>NC_140168.1:57827-153491 GCF_963971535.1 Notolepis coatsorum
GCTAAGGTGAAGAGATCCACTGCTCGATTTATGTCATGATTCTAATAAAAAGTGATCTTAAAGACTTATTGTGTTTCTCATGATCCTTGTCGTGTTGTTGTGTTATGATAATTATGAACTTTGTCTTTCATACGTGATCTTGTACAAGTTACATACTGAATTTTTTCCCCTTCAAAATCTCTTCCCCTGCAGCTGAAATGAGCACCGTGGTCGACGCCCTCGAGAGTGAAAACATAGCGGGACCAGTAAGTGTGCTCTCACTCATCACCATCATCATCATCATCATCACTCATCATCACTCATCACCATCACCATCATCACTATCACTACCACCATCATCACCATCATCATTACTATCACCATCACTGATCACCATCATCATCATCACTCATCACTCATCACCATCATCACTATCACTACCACCATCATCACCATCATCATTACTATCACCATCACTGATCACCATCATCATCATCACTCATCACTCATCACCATCACCATCATCACTATCACTACCACCATCATCATCACCATCATCACTATCACCATCATCACCATCATCATCACTACCACCACTCATCACCATCACCATCATCACTATCACTACCACCATCATCACCATCATCATCACTATCACCATCACTGATCACCATCATCATCATCACCATCACCATCACTACCACCATCACCATCATTTACATTTACACACAAACATGACCCTTCTCCTTTATTGACCAATGCCTTGAAACTGAGTACGATCTTCATGGATTTATGTCTTAATATTCCATAGACACTCCTTTTAACTGAAACCCCCCCTCCCTCCCCCCTACTGCGTGTCTCTCTGTGTGTGTGTGTGTGTGCGTGTGTGTGTGTGTGTGTGTGTGTGCGTGTGTGTGCGTGTGTGTGTGTGTGTGTGTCTCTGTGTGTGTCTCTGTGTCTCTCTCTCTCTCTCTCTCTCTGTGTGTGTGTGTCTCTGTGTCTCACTCTCTCTCTGTGTGTGTCTCTGTCTCTCCCTCTCTCTCTCTCTCTCTCTCTCTCTCTCTCTCTCTCTCTCTCTCTCTCTCTCTCTCTGTGTCTCTCTATCTCTCTCTCTGTGTGTGTGTCTCTGTGTGTCTCTCTCTCTCTGTGTGTGTGTGTGTGTGTGTGTGTGTGTGTGTGTGTCTCTCTCTGTGTGTGTGTGTGTGTGTCTCTCTCTCTGTGTGTGTCTCTGTCTCTCTCTCTCTCTCTCTCTCTCTCTCTCTCTCTCTCTCTCTCTCTCTCTGTGTGTCTCTCTCTCTCTCTCTCTGTGTGTGTGTCTCTGTGTGTCTCTCTCTCTCTGTGTGTGTGTGTCTCTCTCTCTCTGTGTGTGTGTCTCTGTGTGTCTCTCTCTCTCTGTGTGTGTGTCTCTCTCTCTCTGTGTGTGTGTGTGTCTCTGTGTGTCTCTCTCTCTCTCTCTCTCTATCTCTGTGTGTGTCTCTGTGTCTCTCTCTCTCTCTCTCTCTCTCTCTCTCTGTGTGTCTCTGTGTCTCTCTCTCTCTCTCTCTGTGTGTCTGTATGTGTGTGTGTGTGTGTGTGTGTGTGTGTCTCTGTGTGTGTGTGTGTGTGTGTGTGTGTGTGTGTGTGTGTGTGTGTGTGTGTGTCTCTGTGTGTGTGTGTGTGTGTGTGTGTGTGTGTGTGTGTGTGTCTCTGTGTGTGTGTGTGTGTGTGTGTGTGTGTGTCTCTGTGTGTGTGTGTCTCTGTGTGTGTGTGTGTGTGTGTGTGTGTGTGTGTGTGTGTGTGTGTGTGTGTGTGTGTGTGTGTGTGTGTGTGTGTGTGTAGTTGGGTGTGTCCGAGGCCGAGCCCCAGGCCGCCTCCTCAGGCTCCTCTGTGTTCGTGGCCGTGCTCCTGACCGGCCTGCTGCTGGCCGCCGCGCTCATCGGGGGATACTGCCTGAAGAGCCGACGAGGGACCAGCGCCAAGGGCATGAGACTGGTGAGTGTGGCCCCCACGGGCATGAGACTGGTGAGTGTGGCCCCCACGGGCATGAGACTGGTGAGTGTGGCCCCCACGGGCATGAGACTGGTGAGTGTGGCCCCCACGGGCATGAGACTGGTGAGTGAGGCCCCCACGGGCATGAGACTGGTGAGTGTGGCCCCCACGGGCATGAGACTGGTGAGTGTGGCCCCCACGGGCATGAGACTGGTGAGTGTGGCCCCATGAGACTGGTGAGTGAGGCCCCATGAGACTGGTGAGTGAGGCCCCCAGGGGCATGAGACTGGTGAGTGAGGCCCCCACGGGCATGAGACTGGTGAGTGTGGCCCCCAGGGCATGAGACTGGTGAGTGAGGCCCCCAAGGGCATGAGACTGGTGAGTGAGGCCCCCACGGGCATGAGACTGGTGAGTGTGGCCCCCAGGGCATGAGACTGGTGAGTGAGGCCCCATGAGACTGGTGAGTGAGGCCCCCAGGGCATGAGACTGGTGAGTGAGGCCCCCAGGGGCATGAGACTGGTGAGTGAGGCCCCCAAGGGCATGAGACTGGTGAGTGTGGCCCCCAGGGCATGAGACTGGTGAGTGAGGCCCCATGAGACTGGTGAGTGAGGCCCCCAGGGCATGAGACTGGTGAGTGAGGCCCCCAGGGGCATGAGACTGGTGAGTGAGGCCCCAAGGGCATGAGACTGGTGAGTGTGGCCCCATGAGACTGGTGAGTGAGGCCCCATGAGACTGGTGAGTGAGGCCCCATGAGACTGGTGAGTGAGGCCCCCAGGGCATGAGACTGGTGAGTGAGGCCCCATGAGACTGGTGAGTGAGGCCCCATGAGACTGGTGAGTGAGGCCCCATGAGACTGGTGAGTGAGGCCCCCAGGGCATGAGACTGGTGAGTGAGGCCCCATGAGACTGGTGAGTGAGGCCCCATGAGACTGGTGAGTGAGGCCCCCAGGGCATGAGACTGGTGAGTGAGGCCCCATGAGACTGGTGAGTGAGGCCCCCATGAGACTGGTGAGTGAGGCCCCCAGGGGCATGAGACTGGTGAGTGAGGCCCCATGAGACTGGTGAGTGAGGCCCCCAGGGGCATGAGACTGGTGAGTGAGGCCCCCAGGGCATGAGACTGGTGAGTGTGGCCCCATGAGACTGGTGAGTTCGGCGTGTCGCGGTCGCGATGAGACCTGGAGAGTAGGGATGTCCGATATTGGCATTCAAATGTGATATCGGAAATTATCTTTATTATAATTTTTTTTTTTTTTTTTACATTTATTTAACTTTTATTTACCCAGGCAAGCAAGTAAGAACAAATTCTGATTTTATTTATTGTCAAAAGTATGCATAATGTTGTGTTAATTGCACGACAATAGATATGTAAGGGATAATGTATACTACGAGGTCATTGTCGCAAAATAATTTACCGACACGGAGTTTAAAATACAGAGGCGCAGCGCCGAGGTGTTTTAAACGTCAGTGAAGGTCAATTATTTTGCGACAATGATCGAGTATAGCTATACATTATCCCGCTTATTACATGGCTAACTTACTAACAATATACCTAATTCATTTTACATCGACAAGACGAGATCAAATGCAGACGCAGTTCTGTTCTGGCTCCGCTGTCATCGTCACACAGTCAGTGCAGCCGGCAGGTGTGTCTGATTGGCTGCACTGAGGCAGTGTGTCAGTGGCCTTGATTGCGAACAGCTGCGCACAGCGGTCATTATTGTACCACAGAGGTCCGTTATCGAGTAATATCGGACCTCTGACGAGCGCTATTGACCAATCACAAGCAAGCATTTCGGCGAATGTGAACACGGCATGTAATAAGTAATGTTAATTACCTGAAATATATCGGTATCGGTTGATATCGGTATCGGAAATTAAGAGCTGGACAAATTATCGGTATATCGGTATCGGTAAAAAAGCCAATATCGAACATCCCTACTGGAGAGTCGTGGAATCTGACACAACAGAATGTGTTTTCCAGAGGCCTGGAAAAGGTTGCAGAGTTGAATATGAGAATGGGACAAATTATATAGGTCATGGAATTTCCACTGTTCTGTCTCGGAAAAGTCATGGGATCCGATCTGCGAAAAACATGTTTCTGCAGTCGGGTTGCCACGGCGATGTGGAATTTCCCCATGACTAATAAAACAGAGGTATTTCCGGTGACGCCGGACAAAATTGACGTTCAGTATCTGTGCGAGCGCCTACTTTGATCTTTAACGTTGTGCGGCTACATTGGTCCACTGTGTCTGTGAGTCTGTTTTTTATTCATTTTCAATTACTAGCATCCATCTGTTGGACAGACAGAGTTGACGTTAGGTTCTGATTTAAAAATAAACCAATGGACATTTTCTATCCTTTCATTGACGGATCAAAGTAGCAACACACTGCTGCTGGTCTGGACTGGTCCTCTGAGCTCCTCTCCAGTCAAACACACTGCTGCTGGTCTGGACTGGTCCTCTGAGCTCCTCTCCAGTCAAACATACTGCTGCTGGTCTGGACTGGTCCTCTGAGCTCCTCTCCAGTCAAACATACTGCTGCTGGTCTGGACTGGTCCTCTGAGCTCCTCTCCAGTCAAACATACTGCTGCTGGTCTGGACTGGTCCTCTGAGCTCCTCTCCAGTCAAACATACTGCTGCTGGTCTGGACTGGTCCTCTGAGCTCCTCTCCAGTCAAACATACTGCTGCTGGTCTGGACTGGTCCTCTGAGCTCCTCTCCAGTCAAACATACTGTTGCTGGTCTGGACTGGTCCTCTGAGCTCCTCTCCAGTCAAACACACTGCTGCTGGTCTGGACTGGTCCTCTGAGCTCCTCTCCAGTCAAACATACTGCTGCTGGTCTGGACTGGTCCTCTGAGCTCCTCTCCAGTCAAACATACTGCTGCTGGTCTGGACTGGTCCTCTGAGCTGCTCTCCAGTCAAACACACTGCTGCTGGTCTGGACTGGTCCTCTGAGCTCCTCTCCAGTCAAACATACTGCTGCTGGTCTGGACTGGTCCTCTGAGCTCCTCTCCAGTCAAACATACTGCTGCTGGTCTGGACTGGTCCTCTGAGCTCCTCTCCAGTCAAACACACTGCTGCTGGTCTGGACTGGTCCTCTGAGCTCCTCTCCAGTCAAACACACTGCTGCTGGTCTGGACTGGTCCTCTGAGCTGCTCTCCAGTCAAACACACTGCTGCTGGTCTGGACTGGTCCTCTGAGCTGCTCTCCAGTCAAACACACTGCTGCTGGTCTGGACTGGTCCTCTGAGCTCCTCTCCAGTCAAACACACTGCTGCTGGTCTGGACTGGTCCTCTGAGCTCCTCTCCAGTCAAACATACTGCTGCTGGTCTGGACTGGTCCTCTGAGCTCCTCTCCAGTGGATCTGCTGCTGGGTTTAATCCAAAATATTTCCAAATCCTCTGCCATCGTTGTGTAATGTGTCGTGTTGTCTCTAGAGTGGAGGGACTGGAAGACCCATGTTACTGACCAGACGCTCTATATCAGTGATGACTGTTTACTGCAGAGTGGAGGGACTGAGAGACCCATGTTACTGACCAGACACTCTATATCAGTGATGGCTGTTTACTGCAGAGTGGAGGGACTGGGAGACCCATGTTACTGACCAGACACTCTATATCAGTGATGGCTGTTTACTGCAGAGCAGAGGGACTGGGAGACCCATGTTACTGACCAGACACTCTATATCAGTGATGGCTGTTTACTGCAGAGCAGAGGGACTGGGAGACCCATGTTACTGACCAGACACTCTATATCAGTGATGGCTGTTTACTGCAGAGTGGAGGGACTGGGAGACCCATGTTACTGACCAGACACTATATATCAGTGACGGCTGTTTACTGCAGAGTGGAGGGACTGGGAGACCCATGTTACTGACCAGACACTCTGTATCAGTGATGTCTGTTTACTGCAGAGTGGAGGGACTGGGAGACCCATGTTACTGACCAGACACTATATATCAGTGATGGCTGTTTACTGCAGAGTGGAGGGACTGGGAGACCCATGTTACTGACCAGACACTCTATATCAGTGATGACTGTTTACTGCAGAGCAGGAGGGACTGGGAGACCCATGTTACTGACCAGACACTCTGTATCAGTGATGTCTGTTTACTGCAGAGTGGAGGGACTGGGAGACCCATGTTACTGACCAGACACTATATATCAGTGATGGCTGTTTACTGCAGAGTGGAGGGACTGGGAGACCCATGTTACTGACCAGACACTCTATATCAGTGATGACTGTTTACTGCAGAGCAGGAGGGACTGGGAGACCCATGTTACTGACCAGACACTATATCAGTGATGGCTGTTTACTGCAGAGTGGAGGGACTGGGAGACCCATGTTACTGACCAGACACTATATCAGTGATGACTGTTTACTGCAGAGTGGAGGGACTGGGAGACCCATGTTACTGACCACACACTATATATCTCAGTAATGACTGTCGGAATGTAGAGCTACTATTTTAACAAAGAAAATACCACTTACAGCTCCTTTAATCCTGTGGTTCTTAACCCTTTCACTACCACACTACAGAAGGTTAACCCTTTACTATTACACTACAGACGGTTAACCGTAAAGGGTTAACCTTCTGTAGCGTGGCAGGGAAAGGGTTAACACAGCTCCTGCCGCGACCGCCAGGTGTGTAGAATCACAGACGTTTCATCTCGTCAACACGCCTCCCCTCCCTGGGTGCTTCCAATCAAAGCCCTTGTATATTAAAACATTAATACTGTGCACATTATTCTCCAGGGCAACGACCCTGCTTTTCTACGTTTGAACAATGCTGTAAAGAAAGAAAGAGAGAAAGAGAGAAAGAGCGAAAGAAAGCAAGAAAGCAAGGAAGCAAGAAAGAAAGAAAGAAAGAAAGAAAGAGAGAAAGAAAGAAAGAAAGAAAGAAAGAAAGAAAGAAAGAAAGAAAGAAAGAAAGAAAGAAAGAAAGAAAGAAAGAAAGAAAGAAAGAAAGAAAGAAAGCAAGCAAGCAAGCAAGCAAGCAAGCAAGCAAGCAAGAAAGAAAGAAAGAAAGAAAGAAAGAAAGAAAGAAAGAAAGAAAGAAAGAAAGAAAGAAAGAAAGAAAGAAAGAAAGAAAGAAAGAAAGAAAGAAAGAAAGAAAAAGAAAAGTATTTTTTGTTATGAATGGTTGCCAGTCTTTTAATTAGAGAAAGTTGTTGGCAGAGTATCAGAGAGAGCGACGCCCTGCTCTCTGCTGCCCCCTGCTGCTCCTCTGTTTAATCTCCGAGCCACAGCTGCCTTTCACTCACAACATGACGTGACAAAGACCACATGTAGGGTGTCTCTATATATTGTGTGTGTGTGCGTGTGTGACGTGACAAAGACCAGATGTAGGGTGTCTCTATATATTGCGTGTGTGTGCGTGTGTGATGTGACAAGTACCACATGGAGGGTGTCTCTAGGAGAGAGGAGAGACCTAGGAGAGACCTAGGAGAGAGAAGAAGAGACCTAGGAGAGAGAAGGAGAGACCTAGGAGAGACCTAGGAGAGAGAAGAAGAGACCTAGGAGAGAGAAGGAGAGACCTAGGAGAGAGAAGGAGAGACCTAGGAGAGAGAAGAAGAGACCTAGGAGAGAGAAGGAGAGACCTAGGAGAGAGAAGGAGAGACCTAGGAGAGAGAAGGAGAGACCTAGGAGAGAGAAGGAGAGACCTAGGAGAGAGAAGGAGAGACCTAGGAGAGAGAAGGAGAGACCTAGGAGAGAGAAGGAGAGACCTAGGAGAGAGAAGGAGAGACCTAGGAGAGAGGAGAGACCTAGGAGAGAGAAGGAGAGACCTAGGAGAGAGAAGGAGAGACCTAGGAGAGAGGAGAGACCTAGGAGAGAGAAGGAGAGACCTAGGAGAGAGAAGGAGAGACCTAGGAGAGAGAAGGAGAGACCTAGGAGAGAGAAGGAGAGACCTAGGAGAGAGGAGAGACCTAGGAGAGAGAAGGAGAGACCTAGGAGAGAGAAGGAGAGACCTAGGAGAGAGGAGAGACCTAGGAGAGAGAAGGAGAGACCTAGGAGAGAGAAGGAGAGACCTAGGAGAGAGGAGAGACCTAGGAGAGAGAAGGAGAGACCTAGGAGAGAGAAGGAGAGACCTAGGAGAGAGAGGAGAGACCTAGGAGAGAGAAGGAGAGACCTAGGAGAGAGAAGGAGAGACCTAGGAGAGAGGAGAGACCTAGGAGAGAGAAGGAGAGACCTAGGAGAGAGAAGGAGAGACCTAGGAGAGAGAAGGAGATACCTAGGAGAGAGGAGAGACCTAGGAGAGAGAAGGAGAGACCTAGGAGAGAGAAGGAGAGACCTAGGAGAGAGAAGGAGATACCTAGGAGAGAGGAGAGACCTAGGAGAGAGAGGAGAGACCTAGGAGAGAGGAGAGACCTAGGAGAGAGGAGAGAGACCTAGGAGAGAGAAGGAGAGACCTAGGAGAGAGAAGGAGAGACCTAGGAGAGAGGAGAGAGACCTAGGAGAGAGAAGGAGAGACCTAGGAGAGAGAAGGAGAGACCTAGGAGAGAGAAGGAGAGACCTAGGAGAGAGAAGGAGAGACCTAGGAGAGAGAAGGAGAGACCTAGGAGAGAGAAGGAGAGACCTAGGAGAGAGAAGGAGAGACCTAGGAGAGAGAAGGAGAGACCTAGGAGAGAGAAGGAGAGACCTAGGAGAGAGAAGGAGAGACCTAGGAGAGAGGAGAGACCTAGGAGAGAGAAGGAGAGACCTAGGAGAGAGAAGGAGAGACCTAGGAGAGAGGAGAGACCTAGGAAAGAGAAGGAGACCTAGGAGAGAGAAGGAGAGACCTAGGAGAGAGAAGGAGAGACCTAGGAGAGAGAGGAGAGACCTAGGAGAGAGGAGAGAGACCTAGGAGAGAGGAGAGACCTAGGAGAGAGAAGGAGAGACCTAGGAGAGAGGAGAGACCTAGGAGAGAGAAGGAGAGACCTAGGAGAGAGAAGGAGAGACCTAGGAGAGAAGGAGAGACCTAGGAGAGAGAAGGAGAGACCTAGGAGAGAGAAGGAGAGACCTAGGAGAGAGAAGGAGAGACCTAGGAGAGAGAAGGAGAGACCTAGGAGAGAGAAGGAGAGACCTAGGAGAGAGAAGGAGAGACCTAGGAGAGAGAAGGAGAGACCTAGGAGAGAGGAGAGACCTAGGAGAGAGGAGAGACCTAGGAGAGAGAAGGAGAGACCTAGGAGAGAGAAGGAGAGACCTAGGAGAGAGAAGGAGAGACCTAGGAGAGAGAAGGAGAGACCTAGGAGAGAGAAGGAGAGACCTAGGAGAGAGGAGAGACCTAGGAGAGAGAAGGAGAGACCTAGGAGAGAGAAGGAGAGACCTAGGAGAGAGAAGGAGAGACCTAGGAGAGAGGAGAGACCTAGGAGAGAGAAGGAGAGACCTAGGAGAGAGAAGGAGAGACCTAGGAGAGAGGAGAGACCTAGGAGAGAGAAGGAGAGACCTAGGAGAAAGGAGAGACCTAGGAGAGAGAAGGAGAGACCTAGGAGAGAGAAGGAGAGACCTAGGAGAGAGAAGGAGAGACCTAGGAGAGAGGAGAATCCTAGGAGAGAGAAGGAGAGACCTAGGAGAGAGAAGGAGAGACCTAGGAGAGAGAAGGAGAGACCTAGGAGAGAGGAGAGACCTAGGAGAGAGGAGAGACCTAGGAGAGAGAAGGAGAGACCTAGGAGAGAGAAG
The DNA here is from genome assembly GCF_963971535.1 of Notolepis coatsorum. Classification (NCBI taxonomy): domain Eukaryota; kingdom Metazoa; phylum Chordata; class Actinopteri; order Aulopiformes; family Paralepididae; genus Notolepis; species Notolepis coatsorum. Next base: position 67,432 of record NC_140168.1, read on the forward strand.
GAGAGACCTAGGAGAGAGAAGGAGAGACCTAGGAGAGAGAAGGAGAGACCTAGGAGAGAGAGGAGAGACCTATGAGAGAGAAGGAGAGACCTAGGAGAGAGAAGGAGAGACCTAGGAGAGAGAAGGAGAGACCTAGGAGAGAGAAGGAGAGACCTAGGAGAGAGAGGAGAGACCTATGAGAGAGAAGGAGAGACCTAGGAGAGAGAAGGAGAGACCTAGGAGAGAGAAGGAGAGACCTAGGAGAGAGGAGAGACCTAGGAGAGAGAAGGAGAGACCTAGGAGAGAGGAGAGACCTAGGAGAGAGAAGGAGAGACCTAGGAGAGAGAAGGAGAGACCTAGGAGAGAGAAGGAGAGACCTAGGAGAGAGGAGAGAGAAGGAGAGACCTAGGAGAGAGAAGGAGAGACCTAGGAGAGAGAAGGAGAGACCTAGGAGAGAGAAGGAGAGACCTAGGAGAGAGAAGGAGAGACCTAGGAGAGAGAAGGAGAGACCTAGGAGAGAGAAGGAGAGACCTAGGAGAGAGAAGGAGAGACCTAGGAGAGAGAAGGAGAGACCTAGGAGAGAGAGAAGGAGAGACCTAGGAGAGAGAAGGAGAGACCTAGGAGAGAGGAGAGACCTAGGAGAGAGAAGGAGAGACCTAGGAGAGAGAAGGAGAGACCTAGGAGAGAGAAGAGACCTAGGAGAGAGAAGGAGAGACCTAGGAGAGAGGAGAGACCTAGGAGAGAGAAGGGAGAGACCTAGGAGAGAGAAGGAGAGACCTAGGAGAGAGGAGAGACCTAGGAGGGAGAAGGAGAGACCTAGGAGAGAGAAGGAGAGACCTAGGAGAGAGAAGGAGAGACCTAGGAGAGAGAAGGAGAGACCTAGGAGAGAGAAGGAGAGACCTAGGAGAGAGGAGAGACCTAGGAGAGAGAAGGAGACCTAGGAGAGAGAAGGAGAGACCTAGGAGAGAGAAGGAGAGACCTAGGAGAGAGAAGGAGAGACCTAGGAGAGAGAAGGAGAGACCTAGGAGAGAGAAGGAGAGACCTAGGAGAGAGGAGAGACCTAGGAGAGAGAAGGAGACCTAGGAGAGAGAAGGAGAGACCTAGGAGAGAGAAGGAGAGACCTAGGAGAGAGAAGGAGAGACCTAGGAGAGAGAAGGAGAGACCTAGGAGAGAGAAGGAGAGGCCTAGGAGAGAGAAGGAGAGACCTAGGAGAGAGGAGAGACCTAGGAGAGAGAAGGAGAGACCTAGGAGAGAGAAGGAGAGACCTAGGAGAGAGAAGGAGAGACCTAGGAGAGAGAGGAGAGACCTAGGAGAGAGAAGGAGAGACCTAGGAGAGAGAGAAGGAGAGACCTAGGAGAGAGAAGGAGAGACCTAGGAGAGAGGAGAGACCTAGGAGAGAGAAGGAGAGACCTAGGAGAGAGAAGGAGAGACCTAGGAGAGAGAAGAGACCTAGGAGAGAGAAGGAGAGACCTAGGAGAGAGGAGAGACCTAGGAGAGAGAAGGAGAGACCTAGGAGAGAGAAGGAGAGACCTAGGAGAGAGGAGAGACCTAGGAGGGAGAAGGAGAGACCTAGGAGAGAGAAGGAGAGACCTAGGAGAGAGAAGGAGAGACCTAGGAGAGAGAAGGAGAGACCTAGGAGAGAGAAGGAGAGACCTAGGAGAGAGAAGGAGAGACCTAGGAGAGAGAAGGAGAGGCCTAGGAGAGAGAAGGAGAGGACCTAGGAGAGAGGAGAGACCTAGGAGAGAGAAGGAGAGACCAAGGAGAGAGAAGGAGAGACCTAGGAGAGAGGAGGAGAGACCTAGGAGAGAGGAGAGACCTAGGAGAGAAGGAGAGACCTAGGAGAGAGGAGAGACCTAGGAGAGAAGGAGAGACCTAGGAGAGAGGAGGAGAATCCTATGCAGTTTTCAATTCCAAGACACTGTTTTCAATGTAGATCTGTATTGAGGCGGATCGAGAGGCTAGATCCTGCACTGATCAGTGGCAGATCTTTGACTTTGATCGCTGTGTGTGTGTGTGTGTGTGTGTGTGTGTGTGTGTGTGTGTGTGTGTGTGTGTGTGTGTGTGTGTGTGTGTGTGTGTGTGTGTGTGTGTGTGTGTGTGTGTGTGTGTGTGCGTGCGTGCGTGCGTGCGTGCGTGCGTGCGTGCGTGCGTGCGTGCGTGTGTGTGTGCGTGCGTGCGTGCGTGCGTGCGTGCGTGCGTGCGTGCGTGCGTGTGTGTGTGCGTGCGTGCGTGCGTGCGTGCATGTGTGCGTGCGTGCGTGCGTGCGTGTGTGCGTGTGTGCGTACACTATACACAAGACACTTTCTGTAAATAATTGACTATTTAATTTGGTCTTACTACTACTTATTGTTACCATTCTTGTATTCATTGTTGATTCTAATTGTGCACCTGTTGAGTCTGAGCTCGAAAAACACAAGGGTTTCATGACCTGCAGCGCCCCCTGTAGTATTGTTGTGTGTGTGTGTGTGTGCCTGCAGCGCCCCCTGTAGTATTGTTGTGTGTGTGTGTGTGTGCCTGCAGCGCCCCCTGTAGTATTGTTGTGTGTGTGTGTGTGTGCCTGCAGCGCCCCCTGTAGTATTGTTGTGTGTGGTGTGTGTGCCTGCAGCGCCCCCTGTAGTATTGTTGTGTGTGTGTGTGTGTGTGTGTGTGCCTGCAGCGCCCCCTGTCTGTAGTATTGTTGTGTGTGTGTGTGTGTGTGTGTGTGTGCCTGCAGCGCCCCCTGTCTGTAGTATTGTTGTGTGTGTGTGTGTGTGTGTGTGTGTGCCTGCAGCGCCCCCTGTCTGTAGTATTGTTGTGTGTGTGTGTGTGTGTGCGTGTGCGTGCGTGTGTGTGTGTGTGTGTGTGCCTGCAGCGCCCCCTGTCTGTAGTATTGTTGTGTGTTTGACAAATCAAGACCCTGAACCTGAACTTGTGCGTCCGCAGGCGGAGGAGGCGTACCCCTCCGACGAGAACCAGGGCAACACTCTGGTGTCCGTGGCCCCCCTCAGCCCCCCCGCCGAGACCACCCCGGAGAAGCCCACCGTCAACGGCGAGGCCCCCCGCCCGCCGAGGTGCACCGAGAAGACCCCCGCCTCCCCCCACCAACGGCACCCTCCACCCGCCGCCAAGAACGCAGACCCCGAGCTGTGAGAAGCCCCCCCCCCCCCCTCCGCCCCTCTCTCTCTCTCACTTACCCCCCCCTCCCCGTCATCCACCTCTCTCCTCCACCTCTCCCCCCCGCCCCCCGCCCCCCGCCCCCTCCAGAAGCCCACAGTGGACATCAGGGACTACAGAACGACCACTCGCTCTCTCACTCAGACGCTCCTTCCTGCCTCTCCCCGCCCGCCCCCCGCCCCCCCCCCCCCCCTCCCCCACACAGACGCTCCTTCCTGCCTCTCCCCGCCCGCCCCCCGCCCCCCCCCCCCCCTCCCCCACACAGACGCTCCTTCCTGCCTCTCCCCGCCCGCCCCCGCCCCCTCCAGAACCTCCCCCCCCCCACCCCCACAGACGCTCCTTCCTGCCTCTCCCCGCCCGCCCCCCGCCCCCCTCCAGAACCTCACACAGACGCTCCTTCCTGCCTCTCCCCGCCCGCCCCCCGCCCCCCTCCAGAACCTCACACAGACGCTCCTTCCTGCCTCTCCCCGCCCGCCCCCCGCCCCCCTCCAGAACCTCACACAGACGCTCCTTCCTGCCTCTCCCCGCCCGCCCCCCGCCCCCCTCCAGAACCTCACACAGACGCTCCTTCCTGCCTCTCCCCGCCCGCCCCCCGCCCCCTCCAGAACCTCACACAGACGCTCTTCCTGCCTCTCGTCCGTCAGATGATAGACCTGCAGCGACAATCTGCCTCGGAGATGAAACTCTGTGGCTGGTCAGACCAGGTTTTATACAGCGATGACAATAACACACTGACGATGGTGATGATCTGGTGTTTATGATGATGATGATGATGATGATGATGATGATGATGATGATGATGATGGTGGTGATGATGATGATGATGATGATGATGATGATGATGATGATGATGATGATGATGATGATGATGATGATGACAGCAGCCCGGGCTTAGAGAGATCAGTGGGAGACGGGGACAGTCTTGGGGGGGGGGGGGGGGGGGGGGGGGGGGGGGGGGGGGGGCGGGGGGTATATCTTGCTAATCATCGCTGTCTCTCTCCCCGCGGTGACGCCTCGCCCTCAGCTCCGTCGACACCCAGGACGGCCCCCGCCCCCCCCCCCCCGCCCCCACGTCATCACCCAGGACGCCCCCCCACCCCCATGTCATCACCCAGGACGGCCCCCATGTCATCACCCCGCCCCCCCCCCATGTCATCAGCCTTAAAAGCTCCAAACCAAAACGTCCTCCGACAGGATATGTCGTGCGGTGCGGCGAATCAAATCTGTGCTGTTTGCTCGTAACGAGAAGCGATACAGCCGCCGACAACAACAACAACAAAACAACAACAACAACAACAACACATGGCCTGAAATCTGTTTACAATCTTCTCAGAGGAAAACAAAATCCACGGGGCTTTGATCTTGTTTGAGATATTAACTTTGTGTGTGTGTGTTCATAAAAGTGTGAGTGTGTGCCCATGAGTGTGTACACGACGTGCACTCGCACACGTGTGTAAGTGTGTGTGTGTATGTGTGTGTGTATGTATGTGTGTATGTGTCCATATACTGTGCATGTACTGTATGTATCTAAGCTTTTCTTGTGTATGTGTATTTAGCTATGGGTGTTTGAGTTTGTGCAAGTGTGTGTGTGTGTGTGTGTGTGTGTGTGTGTGTGTGTGTGTGTGTGTGTGTGTGTGTGTGTGTGTGTGTGTGTGTGTGTGTGTGTGTGTGTGTGCATGCGTGCGTGTGTGTGTGTGTGTGCATGCGTGCGCGTGTGTGATGTATTTCAATGTGCATGTGACATTAGCCATGAAAATTGTGTAACATTTTGTAAAATGACAAAGTGACAGACAGCTCACGGAGTGACGGTCTTTGTGCCCCTCGTGGCCGGGAGCAGGCGGGGGAGGGGGGGGGGGGGGGGGGGGGGGGGGGCGGCCTTCAGGCGCTTTAACCTTTAACCTTACAGCCAGGTGAAGAAGACACGAGGCCACTCTGCACCGCCTCCGAGAGCAAGCTGAACTGCAAAAACTGTACTGAGATCAGTCAAGCGCTGTGACAGGAAGTCAACCCCCCCCCCCCCCCCCCCCCCCCCCACTGCCGTGAGACTGGCCGACTTAGCGGGACTCACACACACGGGACCGGGACCGGCGTGTCGTCGAGGAGGAGCGCTTCTCTCCCTGTCAACTCCGTCTGTCTGGTTGTCAGTATTATGCTCTTCTTTTTTTTATACCAGTATTCTGTTGAGCGACGGTGTTTAATACGGTGATTCTGTTGTTGTTGTTTTTTGCGTAAGGCTTCTTCTGACCCTCTTTTGCTCCGTGTTCCAAAGAAACCCCTGTCACTGCTTTCCTCGTGTGGGGTTAGTGTTAGGGTTAAAGGTTAGGGTTAGGGTTAGGGTTAGGGTTAGTGTTAGGGTTAGGGTTACATGAAGCTCTACTAGGACTGTTAGAGAATGTATGTTTTTTTTTTCAGTTGCCCAAAATGTTGTAAAAAAAATTTATTAATTAAAAACAGATGAAGACGCAACTCTTTATGTGGAACTGGAAAAGGAGATCATACTACATGGGGCCGTGTGACTGAGCGTTAATTTCTTCTCTCTTATCCATTTGCTATCTTTTCGTTTTTTAACATTCCAGCGTGACTGTTCACCGTCTACTAGCATCCTAGAGCTGCGAGATTGGAATCGACTTTGAAAGGAAAAAAATACAATAAATACTTTTCTTTTTTTTAAACAAACCATCCCGTTCTCCGCTAATTTCTGTGTGTGTGTTCAAGTTTCTTTATTAGTTGTCATACAGAAGTACAGAATACTTTTATACAAAATGCTTCTTTCTGTTACGCTCCAGAGACTGTGCTAGACAAAAATAGATAAGTATAAAATAAAATATGTGTGTGTGTGTGTGTGTGTGTGTGTGTGTGTGCGTGCGTGCGTGCATGCGTGTGTGTGTGTGTGTGTGCGTATGTGTGTAAATGATATCAATGGAATCGATGTGAATCGACTTTGGGGGGGTCAATAAATACTTTAAAAAAAAAGTGTATTAATCTTCCCATTCTCTGCTAATTTCTCTGTGTGTGAATCGATGTGAAGAGCTTAAGGTGTTGGTGGTATTTTCTTGTAAGGTCTACAAGTAGTCTACATTAAAATAATGGCTCTACATTCTGACAGACATCACTGATACAGAGTGTCTGGTCAGTAACATGGGTCTCCCAGTCCCTCCACTCTGCAGTAAACAGACATCACTGATATAGAGGGTCTGGTCAGTAACATGGGTCTCCCAGTCCCTCCACTCTGCAGTAAACAGTCATCACTGATATAGAGTGTCTGGTCAGTAACATGGGTCTCCCAGTCCCTCCACTCTGCAGTAAACAGCCATCACTGATATAGAGTGTCTGGTCAGTAACATGGGTCTCCCAGTCCCTCCACTCTGCAGTAAACAGTCATCACTGATATAGAGTCTCTGGTCAGTAACATGGGTCTCTCAGTCCCTCCACTCTGCAGTAAACAGTCATCACTGATACAGAGTGTCTGGTCAGTAACATGGGTCTCCCAGTCCCTCCACTCTGCAGTAAACAGTCATCACTGATATAGAGTGTCTGGTCAGTAACATGGGTCTCCCAGTCCCTCCACTCTGCAGTAAACAGTCATCACTGATATAGAGTGTCTGGTCAGTAACATGGGTCTCTCAGTCCCTCCACTCTGCAGTAAACAGTCATCACTGATATAGAGTGTCTGGTCAGTAACATGGGTCTCCCAGTCCCTCCACTCTGCAGTAAACAGCCATCACTGATATAGAGTGTCTGGTCAGTAACATGGGTCTCTCAGTCCCTCCACTCTGCAGTAAACAGTCATCACTGATATAGAGTGTCTGGTCAGTAACATGGGTCTCCCAGTCCCTCCACTCTGCAGTAAACAGTCATCACTGATATAGAGTGTCTGGTCAGTAACTTGGGTCTCCCAGTCCCTCCACTCTGCAGTAAACAGACATCACTGATATAGAGTGTCTGGTCAGTAACTTGGGTCTCCCAGTCCCTCCACTCTGCAGTAAACAGTCATCACTGATATAGAGTGTCTGGTCAGTAACATGGGTCTCCCAGTCCCTCCACTCTGCAGTAAACAGACATCACTGATATAGAGTGTCTGGTCAGTAACATGGGTCTCTCAGTCCCTCCGCTCTGCAGTAAACACAAAATAATAATAATAATAATAATAATAATTCATTACATTTATATAGCGCTTTTCTAGACCCTCAAAGCGCTCCCCACACAATGTAGGGTGGAAATAGCCTCCTTGGTAGAACCCAACCTTGGGTTACAGGCTCAGTGGCTGCCAGGCACCAGGCACACATCACACTACACAGTGGCTGAACGGCTCAGGAGACAGGGATTGATATCAGCCAATTAAGGGGGAGGGATGATTAGATGGCCTTGATGTCAGAGACCTGATTGGGAATTTGGCCAGGAACGTCTGGGAACCCCTACTCTTTACGATAGGCGCTCTGGGTTCTTTAACGACTGAATTCAGTCAGGACCTCGGTTTAGCGTCTCAGCTGTGTTGTGTCCCTATCACCTTAAAAGGGGCATTGTTACTCCAGCGCTCCACATTTGCTTTCAGTTTAGCTGGTCGTCCACAGTAATACACATTGGCCGTATTACGGGGAGGGAAACTGAAGGGTGGGGATCGGGCGTTGTGGACAGCGACTCCTACAGGTCGGTTGGTGTGCCTGCGCAGTAGAATCAGGAAGTGTCGGGGGCAGCGTGAGCCTCCCACGCGTTACTCCTCGCCACTGAGAGATCGAGCTGCGCAGGTGAAAAGATGCGACTGCTGTTACCTCAAGTACCGGAGGGGACTTGTGCCATGTATGAGTTAGTCCACATTGCAGCCGGCTTGTGGGAGGCAAGAAACAGCGTCCGTGACAGGGGAGGGTTGAATTGGATGATACGAAATTGGGATGGGAGAAAATATAGAAAATGGGAGAAAAAGCGGATAAAAAAAAGGGGGCATTGTTACTGACAAGTCCAGAGGACAGAGTGCCCGCTGCTGGACAACAACACCACTTTCCGACAACGGCCTTGACCGGGGCTCTACTCATGTAGCTACATGTTCTGGAGGGACTGGGAGACCCGTGTCACTGACCAAACATAAGTTAGTGTGTCTATATCAGTGATGGCTGTTGGAATGTCGAACTACTTACTGTAACACTTATTTTAACAAAACAAAACACCACCGCTTAACCACAGAGAATTTTAGAAGGGTTAGAATGGACACGGAGTCGATCCCATGGCGTAGTGAACGAGATTACACGCACCGGCAATAAGCAATACACACCCATGTACACACCCACCACCTCATCGTCTGTACCTTCTCTCACACACACACACACACACACACACACACACACACACACACACACACACACACACACACACACACACACACACACACACACACACACACACACACACACACACACACACACACACACACACACACACACACACACACACACACACACACACACACACACACACACACACACACACACACACACACACACACACACACACGGTATGTAACACCGCCCATAAGGTCATACAGCTGGTGTGCGTTTAAGCGGTAGTAATGACATCACTTCACACCGTTTTGTCTTTCACTGTCAGGGCGGGGCCACAACAACATCGCCCAGCTGTCTCCACTCAGCCGCTGGTCGTGTTCCTGATTACCATGTGCTGTCTCACTGGCCACAGACTGACGGGCTAAATGGACTCGATGATCATTTGCCTGTCATTTCTTAAAAATGGAAAATGTTTGTTTCAATATCGCAGTAATACTGGGTCTCCGTCAGTCAAGTTCCCAAAGTGGAGTCTGGGGACCCAAATGGGGTCGTGGTCGGTGGTCCCAGGGGCCCACTAGAAATGTGAAGAAGAACATTATGTTATTTATGTAGACAAGGCAAGTGCAATTTGTCTTTGTCGCATATCCCTCCTAGTTACACACAGTCCTCATATCCCTCCTAGTTACACACAGTCCTCATATCTCTCCTAGTTACATACAGTCCTCATATCCCTCCTAGTTACACACGGTCCTCATATCCCTCCTAGTTACACACAGTCCTCATATCCCTCCTAGTTACACACAGTCCTCATATCCCTCCTAGTTACACACAGTCCTCATAACCCTCCTAGTTACACACAGTCCTCATATCTCTCCTAGTTACACACAGTCCTCATATCCCTCCTAGTTACACACAGTCCTCATATCTCTCCTAGTTACACACAGTCCTCATATCCCTCCTAGTTACACACAGTCCTCATATCCCTCCTAGTTACACACAGTCCTCATATCTCTCCTAGTTACACACAGTCCTCATATCTCTCCTAGTTACACACAGTCCTCATATCCCTCCTAGTTACACACAGTCCTCATATCCCTCCTAGTTACATACAGTCCTCATATCCCTCCTAGTTACACACAGTCATCATATCCCTCCTAGTTACACACAGTCATCATATCCCTCCTAGTTACACACAGTCCTCATATCCCTCCTAGTTACACACAGTCCTCATATCCCTCCTAGTTACACACAGTCATCATATCCCTCCTAGTTACACACAGTCCTCATATCTCTCCTAGTTACACACAGTCCTCATATCCCTCCTAGTGACACACAGTCCTCATATCCCTCCTAGTTACACACAGTCCTCATATCTCTCCTAGTTACACACAGTCCTCATATCCCTCCTAGTTACACACAGTCCTCATATCCCTCCTAGTTACACACAGTCCTCATATCCCTCCTAGTTACACACAGTCCTCATATCCCTCCTAGTTACACACGGTCCTCATATCTCTCCTAGTTACACACAGTCCTCATATCCCTCCTAGTTACACACAGTCCTCATATCCCTCCTAGTTACACACAGTCCTCATATCCCTCCTAGTTACACACAGTCCTCATATCCCTCCTAGTTACACACAGTCCTCATATCCCTCCTAGTTACACACAGTCCTCATATCCCTCCTAGTTACACACAGTCCTCATATCCCTCCTAGTTACACACAGTCCTCATATCTCTCCTAGTTACACACAGTCCTCATATCTCTCCTAGTTACACACAGTCCTCATATCCCTCCTAGTTACACACAGTCCTCATATCCCTCCTAGTTACACACAGTCCTCATATCCCTCCTAGTTACACACAGTCCTCATATCCCTCCTAGTTACACACAGTCCTCATAACCCTCCTAGTTACACACAGTCCTCATATCTCTCCTAGTTACACACAGTCCTCATATCCCTCCTAGTTACACACAGTCCTCATATCTCTCCTAGTTACACACAGTCCTCATATCCCTCCTAGTTACACACAGTCCTCATATCCCTCCTAGTTACACACAGTCCTCATATCTCTCCTAGTTACACACAGTCCTCATATCTCTCCTAGTTACACACAGTCCTCATATCCCTCCTAGTTACACACAGTCCTCATATCCCTCCTAGTTACATACAGTCCTCATATCCCTCCTAGTTACACACAGTCATCATATCCCTCCTAGTTACACACAGTCATCATATCCCTCCTAGTTACACACAGTCCTCATATCCCTCCTAGTTACACACAGTCCTCATATCCCTCCTAGTTACACACAGTCATCATATCCCTCCTAGTTACACACAGTCCTCATATCTCTCCTAGTTACACACAGTCCTCATATCCCTCCTAGTGACACACAGTCCTCATATCCCTCCTAGTTACACACAGTCCTCATATCTCTCCTAGTTACACACAGTCCTCATATCCCTCCTAGTTACACACAGTCCTCATATCCCTCCTAGTTACACACAGTCCTCATATCCCTCCTAGTTACACACAGTCCTCATATCCCTCCTAGTTACACACGGTCCTCATATCTCTCCTAGTTACACACAGTCCTCATATCCCTCCTAGTTACACACAGTCCTCATATCCCTCCTAGTTACACACAGTCCTCATATCCCTCCTAGTTACACACAGTCCTCATATCCCTCCTAGTTACACACAGTCCTCATATCCCTCCTAGTTACACACAGTCCTCATATCCCTCCTAGTTACACACAGTCCTCATATCCCTCCTAGTTACACACAGTCCTCATATCTCTCCTAGTGACACACAGTCCTCATATCTCTCCTAGTTACACACAGTCCTCATATCCCTCCTAGTTACACACAGTCCTCATATCCCTCCTAGTTACACACAGTCCTCATATCTCTCCTAGTTACACACAGTCCTCATATCCCTCCTAGTTACACACAGTCCTCATATCTATCCTAGTTACACACAGTCCTCATATCCCTCCTAGTTACACACAGTCCTCATATCTCTCCTAGTTACACACAGTCCTCATATCTCTCCTAGTTACACACAGTCCTCATATCTCTCCTAGTTACACACAGTCCTCATATCCCTCCTAGTTACACACAGTCCTCATATCCCTCCTAGTTACACACAGTCCTCATATCCCTCCTAGTTACACACAGTCCTCATATCCCTCCTAGTTACACACAGTCCTCATATCTCTCCTAGTTACACACAGTCCTCATATCCCTCCTAGTTACACACAGTCCTCATATCTCTCCTAGTTACACACAGTCCTCATATCCCTCCTAGTTACACACAGTCCTCATATCTCTCCTAGTTACACACAGTCCTCATATCCCTCCTAGTGACACACAGTCCTCATATCCCTCCTAGTTACACACAGTCCTCATATCCCTCCTAGTTACACACAGTCCTCATATCCCTCCTAGTGACACACAGTCCTCATATCCCTCCTAGTTACACACAGTCCTCATATCTCTCCTAGTTACACACAGTGTTACAAAGGATCAGATTAAACCGAATATATATATATTTATTTATTGATATATATTGCATAGTATTTGTATATCGTTTGATATCCCCTGTATATTCCTTGTACATATACACGGAATATCCCTTTAGCCCAGACCATAATAGTTCATTCTCCTATTGGACAGCGGTCCACCGACGCCAGGGACCGGCCTCCGGAGCCAGGTTCAAAGTCACCGTCAAGATGTGTCTGGACATGCCCGGCCTTGCCCAGGGATACGCGACAGAAATGAGATTGGAACTAGTTTGTTCACCGTGCGTATAAATACGGCGCAGGTGAATATAGAAGCCCCTTACCTCCTTACCCTTCGTCCATTTAGTATGTTACCGATAAGTTGAAGCCTCACCCACGCTACAACGTGCGGTGAAGTATGGCCTGTTTGGCCCCAGAATAGAGCATTGAGACCGCGTGCGAATTAGTAACTGAATTGTCAGAGTTTGGCGCTATACCGTCGAGTGCGACATATTTCTATTAAGTCTTTAATAGTCTATTTGTGTATAGTGTATCGTGCGGTTAGAGTTCTACAGTGACCAGCATCTCCAACGCTTTCTCGTATTAGCTAGAGTTCTTATCCAGGCTGGGCCGACCACATGGCGCTTTCACCCGAGGAGACCTAGACGAGAACCGTATGGACATGTACACTGGATTAATCTACCCGACGACTGCATAGCCCTTTGCGGCTGGAATATATTTGCTTTGGTCCTGTGATTTATGGAGCGGATAATCGCCGACGCCTGCACGTGTTGGATTTACCCCGCGAGGAGTCAAGTCGAGTCGGCGCCTCAGAGAGTCTGAGGTCGACTAGCTTTCTTCACTGTGGAGCTACAGTCTACAAGAGAACCAAGCTGTATTCGTCTGTGGATCAAGAGGCTACTGCACCGGCTTCTGTACCTGAAGTCTCCCTAGTCATCGTTGACCAGACGTCCTACTACCGACAGATCTTCTACCCCCCCCGCTGGCTTACAACCAGGGGAACCCCCTTCCAGTATCTCCCGCTATATTACTAGTGTACCATAGATATAATTCCCTAAGATTCAGGTTGTATAATTACCTCCTGCGTAACCAGAGAATGGACATTCATTATTGATTTGCCTACGCATATTCCTTTGCCTTACAAGTGCATTCAAAGAATAATGTAAAGTATCCTATGTACCTTTTGCTCCATTAAATACTTGATTAATACCTTTGACTGGAACCGATTTCATTGTGGGAAGTGTTCATCATATTCATATATCGTGTACTGTATGGCCAGTAATTAAAGTACATAAAGCGGTAGTGGTTTAATGATACCATACTTATCAATACAGTCAGGGAATTGTACCCCTCAGTTACACACAGTCCTCATATCCCTCCTAGTTACACACAGTCCTCATATCCCTGCTAGTTACACACAGTCCTCACATCTCTCCTAGTGACACACAGTCCTCATATCTCTCCTAGTTACACACAGTCCTCATATCCCTCCTAGTTACACACAGTCCTCATAACCCTCCTAGTTACACACAGTCCTCATATCCCTCCTAGTTACACATAGTCCTCATATCTCTCCTAGTGACACACAGTCCTCATATCCCTCCTAGTTACACACAGTCCTCATATCGCTCCTAGTTACACACAGTCCTCATATCTCTCCTAGTTACACACAGTCCTCATATCTCTCCTAGTTACACACAGTCCTCATATCCCTCCTAGTTACACACAGTCCTCATACTGTATCTCTCCTAGTTACACACAGTCCTCATATCCCTCCTAGTTACACACAGTCATCATATCCCTCCTAGTTACACACAGTCCTCATATCCCTCCTAGTTACACACAGTCATCATATCCCTCCTAGTTACACACAGTCCTCATATCTCTCCTAGTTACACACAGTCCTCATATCCCTCCTAGTTACACACAGTCCTCATATCCCTCCTAGTTACACACAGTCCTCATATCCCTCCTAGTTACACACAGTCCTCATATCCCTCCTAGTTACACACAGTCCTCATATCCCTCCTAGTTACACACAGTCCTCATATCCCTCCTAGTTACACACAGTCCTCATATCCCTCCTAGTTACACACAGTCCTCATATCCCTCCTAGTTACACACAGTCCTCATATCCCTCCTAGTTACACACAGTCCTCATATCCCTCCTAGTTACACACAGTCCTCATATCCCTCCTAGTTACACACAGTCCCCAGGACGGTGGGCACCGTAGATGTAATACCAGCCACCTTCAGTTACCAGTTCACAGCTCGAACACACCCTCCTGTCAGTGGTGGGGATCAAACCAGCGACCTTTCTGTTACTCTGATTGATTGATTGATTGATTGATTGAATAGTTTATTGATTTAAAGGGGGGGGGGACTACAACGACATATTGCAGACAACTTACAATCAATTGATCAACTATTCAATACTATTAATACATACATAAATACAGTAGTATTCCATTTTACAAACAACAAAAGAACAAAAGGAAAGACACATAATAGAATCCCTTTGTTATCTACTCCCAGCTTCTGCTACTGATGATCCACCTCTTTATATATGATTTAAACATGGAGAAGGGGCTTATGCAATAGCAACTGGGGTAGATAAGAATTTTTTTGAACGATTTAAATAGAATAGAGCTAAGAACAGCAACAACAAAAGAGAAAGCATAGGGAGACGAGCACTAGTGTGAAAATAGGATAAAGGCTAAATGTCAAGGCTCAAAATATCAGTCATATTCCGTTTGCACATGAGTATGTATTCCGTTCGGATCCATTTGAAGTATGGGAGCGACGTAGAGAGGAACGTATCCTAAGTTGGCCATCACCATGGGGCATCCACCACCTTGGTCATCACCACGAGACATCCACTCACAGAGAGACAGGGAGACGGGCAGTGGTGTAAAAAGTACCCAGAAATTATACTTAAGTGAAAGTATGGGTACCGTCTCAAAATCTGACTCAAGTAAAAGTCAAAGTATCTGGCTAAAAACACACTTGAGTAAAAGTCAAAAAGTCCTACTTTTAAATGTACTTAAGTACTAAAAAGTAAAAGTAACTTTTTTTTAAGGGATAGACCTCAGGGCCCTCATTCATCAACGTGTTCTACGCACAGATGTGTGCTTACCCTGTGCGTACGATCATTTCTAAGCAAAGAGTGGGATTCATCAATTTCAACTTGAACTTGACTTCGTGCTTATATTTACCATGCGTACCTGGCGCCCAGTGGTAGAATATATTATTACAACAAGGAAATGAGCTTCTGTGCATAATAACACTGGATGTTCTGTATGAACCGTAATTCATTATAGTTCATTGTAAAATAGCAACAGTAGTGTAATTATGGTCAAAACCCTATAAATATCATTTGGAATAATAGATCTTTCTCTCAGAATGAATGCAGCATGGTTTATATAGCGTTATCGGAATATACGGGGTGTAGGCTACTGACTGACTGCGCTCCGCGTAGCTTGATTGATTGATTGATTGAAAAGTTTATTAACAGATTGCAGAATGGGTACAGTACAGTACAGCTCAGTACATACAATTGTTAAGGGGATGCAGACCAGAGAAAGACTTTCGTCTTGTTTACATCAGGGTCCCCCATTTTCAATTCATCATAAATCATAAAGCTCAACTCGTTATTATTTTGCGCACAGACCGCCGAAACACGGGAACGTTTTGATTATATTTAAAAGGCTTTACGTTAAACGAAACAAGTGGAATTTCGAAGCTGTAAGCAGAATACAAGTCATATGAATATAGTGTTCTTCCCCCTTTTTACTGTATAAGAAAGAATAGAAAACGCATTGCAATGACACCAGATAGTGGACAGACTATGTATATGATGGGATTCAAGTTCATGTATTGAAAGGCAGGCTACATCATACATGCAGTGAGATTCATTGTTCTTGTATATGCTCTCGTATTATTGTTTATATAGGCTACCCAATACTGACATCAAAATAGATTGTAGTATGCCTCTAGAAATCATATGCAGCAGGTAGAAAATTGACGGGAGATCCATCGCGATTTGGAATAAAATTGAGGAGAACTTTAATCCCTGGGTATTAATCAAACAACACGGGAAAAGGCAGTCATATTCCAGCGCGGTCTTTATTAGCCGACAACAAAATAGATGCCTCTAAAAATCATATAGCCAATCGAACACAACTAATAAAGGCATTCATATTACAGCACGGTTATAATGACACACAACCAACGCCAAACAGTGGTCAACGAACGGTCTTTATTAGTATTTTGAGCTGTCCAGGCAGAATTGCAGCAATGGTCTTAGGGAGCCGTTGATATCTGACATCACCGTTTACAAGTCCGCCTTTTATTTATCCCATAATACGCGATAGTGTCTTCTTGGTTCGACAGCAGTGAACAATCTCCGTGGAGTTTCTCAGAGTTCCGCTCGGGTCAGTCCATTATTTCACATCCCATGGGGGGTGTTTCCTCACTTTCATGACCATATATGGATAATCATGCACGAGCATTGACGGTAGAACAAAGTGGTATTCATCAACACGGAGGAGCATAGAGCCTGCGTACGCACGTGTGATGAATCCCGACTTCCCTGTGCGTACACTGGTTCTACATTCCGTGCTTACGTGTGGAAATAGAACATGTTCTATGCACACATTGATGAATGAGGGCAGGGGTCTCAAACTCATTCCATCGTGGGCCAAGTTTTCATTTTAACTATACATTGCACCAGGTGAGTTAGTTGAAGAGGTGAGCCAATTAGTGAAATCATCAGCTGGTGTTTAGGCAAGGCTGGAATGAAACCAAGCATACACTCTGCCCACAATGGAATGTGTTATGTGATAGACAATGCTGAAATGAAAGAACAGAGGACACTTTTTTTGCATACAAATTATTTAATGCACTTCTCCATTGAAGGGAAACTAACATGGACGGCATTCCCATCACAGCATGAATAATATCACAATATTAAAAACAGAATGGTGTATCCTGAATAATATCACAATATTAACCACAGCATACTGGATTATCCTGAATAATATCACAATATTAAAGGCAGAATACTGGAGTACCCTGAATAATATCACAATATTAAAGACAGAATACTGGAGTACCCTGAATAATATCACAATATTAAAGACAGAATACTGGAGTACCCTGAATAATATCACAATATTAAAGACAGAATACTGGAGTACCCTGAATAATATCACAATATTAACCACAGCATAATGCGGATCTGACTGTCTATTCTTCTGATAGCAGGTGTTTAATCAAAGATCCCCACTTTCTAGTGTTGCACAAGGACCAATCAGCATGGGTATGGGCGGGTTCATTTTCCATTGATGGGGATTTGATTGACTGTTTACCTGCGGTCGCAGGATTAATAACGTTAATGTTAGTTCTGCCAGATAAACAATTAAAATATACTAATTAAAATGGTTGGACCTGTGAGATTTGTACTTTGTACTTTATAGGTCTGCATTTTAAATGTAAGGAGTAAAAAGTATGTTTTTTTTCTCTGAAATGTAATGGAGTAAAAGTACAAAGTATACAAACCTAATGATACTCGAGTAAAGTACAAATCCCCTAAAACAGTACTTAAGTATTGTAACGAAGTACAATTACTCAAGTACTTTACACCCCTGGAGACGGGGACAGGAGTTAGACAGTGTGCATGTGTGTGGTGGGCGGACATAGCAATAGATACATGTAGTAAGCATATATGTGAATCGAATAGAATAGTATTAGGAGAGAATGTAGAAGAACGCCCAGAGCTCACTCTCCCTGCTCTTATTCTCCCACTTCTAACAACAAATATCTGCTCAGATGGGGGTCACTGGGAAAGAACCAAGAGGCTTATTCATCACATACATACCAGGGCATACAGTGATGCAGTGAAGCAGGCCATGCCTGCTTCGATTGTGCAAGAATACAATAGCAAATAAAATAAGTAGAAGATGATAAAGTAAACATAAAATAGACATGATAAAATAGACATGTAATAAATGCACTTTTTATCCAAAGCACTTTAAGATAAGATAAGATAATCCTGGCGGCTAGGTGGTGTAGTGGGCAAGGCACTCGCCACCAACGCAGGAGACGCTGGGTTCGAGCCCAGCTCTCGGCGTTGCTACCAGCTTGGCTGGTCGTTCATACTAACACAATTGTTAGGGGTGGGAAAGCTGATGGGTGGGTCCTGGTCGTTGTAAACAGCGACTCCTACAGTTCGGTCGGGGCGCCTGCTCAGCGAGGATAGGATCTAAGGGGGGTAGTGTGATCCTTCCACACGTTACACCCTCTCAGTGAGAGTCCGCGCTGCCAGGTGAAAAGAAGCGGTTGATTGGCTACACATGTGTCGGTGATAGCCTCCACTCTCCCAGACCGACTGTGGGGGGTAAGTGCGCAGCGACCAGGAAGGGGATTGGGAATTGGCATAACGACTAACATTGGGATGGGAGAAAAACGGAGGAAAAAGGAGGGGGAAAAAGATAATATATAAAAAAAAAAAAAAAAAAGATAAGATAAGATAAGATAATCCTATATTGATCCCCTTGGGGAAATATCAGCATGTAACCTACAGGTATGGGCAGGGTTATAGTAGAAAGAGGTAGAGTTGTCGTCTGGTAGTTGGAAGGTTCCCGGTTCGATTCCCGCTCCTCCCGGGAAGCGTGTCGAAGTGTCCTTGAGCAAGACACTTAACCCCTAACTGCTCCCGATGGTTGCCTCCGCCATCGGTGTGTGAATGTGTGAGTGAATGGGTAAGATGTGAGGAGCAAAATTGTAAAGCACTTTGGATAAAAGCGCTATATAAATGCACCATTTTCCATTTACATAGGCAATAGAGTTAGATCTGAATATAAAAATATGAGAAAAGATAAACAGTGTAAATGGTAAATGGCTGCATTTATAAAGCGCTTTACAATTTGTTCCTCACATTTTACCCATTTGCTCACACATTCACACACCGATGGTGGAAGCAACCATGCAAGGTGCCAACCTACCTGCTCATCAGGAGCAATTATGGGTTAAGTGTCTTGCTCAAGGACACTTCGACACGCTGCCCGGGAGGAGCGGGAATCGAACTGGGAACCTCCGGATTACCAGACGACTGCTCTGCCACTGTTGCCCCAGTGTAAACAATATAATTAACTTGTGCCTCCCAGTCACCCATTCATGTTTTTCCTCATCGTGAGCAGCAGTTAGGCTCCGTTCACACTGCAAGTCTTAGTGATCAATTCTGATTTATTCTCTAAGGCTCCGTTCACACTGCAAGTCTTAGTGATCAATTCTGGTTTATTGGCTCAGATCAGATTTTTTTTTTATCAGATTACATTGTGAACCAGTCACACTTGCATGCAAAAAAAGGTTATGAACAATAAAGTTCTGATTCCACCTTTGCCTACAGTGTGAACGGAGCCTCAGTGTCTTGCTCGAGGACATTCGATACGCTGCTGGAGCCAGAATCTAACTGACACACAAATAAGCGGTTATGAATACGACTATAGACACACAGACGACCGCTCTACCTCCTGATCTGTCGCCTATCCAATCCAATCCAACTTTATTTGTATAGCACATTTAAAAACAACATGGTTGACCAAAGTGCTTCACAGTAAAAACCATAATATAGTAAAAAAAACACATAAACACAATACAAAGTACACAGAACTACAAACTAAATTACAGCAGCAGACTAAATTTTTTTAAAAGCTAGGGAGAACAAATGTGTTTTAAGACTTAAACACTGGGAGCGTTGGGGCCACAGCCTAATGTGGGGGGGGGGGGGGGGGGGGCGTTGGGGCCACAGCCTAATGTGGGGGGGGCAACTCGTTCCACAGTTTGGGGGCTGCAACCGCAAACGCACGGCCCCCCCCTTGCCTATATCCTCCATCTATCATTAGATAGTGCTGTACATTGTATATAGTGGTATTCATAGCCACTTATTTCCATCAAGTGATGTACTGCATGTAGCGGGGCTGGTCTGACGGTCTTTAACAACACCCCTCCCTCTGGGTTAGGGGCTGGTCTGACGGTCTTTAACAACACCCCTCCCTCTGGGTTAGGGGCTGGTCTGACGGTCTTTAACAACACCCCTCCCTCTCATCACAAGGCCTCGTGTGAATCCCCAGCCTCGCCCCACTGTCTTGCTGTCTCGCTCCACGCCCTACAAGGGAGATAACATGTCCTGGAGGCCACAGGGAGACGTGCCATATTATCAATGTGTCTCTTATCTTCCGAGAGCTACAACGAGCCACAACACTGGGAGGCTTTCATAACCCTAACCCTTTCATAACCCTAACCCTTTCATAACCCTAACCCTTTCATAGCGGCACGCAAGCAGGGAATCAACGTATGAAGATATATGACCTTCTGAGCAGCAGCTGACGAGACAGTGGTCTGTGCACATTGTGAGGCAGAGCTGTATTTTAATGTGTTGTGTTGAGTTGTGTTTATCTGATGTGTTGTGTTGATGTGTTGTGTTTATGTGTTTATCTGATGTGTTGTGTTTTACATTTAGTCATTTAGCTGACGCTTTTATCCAAAGCGACTTACAAGTTCTGTACGACAAGCCATCAGGAATCTGATCTGATGTGTTGTGTTGTGTTGTGTTGTGATGTGATCTGATGTGAATCACAACCGAGTGATCTGGATGATAGAAGACTCCAGCTCTGAGGGGAAATGTGTTTTTTTGCTAGTTCCCCCCCCCCCCTCTAGTCATCCACCTGTCTAGGTCTGTGCACTGTGTGTGTGTGTGTGTGTGTGTGTGTGTGTGTGTGTGTGTGTGTGTGTGTGTGTGTGTGTGTGTGTGTGTGTGTGTGTGTGTGTGTGTGTGTGTGTGTGCAGTGTGTGTGTGTGTGTGTGTGTGTGTGTGCAGTGTGTTTATGTGTGCAGTGTGTGTGTGTGCAGTGTGTGTGTGTGTGTGTGTGCAGTGTGTTTATGTGTGCAGTGTGTGTGTGCAGTGTGTGTGTGTGTGTGTGCAGTGTGTGTGTGCAGTGTGTGCGTGTTCAGTGTGTGTGTGTGTGTGTGTGTGTTTGTGTAGTGTGTGTGTGTGTGTGCAGTGTGTTTATGTGTGCAGTGTGTGTGTGTGTGTGCAGTGTGTGTGTGTGTGCAGTGTGTGTGTGTGTGTGTGTGCAGTGTGTTTATGTGTGCAGTGTGTGTGTGTGCAGTGTGTGTGTGTGCAGTGTGTGTGTTTATGTGTGCAGTGTGTGTGTGTGTGTGTGTGTGTGTGTGTGTGCAGTGTGTGTGTGTGTGTGTGTGTGTGTGTGTGTTTAAGTTTAAGTTTATTTGGATCCCCATTAGCCACAGCAGTGCTGGGGCTATTCTTCCTGGGGTCCATAACACATAAAATACAGTTACAGACGTATACACTCACAACATTTACATATCATACAGACAATTAAAACAACAATAAAAACCCTTATACACTCATAACATTTACATGACATACAGACCATTAAAACAACAATAAAAACCCTTATACACTCACAACATTTACATGTCATACAGACAATTAAAACAACAATAAAAACCCTAATCAAATTCATAATACAAGATAAAAATATATACGCCTTATGAATTCATAATACAATACAATAATACCTGTTCATATCAGCCAATTATACAATATTTTAATAATATATCCCTATCAGACACATGCCTTTTCATCCATATATACCTATCTCTTTATCAGACACATACATTTTCATTTACGTACACACTATCTATTAGGGAATGTCAATTTCTTTGGTTGAAATGTTGTTTTACCACGATTTTGAAACGGCATTTACTATTCTCCTGCTTAACATGTCTGGGAAGAGAGTTCCATTCCTGCATACCACGGAACATGACAGTTCGCTTCATTGCATTCGACCTCACTTTTGGAAGAAGTGTAAAACCTTGTGCAGAAGCATGTCTGGTGGAATGGTTGTGTCTGTCAAGACTTATTGATAAATTGTTATATAAAATTGAGGGGATCTTTGTAACAAGAATATTCCTTGTGAATACAAGGAGTGAGCAGAGTAATTTATGTTTGACAAGTAACCAAGTTAAACAACTGTGCATCGCTGCAACATTAGTTCTGTACTCACAGCGAAGCGCTATACGTGCTGCTTTGTTTTGTACCATTTGTAATTTTTTCAGTTTATTCGTTGTTACATTCGACCATACTTCAGGACAATAGTCAAGATTTGACAAAACCAGAGCTTGAATTACCTGTTTGATAGAATTTAGTGGTAACAAATGAGCACATCTTTTAACAACAGAAATCCCTCTTCCCATTTTCACTACTATATTGTTTATATGGTGTGACCATGACAATTTACTGTCTAATGTTACCCCTAGGAGTTTAGTCTCCTGGACTTGATTAATTACCACATCACTTATCAAAAGTTTCAAGACTGGGTTCGTTCTTAGAGTATGGTTTGAACCGAAAATGATGCTACTTGTCTTTGATATGTTTAGAACTAGTTTGTTATTCTTTATCCATTCCATCACTGATTGCAACTCTGCCTTTAGGACCGTATTTAATTCATTGGCTGTTGAGGCTGATGTGTAAATCGTTGAATCATCCGCATACATAGAAATATAGGACTTATTTAGGACAAGAGGCATGTCATTTGTAAATATGGTGTAGAGCAAAGGCCCAAGGCAACTTCCTTGGGGTACTCCACACCTTACCGTTTTAACTTCTGAGTAACTCCCATTAAAAAAAACTATTTGTTTCCGGTTTGCTAAATAAGTTTGCATCCAAGATAGTGCAGATGAGGAGAAACCGTAACATTCAAGTTTTTTAAGTAAGAATTTGTGATCTATGATGTCGAATGCTGCAGTAAAATCAAGCAAGACAGCTCCAACCATTTTCTTTTTATCTATCTCTTTCAGCCAATCATCCGTCATTTGGGTTAAAGCAGTCGCTGTTGAATGTCCTTCACGATATGCATGTTGAAAATCAGTGGTCAATGTGTTAAAAGAAAAGTAGCTTTTAATCTGTTCACTTACTATTCTTTCCATCAGTTTACTCAAAACTGGCAGTAAACTTATGGGACGACTATTAGATCCTGAGAATGGCAATTTCAAATTTTTTGGCAGTGGTATTACTTTGGCAGTTTTCCACTGTTGCGGATACAAACATTCACTAAAGGATTGATTTATAATATGACAGATAGCAGGGGCAATTAAATCAGGGACCAATTTCAGAAGTTTCCCGTCAAGACCGTCAACACCTGGTGGTTTGTTTTTAGTGGTACTTAACATATGTTCTACATTACTTATAGTCACACTATCAAAATTAAATTGACAATTTTTATATTTCATTATTTTATTCTTTATTAATAAATAATATTTTTCATTATCTATTGTGTGTGTGTGTGTGTGTGCAGTGTGTTTATGTGTCCAGTGTGTGTGTGTGTGTGCAGTGTGTGTGTGTGTGTGTGTGTGTGTGTGCAGTGTGTTTATGTGTGCAGTGTGTGTGTGTGTGTGTGTGTGCAGTGTGTGTGTGTGTGCAGTGTGTGTGTGTGTGTGTGCAGTGTGTTTATGTGTGCAGTGTGTGTGTGTGTGTGTGTGCAGTGTGTTTATGTGTGCAGTGTGTGTGTGTGTGTGTGCAGTGTGTTTATGTGTGCAGTGTGTGTGTGCAGTGTGTGTGTGTGTGTGCAGTGTGTGTGTGTGTGTGTGTGCAGTGTGTGTGTGTGTGTGTGTGTGTGTGTGTGTGTGTGTGTGTGCAGTGTGTTTATGTGTGCAGTGTGTGTGTGAGTGTGTGTGCAGTGTGTGTGTGTGTGTGTGTGTGTGTGTGTGTGTGTGCAGTGTGTGTGTGTGTGTGTGCAGTGTGTGTGTGTGTGTGTGTGTGTGTATGTGTGCAGTGTGTGTGTGTGTGTGTGTATGTGTGCAGTGTGTGTGTGTGTGTGTGAGCAGCAGTAGAGTCAGAGGTTATGAACACATCTCAGCTGGTTGTTTTCATGGCGGGGCGGGGCGGTGTGGTCACAGCTGCCAGCGACGTCATGCTCCCCCCCCCCCCCCCCCCCACCACGCCCCGGCTCCCCCACGCCCCCCCCCCCCCCCCACTCTCTCACACCGATGGTGAGATCAGGGAGGAATGAGGAAGGAAGAGGAACCCAATACCGTCCCAGATAAACCATTAGTTTAGTTTAGTTTATTCATTTAGCACATTATTACGAACGAAGCCCAAAGGGCTAAAGGTCCACAGCTCCACTCCCATCCATCCTGTCAGCGTCCATAATAATATATGAAGGAAATGCAGGTAAACATGGTCTAGAGAATAAACTCAAAACAAGATCAGAGACATCAGGCTCCTGGGGGCCACGGTCCCAGTCTCCACTACCAGTACTGCTCCTGGGGGCCACGGTCCCAGTCTCCACTACCAGTACTGCTCCTGGGGGCCACGGTCCCAGTCTCCACTACCAGTACTGCTCCTGGGGGCCACGGTCCCAGTCTCCACCACCAGTACTGCTCCTGGGGGCCACGGTCCCAGTCTCCACCACCAGTACTGCTCCTGGGGGCCACGGTCCCAGTCTCCACCACCAGTACTGCTCCTGGGGGCCACGGTCCCAGTCTCCACTACCAGTACTGCTCCTGGGGGCCACGGTCCCAGTCTCCACTACCAGTACTGCTCCTGGGGGCCACGGTCCCAGTCTCCACCACCAGTACTGCTCCTGGGGGCCACGGTCCCAGTCTCCACCACCAGTACTGCTCCTGGGGGCCACGGTCCCAGTCTCCACCACCAGTACTGCTCCTGGGGGCCACGGTCCCAGTCTCCACCACCAGTACTGCTCCTGGGGGCCACGGTCCCAGTCTCCACCACCAGTACTGCTCCTGGGGGCCACGGTCCCAGTCTCCACCACCAGTACTGCTCCTGGGGGCCACGGTCCCAGTCTCCACCACCAGTACTGCTCCTGGGGGCCACGGTCCCAGTCTCCACCACCAGTACTGCTCCTGGGGGCCACGGTCCCAGTCTCCACCACCAGTACGGCCTTTTTCCTTTGGCCATCTCATCTGCTAAGCATGTCAGTGAGCTGTGCGCTTTTTTGTCCTCAAGGCGCTTTATCCTCCTCCTCCTGACTCTGACAGCGAAAGCTAAATGCATCTGTCATGTTGTCCCATCCATGCGCTCTCCTTCTACGTGAGACACACGCTGGGCTTCAGATCGAGGCAACTCCACTGAAACCATCCATTCCTTTAGGTACACACGCAACGAGAACAGAGAGACTACGGCTCAGCCTCTTCCCCCAGGCCACTGAACACTGAACTCTCCACACACAACACACATGAGCACACACACACACACACAAGTACACATGAGCACACACACACACACACACAAGTACACATGAGCACACACACACACACACACAAGTACACATGAGCACACACACACACACACAACACACATGCTGCAATCACTTTAAACAATCACTTTAAACAAAATGTCACTTTAAACCAAATGGAAAAGTCACTTGAAAGGAATGAGGAATATAAAGGTCACTTTAAGGAAAGAACAGATGTGGTTCTTGTATAGTATAGTTTAGATATAGTAAGTATAGCATAATGACGGTTAAAATTGTATATTGTATATAGTGTACATAGGACCCAGTGCCTTCTCAGGAATTTAGCATGTCTATTTTTATCATGCACATCTTAAGGTGCTCCCATAGTCGAGCGGACTGTACGCGGACTGGACTCAGCGGAGGTCAGCTGGACTCTTTGAGCTTTCATAGACGAGCGGACCTCCACGGACCAATTTCCTACATGTCTCGCGCCAGTTTACACAATTTTTCACACGCTGTTCAACTTATGTCATGTCGTCGTCATCCGATGTCAAAATAAAGAGTATGTTATCTCCGTTTTTCCAATATTTCGATAATAAAACGGGCAGTTTTACACACTTGAATAACAGGTATATAGGCAGCGAGATGCAATGTACCGTATAGGCTTGAGGTGGACAGCGCGTGGTGCTGAAATGACAAACACGCATTGCATAAAATAAAAGCACCAGTTTTACACACTTAATTTAGAAAAGCCATTCAAACATCTCAAGCCCTACTCTCTCTTGGCACGGAGCGAGTGGTCAGAGTAAAATGCAGATCGGCGTCACATTAAATGCAGTTCGATGTCAACCAAAACGCAGAGCAGCGTTTTGTGTGACACCAAGTCAGCGGTGCGGACGTCCGCGCCTCAGAAAATTGGAGCTTCACACTTGGAGTCTGCTTTGAGTCCACGGGAGTCTGATCCGCGTACGGTCCGCTCGACTATGGGAGCACCTTTATGTCTTCTTATTACCTGTTTTTTTATGTCTATTTTATTATTAGTATTATTGCACAATCAATGCGGGCATGACCACCCGCATTTCACTGTATGCCCTGGTATGTATGTGACAAATAAACCTCTTGAATCTATCTTCTTTTTTTTTATCTACTTTTTTCTCCCCATTTTTCTATTTTTCTCCCTATTTTTCGTATTATCCAATTCTCCCCTCCCCTGTCTCGAACGTTGCTAGACCATGCCTCCCACTGGTCGGCTGCAGTGAGGACCAAGCCTTGCATCACGTGTCCCCTCCGGTACACGAGGAGGCAGCTGTCGCATCTTTTCACTTGAACAGCACGATCTCTCAGCGGCGAGGAGTAACGCGTGGGAGGCTCACGCTGCCCCCGATACTTCCTGATTCTGCTGTACAGGCGCACCAACCGACCTGTAGGAGTCGCTGTCCACAACGTCCGATCCCCACCGACCAGCCAAGCCGGAAGCAACGCCGAGAGCTGGGCTCGAACCCAGCATCTCCTGCGTTAGTGGCGAGCACCTTGCCCACTGCGCCACTTAGCTTACTTGAATCTATCTTGAAGAAATATTGTTTATCAAATAACCTTGCCTCAAAGGACCTTGGCTCCGAGCCCATCTTCCCACCTGGAAACTCTGGATATGAACATTAAACAGAAACACTGTGCACCAAATCTTCTGAACTGAATGTCAACACATTAGGAGTTTTTTTCCAGTCGATTAAGAAATAATCTGCTATAATTATATGTACTTAATACTTGTGTCAGATGATTAACAGCATACCTTCATAGAGCTTTTCGGAACAACTCCTTTGCTATTCCACTGCTAGCGGAACGGCTTGGACTCAGTTTATTTCACGTCAGCTATTATTATTATTATTATTATTATTATTATTATTATAATAATATTATTATTATTATTATTATTATTATTATTATTATTATTATTATTATTATTAGCAAACTCTGTGACAGGAAATAAATGGGGGCCCATTTATAATGTTTATGTTGTGAAGTTAGAAAAGATCTATAGGATACTTTTAAAAGAAACAACAAAATAACAGTGAAGTAATTTTTGATGCAATTATAACTATAGAGCGGCATTGTTTTAAAATGTTATTGATTATTATTATTTATATTCTTTTTATATATATTTTACTACAGGTAGTTTTGACAGCAGTCCTACAGGTAGTTTTACAGCAGTCCTACAGGTAGTTTTGATGTCAGTCTTACAGGTAGTTTTGATGTCAGTCCTACAGGTAGTTTTGATGTCAGTCCTACAGATAGTTTTGATGTCAGTCCTACAGGTAGTTTTGATGTCAGTCCTACAGGTAGTTTTGATGTCAGTCCTACAGGTAGTTTTGATGGCAGTCCTACAGGTAGTTTTGATGTCAGTCCTACAGGTAGTTTTGACAGCAGTCCTACAGGTAGTTTTGATGTCAGTCCTACAGGTAGTTTTGACAGCAGTGCTACAGGTAGTTTTGACAGCAGTCCTACAGGTAGTTTTGACAGCAGTCCTACAGGTAGTTTTGATGTCAGTCCTACAGGTAGTTTTGACAGCAGTCCTACAGGTAGTTTTGATGTCAGTCCTACAGGTAGTTTTGATGTCAGTCCTACAGATAGTTTTGACAGCAGTCCTACAGGTAGTTTTGATGTCAGTCCTACAGGTAGTTTTGATGTCAGTCCTACAGGTAGTTTTGACAGCGGTCCTACAGGTAGTTTTACAGCAGTCCTACAGGTAGTTTTGACAGCAGTGCTACAGGTAGTTTTAACAGCAGTCCTACAGGTAGTTTTAACAGCAGTCCTACAGGTAGTTTTAACAGCAGTCCTACACGTAGTTTTAACAGCAGTCCTACAGGTAGTTTTGATGTCAGTCCTACAGGTAGTTTTAACAGCAGTCCTACAGGTAGTTTTAACAGCAGTCCTACAGGTAGTTTTAACAGCAGTCCTACACGTAGTTTTAACAGCAGTCCTACAGGTAGTTTTGATGTCAGTCCTACAGGTAGTTTTAACAGCAGTCCTACAGGTAGTTTTAACAGCAGTCCTACACGTAGTTTTGACAGCAGTCCTACAGGTAGTTTTGATGTCAGTCCTACAGGTAGTTTTGATGTCAGTCCTACAGGTAGTTTTGATGTCAGTCCTACAGGTAGTTTCGACAGCAGTCCTACAGGTAGTTTTAATGTCAGTCCTACAGGTAGTTTTGACAAATTCAAATTCAATAAGAAAAGAAAAGACCTATGTGACAACTAAATATTGTTTTTAAATAGAGCTGCAACGATGTCGACCATGAAACTTTGTCGATTTGCATTAGGCTTGACCTTCTTACATAATGTACCTGTTTATCAAATTTCAAGTTATGATATGGGGTTATGATTAATCTTCATATCTCAGATTTCTTATCTCAAGTGGAAGGGCATGTAGTGGACCTTGCGGTGCTGTATATAAGGCTGTAGTGTTCCAGCACACCCCACTCTCCTACAACAGAAGAAACTGACCATCATGAAGTGGCTTGTCGTCCTGTGTGTCCTGGTGGCGCTCTCTGAATGTCTCCTCAGGTAAGTTCTATACTCTGGGTTAGGGTTAGAGAGGGTTGGTGGCTCTCTCTGAATGTCTCCTCAGGTCAGTTCTATACTCTGGTGACTAAGGACCTCTGGTTCACTTGGTCGTCATTATAGTCAATCTGAAGAGATCGTTGTGAGCAAGATGAAAATCTTAAGAAAGAATAGCTAACACTTATGGGGCACAACTCATTTAATCAGAATCAGAATCAGAAAGGTCTTTATTGCCAAGTATACTTTACACATACAAGGAATTTGCTTTGGACGTTACTGGTGCGACATTAGCGGAGAGACATGAACAGACAGATAATACAATAAAGTGGTTGAGTAAAGTAAAATGAACAATAGAATAATATATTTATGAAATAAAATATAGGTCAGGGCTGTACGACTGTATAAGAGGTTGAATAAAATTATGTGGGATATAAACTAAGTTAAATATAGCTCAATAGATATAGTACACTTATAAGTAAAAAATAAAATAGGAATAGGATGGGACACAACTCATGATTTAGTAATTATAGGCCCCATATATAGGTCAGTGATCAGGACTAATGAGGAATGACTATTATTTAACAAACTGTTTTGATTTGATTTGATTTTTATTTGTCTCGAACATAGAAACATAAAACAAGTTTAAAAAACAAAAAGGTAAATAGTCAAAGACTATTTCCATACAGTAAGTGTTCGAGAAGGAACAGGGGGAAGTAAAACAGCTTATCAAGCCCTGCCCCTTCCTTACAATATTTTACATTAATTTAATAAAAAAAAGAAATAATATAACAAATAATGAAAGATTAAATAAAAGTACAGTTTTTTATATATCCAAATATCCAAATGAGAAAAAATATGTATTAGACAGCAGTCACATTACTGCTCAAGCTCTTATATGTGTCCATAAGTGCTTGTTTATAGCTGCCTTTAAATTGATTGATATTTTTGCTTAATATACTCGCATCCAGACCATTCCAGAGTGATACCACATTATGAACATATCATTATGTTCCTCCTGTATAGTCCCCCATTGTCTACCTCCTTACTTGTTGTAATTATTAAAATTGAACTATTAGTTAAATAATGATGATGTATTTAGAATTGACACAACTGGAAGGGGAGGTGGTGTCGGTTATTCATGTCGAGTCTCGTTTCTCTGTTTCAACTTTACTTACAGACCGAAAGGTTTCGAGTGTATTGCCTTGAGGAAAGATACATTAACCCTTTCACTGCCACACGACAGAAGTTTAGCCCTTTACTATCACACAACCGACGGCGATGCTCCATCATTAGCATCATTAGGAAAGGAAAGGCCACTTTAAATTAGAATAACAGGAACAGTGTATTGCACTACCAAAGCTACCTAGCATGTCCCATATGCTCTGTAAATAACTATGTACAGATACCGAGATGTCACACCATGTTACCTGTTACCTGTTTATTGCACAATGTTGTTTTTTTATTGGATTCTATTATATGTTGTACCACTGTATTGCACATCGTTGTGGGCAAGACCACCCGCATTTCATTGTATACTTGTATGCCGTGACAAATAAAACTCTTGACTTGACTTGACTTGACTTAGCTCCGCAAATGCGGAGCTAATGATGCTAATGATGGAGCATCGCCGTCGGTTGTGTGATAGTAAAGGGCTAACCTTCTGTATTGTCACTGTTCTGCCTGGTTCTTCACTGTGTGCAGGGTTCCTCTGATCACTGTTCTGACTGGTTCTTCACTGTGTGCAGGGTTCCTCTGATCACTGTTCTGACTGGTTCTTCACTGTGTGCAGGGTTCCTCTGATCACTGTTCTGACTGGTTCTTCACTGTGTGCAGGGTTCCTCTGATCACTGTTCTGCCTGGTTCTTCACTGTGTGCAGGGTTCCTCTGATCACTGTTCTGCCTGGTTCTTCACTGTGTGCAGGGTTCCTCTGATCACTGTTCTGACTGGTTCTTCACTGTGTGCAGGGTTCCTCTGATCACTGTTCTGACTGGTTCTTCACTGTGTGCAGGGTTCCTCTGATCACTGTTCTGCCTGGTTCTTCACTGTGTGCAGGGTTCCTCTGATCACTGTTCTGCCTGGTTCTTCACTGTGTGCAGGGTTTCTCTGATCACTGTTCTGCCTGGTTCTTCACTGTGTGCAGGGTTCCTCTGATCACTGTTCTGACTGGTTCTTCACTGTGTGCAGGGTTCCTCTGATCACTGTTCTGACTGGTTCTTCACTGTGTGCAGGGTTCCTCTGATCACTGTTCTGACTGGTTCTTCACTGTGTGCAGGGTTCCTCTGATCACTGTTCTGACTGGTTCTTCACTGTGTGCAGGGTTCCTCTGATCACTGTTCTGCCTGGTTCTTCACTGTGTGCAGGGTTCCTCTGATCACTGTTCTGCCTGGTTCTTCACTGTGTGCAGGGTTCCTCTGATCACTGTTCTGACTGGTTCTTCACTGTGTGCAGGGTTCCTCTGATCACTGTTCTGACTGGTTCTTCACTGTGTGCAGGGTTCCTCTGATCACTGTTCTGCCTGGTTCTTCACTGTGTGCAGGGTTCCTCTGATCACTGTTCTGCCTGGTTCTTCACTGTGTGCAGGGTTCCTCTGATCACTGTTCTGCCTGGTTCTTCACTGTGTGCAGGGTTCCTCTGATCACTGTTCTGACTGGTTCTTCACTGTGTGCAGGGTTCCTCTGATCACTGTTCTGACTGGTTCTTCACTGTGTGCAGGGTTCCTCTGATCACTGTTCTGACTGGTTCTTCACTGTGTGCAGGGTTCCTCTGATCACTGTTCTGACTGGTTCTTCACTGTGTGCAGGGTTCCTCTGATCACTGTTCTGCCTGGTTCTTCACTGTGTGCAGGGTTCCTCTGATCACTGTTCTGCCTGGTTCTTCACTGTGTGCAGGGTTCCTCTGATCACTGTTCTGACTGGTTCTTCACTGTGTGCAGGGTTCCTCTGATCACTGTTCTGCCTGGTTCTTCACTGTGTGCAGGGTTCCTCTGATCACTGTTCTGCCTGGTTCTTCACTGTGTGCAGGGTTCCTCTGATCACTGTTCTGTGTGCAGGGTTCCTCTGATCACTGTTCTGTGTGCAGGGTTCCTCTGATCACTGTTCTGTGTGCAGGGTTCCTCTGATCACTGTTCTGTGTGCAGGGTTCCTCTGATCACTGTTCTGTGTGCAGGGTTCCTCTGATCACTGTTCTGTGTGCAGGGTTCCTCTGATCAAGGGGAAGTCCGCTCGTGAGAGTCTGGAGGAGCAGGGTCTGTGGGAGGAGTACAGGCAGCAGTACCCAGCCAACCCAACGGCCAAGTTCTACCAGGATGGAACCGAGACCATGACCAATGATGCTGACGTAGGTCCTGATGGGTAGGCGGGTGGGGTGGGGTGGGGTGGGGTTGGGGGGATGGGTAGGCGGGTGGGGGTAACTGTACATTGGATTATCGACGAAACCTATAGGTCCAAGAAGAGGGTCTCGTGTATTACTGGGTTTAAGTCAGTTGTTTATTTATTTATGTTTTACTGTTTTGCATACGAGGTGGTCCTGCAAATGTTCTTGATAACAATCTAGTGGTCCGCATAAAACAGACGTTTGGGAACCACTGATATAGACGATCTCTAAATATGCGTTCTATGCGCAATCTCCGCTACGCCACCCGACCGCCCTGATAGATGTTATTCTGACCTCCAGGACGGACGTAGTTTAGACAGAAACACTAAGGTCAAAATGTTTGGTGGGCTGCGTCTCTGGAACGTCTGCTTGTTCCACCACAGCTGGCCTACTCAAGTTTCAAGTTTCAAGTTTCAAGTTTCTTTAATAGTTGTCATACAGAAGTACAGAATACTTTTGTACAAAATGCTTCTTACTGTTGCGCTCCAGAGACTGTGCATGACAAGATAAGTATGAAATAAAAACATAGTAAAAATTAGAAGTAAAAAAGAGGTCACAGTGTTCAGTTTAGACATATGTACAATGTTCGTAGACGTAGTTACCATACAATATACAATACTGTGCAGTGTACTAATATACAATACTATATAGTGCAAGGCATACATGGACGAGGTGCAGTTTAGGTACAATTCACAGTAGGTGTACGAGTTGTAGTGCAAATCCTTTATCAATAAATATAAAGTGTAAGTGTGTTTGTGTGATCTAAAGTGTGGAGAGTGGGTGCTGCAGTGTGTTGTTTGTTTGAGTGAGTGTGTGCGTGTGGGTGTGTGTGCTGTGTGCATTTGATGGTTGTTGCATAGTGATTATTGTTCGTTTAGCGATTATTGTTCGTTTAGCAGCCTGATGGCCTGGGGATAGAAGCTCCTTCTGAGTCTTTCTGTGCTCGCCATAAGACTCCGGTATCGCTTGCCTGACGGCAGCAGTTCAAAGAGGCAGTTGTTCGGGTGGCTCGAGTCCTTAATAATTCTCTTAGCCTTCCCCTTGCACCGCTTGTTGTAAATGTTCTGGAGGGTGGGAAGCCCCCCTCTAATTGTGCGTTCGGCTGAACGTGTCACTCTTTGTAGTCTGCTACGGTCTTGTGCAGTGCTATTCCCAAACCAGGAGGTGATGTTGCCGGTCAGGATGCTCTCTATTGTACATGAGTAGAAGTTCCTAAGGATCTTCTGACTGACTTGGAACTTCCTTAGGCGCCTGAGGAAGTAGAGGCGTTGTCGTGCCTTCTTCACAACACTGTCAATGTGTGTGGTCCATGTCAAGTCCTCGGATATGTGGGCTCCGAGGTACTTGAAACTGTTCACTCTCTCAACTGGTGCCCCGTCGATGCTGAGGGGGCTGTAGTCCTTGACCCCCGACCTCCTGAAGTCCACAATCATCTCTTTTGTTTTGCTGACGTTCAGGGAGA
The DNA here is from genome assembly GCF_963971535.1 of Notolepis coatsorum. Classification (NCBI taxonomy): domain Eukaryota; kingdom Metazoa; phylum Chordata; class Actinopteri; order Aulopiformes; family Paralepididae; genus Notolepis; species Notolepis coatsorum. The sequence continues at coordinate 101,037 of NC_140168.1, forward strand.
GGCAGTTCTCCTGACACCACTGTGACAGGTTCTCTACCTCTTCCAGGTAGGCCCTTTCGTCGTTGGCAGAGATCAGGCCCACCACTACTGTGTCATCAGCAAATTTGATGATGGTGTTGTTGTTCCGCTGTGCTACGCAGTCATGTGTGTACAGGGAGTAGAGGAGGGGGCTCAGAACACAGCCCTGGGGGGCCCCTATGTTGAGCGTGATGGATGAGGAGGTGCAGTTGCCGGCTCTTACCACCTGGGGTCTGCCCGTCAGGAAGTCCAGGACCCACTGGCACAGGTCATAGTTCAAGCCCAGGTCCCTGAGCTTGGCTATGAGTTTGGAGGGGACTATGGTATTGAATGCTGAGCTGTAGTCGATGAACAGCATTCTCACATAGTTCCCCTGCCTCTTGTCCAGATGTGATGCTGCTGTGTGCAGCACATGGGCTATGGCGTCCTCCGTGGACCTGTTGGGGCGATATGCAAATTGCAGAGGGTCCAGGTTGATGGGGAGGGAGGAACAGATGTAGCCCTTCACTAGCTTCTCAAAGCACTTCATGGCTATGGAGGTGAGGGCTACAGGGCGGTAGTCGTTGAGGCAAGCGGGCGTAGATTTTTTGGGTACAGGGATGATGGTGGACTTCTTCAGACAGGTGGGGATGACGGCCTGTTCCAAGGACAGGTTGAAGATGTCAGTGAATACCGGGGCCAGTTGGTCGGCACAGACTTTTAGGACGCGGCCGGGGATGCCGTCCGGTCCTGCTGCCTTCCTGATATCCACTTTTTTAAAGATCCGTCTCACCTCATGCTCTGTTACCCTGAACACTGAGTCTCCATCAGCAGACCCCCCCCCCCCCATTGCCGTGGTTTGTAGGCTGGTGTTGTTATTCACAGCCTCAAACCTCGCATAGAAGGAGTTGAGATCATTTGCTAAGGAGATGTCACTGTTCAGTTTGAGGGGGGTTCCTTTGTAGTCTGTCATTGTTCTGAGGCCCTGCCACATGCCTCTAGAGTCAGCCTGTTCAAACTGAAGTTCAACTTTATCCCTGTAACGCCGTTTTGCCTCTATTACTGCTCTCCTGACGTTGTATCTTGCCATCTTGTGTTCTTCCATGTTGCCTGTCACCAGCCCGGTGTTGTATGCTGATGTGCGCACTTTCAGAGCCTCACGGACGGATTTGTCTACCCAGGGCTTTTGATTTGGGTAGATATTAATTTTGGTGGAGGGGATTATTATATACTATATATATACTATGGGTTAGGGTTAGGGTTGAACGTCTGCTTGTTCCACCACAGCTGGCCTACTATGGGTTAGGGTTGAACGTCTGCTTGTTCCACCACAGCTGGCCTACTACGGCGTGATCTCCATCGGCAGCCCTCCCCAGTCCTTCAGCGTCATCTTCGACACCGGCTCGTCCAACCTCTGGATCCCTTCCGTCTACTGCAGCAGCCGGGCCTGCCGTGAGTTCGAACCCCCAGAATGCTGTGTTTTATATTATATTATACGAGCGCTGTACCCGAATGTAATTTTTTAACAATCGAAGCTTCTATTGAAGTATTCTAACGAAGCTTCGAATGTCTGTCATCATATTTTATGATGTAATCCAATTTTTTTTAAATACATTTATTAAATTTACTTTCTTGAATATAACTCATCACTTTCGTCAACATAAATACTGCTATAAGGGCACGGTTGGTACGAAAGTGATGGGGACGTCTTGATGGAGCGCCAAGCGGATGCAGATAGGCTACATCATTTATGATACATGTTTTATTTAAGTTTTTATGACGAGTCATATACTATAATAGTATAATAATATAATATTAGTGTAGCCTAATCTTTATCTGCAAAGAAAACCCCCATTGGTTTAAACAGAATGAATAGACTCATAAAAAATATTTATATAAAAAAAAAAACAATTCGAATGTTGATTTAGAATTTGAATGTCAACATTATGAACGAAGCTTTTTCGAAGCTTTCAGATTCATTCAGATTCAGATTCAGATTCAGATTCAGACAACTTTATTGATCCCCGTGGGGCAATTCATATTTGCAGCTTCACCACAAGCAACAAAGACAAACAAACAACAAAACATCTCAACGACAGCACGGAAAATAAAAAGAGAAACACTCCATGTGATACAATCCAGCAATAAAAGTAAAAGTAAAAACAGACAACCAAGTGCAAAAGGCTACTTAAAATGACTACTGTCTGTGTTTAAAAGTCTGATAGCCGAGGGGACAAAAGATTTGGCGTAGCGGTTGGTCCTACTTGGTGGGACGTCATAACGGCGGCCAGAAGGCAACAGTGAAAACCGCTGAGACAGAGCATGGAGGGGTTGATTTGTGATGCTCGTCCCCTTCTTGACCACCTGGTCCGTCCAGAGAGAACATAGGTCTCTCTGTTTTACTCCAATTATTTTGGAGCACACTTTCACAATATACTGTAGGCTGTTCCTATCTTTAATGGACAGGCCTCTGAACCAGCAGATAAAAGAAAAAGTTAGGAGGCTTTCAATAAAATAACTATAAAAAGTGCTCAGGATCTTCGCACTAACATTAAAAGAGTTCAGCTTTCTTAGCAGGTAGATCCTCTGCTGACCTTTTTTAACAATAGCTTCTAACTATTCGGTACGGCCCTATATTATTATACCAACTGTTGGTTTCCCCCCGGAGCATTTCAACCTGTCAGATGAGCACAGAGCTTTATTCTAGTGACTCCAAGAGTAGACTCCCATTCCTCGACCCACTCTCAAAACACACACCATGGCACCATGTTTTGCAGAGAACCACAGGAAGTTCAACCCCCAGCAGTCGTCCAGCTTCAGGTGGAACGGAGAGGCGCTCTCCATCCACTACGGCACGGGCAGCATGACCGGAGCGCTGGGCAGCGACACTGTTCAGGTAACGTCACATGACCGGAGCGCTGGGCAGCGACACTGTGCAGGTAACGTCACATGACCGGAGCGCTGGGCAGCGACACTGTTCAGGTAACGTCACATGACCGGAGCGCTGGGCAGCGACACTGTGCAGGTAACGTCACATGACCGGAGCGCTGGGCAGCGACACTGTTCAGGTAACGCCAACCTTGATGACCGTAGTATGTTCCCGCCAGAGTACACAATGAACAGAAAATGACTTTTTTTTCGGTCTATTCTTCTGATAGGAGGTGTTTAATCAAAGATCCTTGCTTTCTAGTCTTGCACAAGGACCAGCATGGGTATGGGCGGGTTCATTTTCCATTGATGACGTTTTTAAATAAAGCTTGGCCGCAGGATTAATAACGTTAACGTTAGTTCGGCCAGAGAAACAAATATACTAATTAAAATGGTTGGACCTGCGAGATTTGTATGTATTTTTTTTCTCCGAAATGTTATTGAGTAAAAGTACAAGTATACAAACCTAATAATACTCGAGTAAAGTACAAATCCCCCAAAACAGTACTTAAGTATTGTAACAAAGTACAATTACACAAGTACTTCACACCCCTGGCACTAGGCTACGTGAGTTAGCCAACATGTTAGTAACGGCGTGATGTTTAGCGTCCGCAAACCAAACAGAGAAAAGGGTTGAACACACTGTATATCTAACTGTACCGGCACACTTGAATACTTAGAGGCTACACAGCCCAGCACTCTGATTTATATGACGGCCAAGGCCACAGCAACATAATGTGTGCAGAAAAGTACTTACCGTGGGGGGGGGGGGGGTGTAGTGGAGGTGATTCCCAGGCCAATGGCGTCGAGCTGGTTCTGCTGTGTAGTGGTTGGATTGGAGAAGGATGGGTTGGTGGGTTGGTGTCGTAAAGGCTTGAGAAGAACCTCAGTGTTGTTGAGTCGACTGTGAGTGACGGGTGCTCTGTGTGTCCAGGTGGGTGGCATGTCTGTGAGTGGCGGGTGCTCTGTGTGTCCAGCTGGGGGGCATGTCTGTGAGTGACGGGTGCTCTGTGTGTCCAGCTGGGGGGCATGTCTGTGAGTGACGGGTGCTCTGTGTGTCCAGCTGGGTGGCATGTCTGTGAGTGACGGGTGCTCTGTGTGTCCAGCTGGGGGGCATGTCTGTGAGTGACGGGTGCTCTGTGTGTCCAGGTGGGTGGCATGTCTGTGAGTGACGGGTGCTCTGTGTGTCCAGGTGGGTGGCATGTCTGTGAGTGACGGGTGCTCTGTGTGTCCAGGTGGGTGGCATGTCTGTGAGTGACGGGTGCTCTGTGTGTCCAGGTGGGTGGCATGTCTGTGAGTGACGGGTGCTCTGTGTGTCCAGGTGGGTGGCATGTCTGTGAGTGACGGGTGCTCTGTGTGTCCAGGTGGGTGGCATGTCTGTGAGTGACGGGTGCTCTGTGTGTCCAGGTGGGTGGCATGTCTGTGAGTGACGGGTGCTCTGTGTGTCCAGCTGGGTGGCATGGTTAGGGTGAGTGACGGGTGCTCTGTGTGTCCAGGTGGGTGGCATGACTGTGAGTGACGGGTGCTCTGTGTGTCCAGGTGGGTGGCATGGTTAGGGTTAGGGTGAGTGACGGGTGCTCTGTGTGTCCAGGTGGGTGGCATGGTTAGGGTGAGTGACGGGTGCTCTGTGTGTCCAGGTGGGTGGCATGTCTGTGAGTGACGGGTGCTCTGTGTGTCCAGGTGGGTGGCATGTCGGTGGCCAACCAGGTGTTCGGGCTCAGCCGCTCCGAGGCTCCCTTCATGGCCTACATGAAGGCTGACGGCATCCTGGGACTGGCCTTCCAGTCGCTCGCCGCTGACCACGTCGTGCCCGTCTTCGACAACATGGTCAGTCAGCATCTGGTGTCTCAGAATCTCTTCTCCGTCTACCTGAGCAGGTAAGGCCATTTTATAAAAATCATACATTTGTACAATTGGGGGTGCGTTTTTGTTTTCTTTCCCCGTTACATTCAATTACGCATCATAGCCCTCAGACTGTTCTCTCCTCCCCCTCAGCCCCCTCACCTACCTCCCTCCCTCTCCCTCTTTCTTCTCTCTCTCTCCCTCTGGTTCTCGCTCTCCCTCTCTCCCTCTGGTTCTCGCTCTCCCTCTCTCGCTCTGGTTCTCACTCTCCCTTTCTCTCCCTCTGGTTCTCACTCTCCCTCTCTCTCCCTCTGGTTCTCACTCTCCCTCTCCCTCTCTCTCCCTCTGGTTCTCACTCTCCCTCTCTCTCCCTCTGGTTCTCACTCTCCCTTTCTCTCCCTCTGGTTCTCACTCTCCCTCTGGTTCTCACTCTCCCTTTCTCTCCCTCTGGTTCTCGCTCTCCCTCTCTCTCCCTCTGGTTCTCACTCTCCCTCTCTCTCCCTCTGGTTCTCGCTCTCCCTTTCTCTTTTTCCCTCTCTCCCTTTCCTTCTCTCTCCCTTATTTATTGTTGTCCTTGTATACTATTGCTACTGTCATTTTGTATTTTATTTATTTGTATGCATGTACATAACCTTGTTTTTGTTACAGCCCCCACCCCCCCCCCCCCCCCCTTCCCTCAAAGAAGGCCTTTGCTTTTTGGACAGGCTGCTTTTGTATATAATAATTAGTTCTTAATGGCTTGCCTGGGTAAATAAAGGTTAAATAAATAAATAATGTATTCCCGTATGACCCGTGGTGACCGCTGTCCTTCCTCCTCCTCAGACACGGAGCGCAGGGCAGCGAGCTGATCTTCGGTGGCGTTGATTACAACCACTACAGCGGGTCCATCGCCTGGATCCCTCTGTCCTCAGAGACCTACTACCAGATCACCATGGACAGGTACTGAACACCTACTAACGACTACTGCAATGCTCTGTACACGGGCATCGACAAATCCCTCCTCCGCCGCTTACAACTGGTGCAGAACGCAGCCGCGCGCCTCCTCACCAAAACAAGAAAACACGAACACATCAGCCCAGTTTTGGCCTCGCTCCACTGGCTGCCTGTTAGCTTTAGGATTTTAAATTAGCCCTAAATGTTTTTAAATCATTAAATGGCACGGCTCCTCCCTATCTGTCCGAGCTCTTGCACCGCCACACCCCCCACCGATCCCTCAGATCAGCTGACCAGCTGCTACTGGTGGTGCCCAGAACCAGGCTCAAGACTAGGGGAGACAGAGCTTTCTCCACTGCAGCGCCTAGATTGTGGAACAGCCTCCCCCTCAGCGTACGGACTGCCCAGACCGTGCAGGCTTTTAAATCACTCTTGAAAACCTACCTGTTCTCCTTGGCCTTCCCCCCCCACTTAATCACCACTAGACCCCTGGCCCTTCTATCCTCTTTGTTTTACTGTGTCCTACCAGTTTTTATTGCTTTCATTGCTTTATTATGTTTTTTTAATCTTATATCTTGCACCATATTGTTTTGTTTTTGTTGCTTTCATTGCTTTACTATATTTTTAATCTTATACCTTGCATCACATTACTTTGTTTTTATCAACTTGCTTGTGAAGCACTTTGGTGCCAGCTGCCGCTGCCTGGAAATGTGCTATATAAATAAATATACCCTGATAATTGACTTGACTATCAGATCACCATGGACCGGTACTTAACACCTTCAAAACGAATCCAGTTCAACCATAAAACATGAAATTGTTAACAACGTAATTTAAAACATTCCAACGTTCTAAATAAAAAAAAAAATTATAGAGCCATAACATATTGGAATAGGATCCCATTACACATCACACGGACGGAAAACAAGGACAGTTTCAAAAAGAAACTTAAAGGAGCCATAATCAGGAAGGAAATCAATATATGTCATGCATGAGTGTAGCTGCAGCCATGTTGTCCAAACTTCTGGTTTACTTTTGTGTTTTCTTTTTTTTGTTTTTTTAAGGTATGGTCAAATGGATTCACCTATGACCTTTTGTTTCATTTTCTATTGATTATGTATGTGATATATGACTGACTTACACTGAATGTTTCATATTTGTATACGTGTATATCTGTGAGGACCCCAGGAAGAATAGTCAACACGTTGATGATGTCTAATGGGGATCCTAATAAACATAAACATAAACATGCATCTTTTGCATTTCATGTCAGTGGCAGTTTGCTCTCTCGCTGACTCGACCGTGTTCTGCTGTTCTACATCACAGTGTGACCATCAACGGTCAGACGGTGGCCTGCTCCGGTGGGTGCCAAGCCATCATTGACACCGGCACCTCCATGATCGCCGGCCCAAGCAGTGACATCAGCAACATCAACTCCTATGTTGGAGCCACCACCAACCAGTATGGACAGGTGAGTCACACCATGAGTTAGGGTTAGGGTTAGGGCCACCACCAACCAGTATGGACAGGTGAGTCACACCATGAGTTAGGGTTAGGGTTAGGGCCACCACCAACCAGTATGGACAGGTGAGTCACACCATGAGTTAGGGTTAGGGTTAGGGCCACCACCAACCAGTATGGACAGGTGAGTCACACCATGTAATTTATTAATATGTTGGCTTGATATGTGGGTGTTTTGGTGATTGTTGTTGTTAGTATTGTCATGTTTGTAGTTGTAGTTTAGATGATCTGATGATTGTCTGATGATTGTCATATGTGCACAGGATACATTTCTCAATGGACAGTAAAAACAATCATTCAATCAATGTGTAGTTTTCATATCTTGACGTTGAAGAAACAGGTGCACACCTCCTCAGATATTCTAAACTAAAGTCTGTTGAAAGAGACACTGCCTAGCAAAGATATACAGTACATAGATGGCTAAAAGTAGCAGAACCCTTATCCTTACCTTACTATGTGACTTTCCACAGTCCACGGTCAACTGCGGGAACATCGGCAGCATGCCTGAGATCACGTTCACTCTCAATGGACACGCCTTCACCCTCCCTGCCTCCGCTTACATCCTGCAGGTCTGTTGCACACACACACACACACACACATGCACACACACACACACACACACACGCATGCACACACACACACACGCATGCACACACACACACACATTCACATACTTTCACCCCCCCCCCCCTAATCCTCCCCTGTTTATCTATTTTGTACATAGGCTGTGCATGTGTTTGTTTGTTATTTACTTATGTGTATGATTCTTAACTGTGTTTTTATTTTGTTATTGGTGTGTATGTGTATGTATGTGTATATATGTATATTGGTACTCCTGTTGGGGCCTTTTGGACCAGATCGACATTGTAAATAAGAAACCTGTTCTTAATGTTTTATCTGGCTAAATAAAGGTTAAATAAACATTCTGATTTCTCTCTGCAGAGGTCCAGTGGCTGCAGCACAGGCTTCAGCCGCGGCGGCTCAAACCTCTGGATCCTCGGCGACGTCTTCATCAGGGAGTTCTACACTATCTTTGACATCGGGGCTCGAAGTGTCGGCCTGGCTACATCTGTGTAATCACACACACAGCGTGCATGACCTGTATCCTCGTGTCTTTGGGCAGAGAGGCCTTTGTGTTCTGACGTGTGGCTGTAACTGTGTCGGTGGAGACGAGGACACGTTGGCTGCCTTTGAATTAAAAGGATTGTAGCAACAAAAAGTACTGTGTCCTGCTGTGTCTTTGTGATCTTGTGAGATTGACTGTCTTTACTGCAACCAGCCTTAATGGACTGATCCCAAGATCTGCCCAGGCAAACATGACTGGGTACATGTAACACAAGTGATCCATGCACACTCTGCACAAGTCAATTCATCATTTCATTGAAACTGGAGAAGTAAATTGATCGCTGTGCTGCGTGGCGACACTAATCTCTCCAGTTGTTCCTGACTCTCACCTGATACACCTCTGAACCTTGTGAGAAAGATGCGAGCTAGTGTAGCTATTCTCAAACTGAATGCATCTATAACCACAGAACTGTTTAGCTATAGCTATAGCTCATTATCCTCATAACACGTTGTACAGAAATAGAACAAGGGGCTTGGTGTTTTCTATAAAAAAATGTACGGACGTCGAAGTCTAATCCCGGTCTAGATATATTGTCACAAGCACATAGGAAGTTGACAGACTTCGCCTAGAAACACAACATCTATTGGTATACTGGCATAATTATAGGTCTGAGCGTGTTAAGCTAACATTTCATTAGTAATAGTAAGACTATAAAAAATATGAATGAGGTGGTTAATGAATTCAACAATTATTTTGTAACCTGTTCATAACTGGTGTTATTTACAGTTTAGTTTCCAAATATAGGCATAAACAAGGATATTAGACAAACCAACACACATAGACATCAGAAACAATACTGTGTTATTATGATCATGTAAATGTAATGCCTGGGCCCTATTCCCCATACCTGGTTCTGATGCAGCCTCAGGGCCCTATTCCCCGTACCTGGTTCTGATGCAGCCTGGGCCCTATTCCCCGTACCTGGTTCTGATGCAGCCTCAGGGCCCTATTCCCCGTACCTGGCTCTGATGCAGCCTCAGGGCCCTATTCCCCGTACCTGGCTCTGATGCAGCCTGGGCCCTATTCCCTGTACCTGGCTCTGATGCAGCCTCAGGGCCCTATTCCCCGTACCTGGCTCTGATGCAGCCTCAGGGCCCTATTCCCCGTACCTGGTTCTGATGCAGCCTCAGGGCCCTATTCCCCGTACCTGGTTCTGATGCAGCCTCAGGGCCCTATTCCCCGTACCTGGTTCTGATGCAGCCTCAGGGCCCTATTCCCCGTACCTGGTTCTGATGCAGCCTGGGCCCTATTCCCCGTACCTGGCTCTGATGCAGCCTCAGGGCCCTATTCCCTGTACCTGGTTCTGATGCAGCCTGGGCCCTATTCCCCGTACCTGGTTCTGATGCAGCCTCAGGGCCCTATTCCCCGTACCTGGTTCTGATGCAGCCTGGGCCCTATTCCCCGTACCTGGTTCTGATGCAGCCTGGGCCCTATTCCCCGTACCTGGTTCTGATGCAGCCTCAGGGCCCTATTCCCTGTACCTGGCTCTGATGCAGCCTGGGCCCTATTCCCCGTACCTGGCTCTGATGCAGCCTCAGGGCCCTATTCCCCGTACCTGGTTCTGATGCAGCCTCAGGGCCCTATTCCCCGTACCTGGTTCTGATGCAGCCTGGGCCCTATTCCCCGTACCTGGTTCTGATGCAGCCTCAGGGCCCTATTCCCCGTACCTGGTTCTGATGCAGCCTCAGGGCCCTATTCCCTGTACCTGGCTCTGATGCAGCCTCAGGGCCATATTCCCCGTACCTGGTTCTGATGCAGCCTGGGCCCTATTCCCCGTACCTGGTTCTGATGCAGCCGGGGCCCTATTCCCCGTACCTGGTTCTGATGCAGCCTGGGCCCTATTCCCCGTACCTGGCTCTGATGCAGCCTCAGGGCCCTATTCCCCGTACCTGGCTCTGATGCAGCCTCAGGGCCCTATTCCCCGTACCTGGCTCTGATGCAGCCTGGGCCCTATTCCCCGTACCTGGTTCTGATGCAGCCTCAGGGCCCTATTCCCCGTACCTGGCTCTGATGCAGCCTGGGCCCTATTCCCCGTACCTGGCTCTGATGCAGCCTCAGGGCCCTATTCCCCGTACCTGGCTCTGATGCAGCCTCAGGGCCCTATTCCCTATACCTGGCTCTGATGCAGCCTCAGGGCCCTAGTCCCCGTACCTGGCTCTGATGCAGCCTCAGGGCCCTATTCCCCGTACCTGGTTCTGATGCAGCCTCAGGGCCCTATTCCCCGTACCTGGTTCTGATGCAGCCGGGGCCCTATTCCCCGTACCTGGCTCTGATGCAGCCTCAGGGCCCTATTCCCCGTACCTGGTTCTGATGCAGCCTCAGGGCCCTATTCCCCGTACCTGGCTCTGATGCAGCCTCAGGGCCCTATTCCCCGTACCTGGTTCTGATGCAGCCTGGGCCCTATTCCCCGTACCTGGCTCTGATGCAGCCTCAGGGCCCTATTCCCCGTACCTGGTTCTGATGCAGCCTCAGGGTCCTATTCCCCGTACCTGGTTCTGATGCAGCCTGGGCCCTATTCCCCGTACCTGGCTCTGATGCAGCCTCAGGGCCCTATTCCCCGTACCTGGTTCTGATGCAGCCTGGGCCCTATTCCCCATACCTGGCTCTGATGCAGCCTCAGGGCCCTATTCCCCGTACCTGGTTCTGATGCAGCCTGGGCCCTATTCCCCGTACCTGGTTCTGATGCAGCCTGGGCCCTATACCCCGTACCTGGTTCAACTAAGTCGATCAAAAGTCCCATTATCCAGATTCAATTAACCCGATGTTTGAAGCCGGGATTTTCCTGTTCCTCGAAGGTGGATTCAGTCTCGTTAACTCGAACCAGACTTGATACTCAGGATCAGTGCGCACGCCCGCCTCAGCCGAGAAGGCAGCAAGTGTCGAGAGCAGAGATCCTGATTTTCTAACGGCATTGATTGATTGATTGATTTAAAACTTTATTAACAGATTGCAGTACGGCTCAATAGCCTCGCCGACAAGTTAAATGCATAATCTATAGGCACATTTTAAGTCCCTCATTACCCCAATCAATCAATCAGATTATATTTCTTTAAACGTGCCCTGCTGGCAGTAGGTTCATGGAATGGATAATCAAATGAGATCTTGCTAGCGAAAATAATTAGTTCAACAGTTTCAGAATAAGGATACGGCTCTCTTATCCATTGATGGATGTATGGTTGATGTTTCATTTGTCTGCCACCGTGGTCTGATGGTCGAGCATTTTGTCTTTCACACGGACGACCCGCGTTCGAATCCCACTTCTTCTAGCTTTCTTTTTGAAATGTAAATACTTCAATTTGGTGCACGTTGAGAGCTATATAAAGAATGACATCCTCAATGCATGTAGATTTATAATATTTTAACTTAAAACTAGGCTACTTTTGCGTATAATCATTAATATTATATTCCAAAAAAATTATATTGGAAACGCGGGGTCTCGAACCCGGGTCGCCGGCTTGCCAGGAGTGAGCACAAGCCGTTGGACCACTGTGCCAGACGGGGTATATCCATTGTGTATCCAAGACCATCAATGGACAAGAGACCCGTGTTTAGAATATTTTTCTTTTGAATGAAGTTTTATCTCTTTATTCTCAAATGCATTAATCCCAGTTACAATATCACAATAACGTGTGAGTGATGATACAATTCAACAATCCTCAGATTCCTCGTAATTCATAATCCACAAAAACCACAATCCACGCATAGACACTTCAATTTTATGCTTGAATGAAACACAATCCAGGCGCTCCCACAGCGGAGAATATGAAAGGAATCAGAGCCAAACGAGCGATAGGTTTCAATCATTAAAGATATCCCCGCAGGATTCACATTTGCAATGCTGCGCGTTGTTAAAATAACCACATAATGTGTACATCGCACCTAGCGAGCACCACGGTATATATAACGTGCATTATTTAGGACAACGTGAATTTAGTATCAGCATTTTGGGTCTATTTTACATTTCAAAAGCCCCCTCTGGAAGAATGAAGCACAAAAACGTAATTCAGAATGGTATAATGCAGATCCTAGACTGTGAGAATCATTTCAGGAAGCGAGCTGTCATTTCTTTGCGGGGGCGTGGCCATGGTTCATCCAGCTAACTGAACTTAAACCTGCTCTCGACCAGGCTCAAACTTTTTGATCTGTTGTCATGGTGATTTGGACAATCGAGCGTCGGGGAACAGAAAGGTCCGGCTTAAGTCAAGCTATACTGGAAATTATCTGGCTAACTCAGTTAGCCAGGTACGGGGAACGGGGCCCTGATTACGCTACAAACTGCAAACACTTTTATTATTATTCGGTTACAAGAAATCAGACCCGGCACCGGAGCAAATCAGTAGGAGGGGCTTTTCATGAGGGGGCCGGCCCACAACATCACCACGGCAACCACCAACACAAGCAACACGTCAACATGAACAGCATCAACACGTCAACATGAACAGCATCAACACGTCAACATGAACAGCATCAACACGTCAACATGAACAGCATCAACACGTCAACATGAACAGCATCAACACGTCAACATGAACAGCAACACAGCGGCTGCACCAACACGTCAACATGAACAGCATCAACACGTCAACATGAACAGCAACACAGCAGCTGCACCAACACGTCAACATGAACACTGTGGACACATTGCTGCACCACACGTCCACAGCTCTTTGAGGTTTTCATTAATTAAAAGTGCTTTATAAATATAATGTATTATTAATATTCTTAAATACACACAATTAAACACCATGAACAACAGCGTTGTGTGCGAGTTGCCACACCACTGGCACACAGATACACACACACATACACACACAGATACACACACATATACACACACATATACACATACTGTACCCTGCTGCCTCTGTGTTGCTCCTGGAGGAGCCTCATGAAGCTGGAGACAGCGTTTCCCTGCGGAGTTGAATCTCCTCAGCAGACAGTCCTTCCACTCCCCCCGCTGCGCTGCTTGGTCAGATCCTTTTAGAAACGTAGTTGAATCAGGTGGGCGCTGCGTGGGTGAAGCATGGTCCCTCTGTGGTCTGAAGACGTTTTTCAACGCTGACAAAGAGTTCTCACGGGTGGCAGTGGAGGCCCCACACGTTAAAGCAGACTTAAGCGCTATCAGGACACTTGGCATTAGGGTTGGGTACTGTCATGGGGCTACCCCCTGCCCTGTAATGGTTGCCTGACAGTCTTAGTTGGTTTAGCCCTGGTCCCCACATGTGGTCATGCTACCAAACATTTAGCTTAGGCTTTTTGGCTTTGTTTATTTTGTATATAGGTACTGGTAGAACCCAGGCACAGAACACAAACCTTCTGTTAAATCATAACGTGTTATGTGGATGTAAAGTGTTAACAAATACCCTGTTTGTCTCTGTGCTCCACTTGGTTCCTTGTAGAATCTCTGGCTGCCCAACCAGAACTGGGAGAGGCCAAAGCCTTTTCTGGAGGGGAGATTTGGAAGGAACCAAGTGTGGTAGAGTACAGGGGGGGGGTTCATAATGAGAAGGGAATAGACTTATGAAGCGCCCTGAACACCGTTTAGTGTTTTGTGATGGTAGATCAGTACGGAGTGATGTATCCATGTTGTACAGAATTATTTAAGGTGTAAAATAATGTCTGTATTGCTTTATTGATTGAAAATGGAGATGCCAAAATGGCGGCACATACACACAGTTACAGTACCACGCCAAACTGGCGGAACGTATAAGTCAAACTTGCGGGCGACAGTGGCTCGGGAGGTAGAGCAGTCGTCTGGTAATCCGGAGGTTTGTGTGTGTGTGTGTGTGTGTGTGTGTGTGTGTGTGTGTGTGTGTGTGTAATGCTCACAATGCCTCATTGAGTCATGACTATATGTGTAAAACGTAATTAACGTGGTTAATGATACAAATATTGTCGTATTTATTATTATTATAATGATCTAATTCCGAGGATGTCTGTAGAATCGATGTGAACGCAATCACCAACCAATGAATCCCAAATTAAGCCAAATTAAGTAAAGTTGCTCTTTACTCTGGTTGGATGTTGTATTGTACTTGTGCTGTATAATGACAATACATTTGAATCTAATCTCATTTTGATCACGTCAGGCACTACCTGTTGGATATTTCCCCCATAAGGGTCAACACTATGCAGACGCAATGGATCCTTATAAGGAGCTGGCGGGGCGTGTCTGTATGCAAATGAAGGTGTACAAGAACACGCTTCCAGTTTAAGAATGAGCCTTTTGTGGGCGGCTACGTGGCGCAGTGGGCAAGGCGCTCGCCACTAACGCAGGAGACGCTGGGTTCGAGCCCAGCTCTCTGCGTTGCTACCGGCTTGGCCGGTCGTTCATACTAACACAATTGGCAGTATTAGGGGGCGGGAAAGCCGGTGGGTGGGGATCGGACGTTGTGGACAGCGACTCCTACAGGTCGGTTGGTGCGCCTGTACAGCAGAATCAGGAAGTATCGGGGGCAGCGTGAGCCTCTCACGCGTTACTCCTCGCCGCTGAGAGATCGCGCTGTTCAGGTGAAAAGATGTGACTGGCTGCCTCCTCGTGTACCGGAGGGGACACGTGATGCAAGGCTTCTATCCTCACTGCAGCCGACCAGTGGGAGGCATGGTCTAGCAACGTTCGAGACAGGGGAGGGTAGAATTGAAGGGAGAATTGGCGAGGCGAAATTGGGATGGGAGAAAAATAGAAAATAAGGAGAAAAAGTGGATCAAAAAAAAGAATGAGCCTTTTGTCATTCCAGCTGTCATCCCAGCTGCGATGGTCTTGGCCGCCTACCAAGACCGTTTCACGTGTTCAGGAATCCGGAAGTGGATTTTCGTTAATTTGTTTTTATGAAGATAGTGAAGAAGATACTTACGAACATGTCCGAGAATGAGGTCCATTGATCCTCATCCTCTGACCGGGAGATCCCACTGAAACCAGACTAGACTTTTGGGAAGGGATGTTATCAAATAACCACCATGGCACAGAGCCAATCTTTCCACCAGGAAACTCTGGATGCCAACATTAAACTCAAACACTGGGCACCAAATCTCTTCTGAACTGAACGTCAACACGTTTCTATTTGCTTAACGCTCGTGTCGGATGATAACAGCCCACCTTCATAGCTATTCCACAGCTAGCGGAACGGCTCGGTCTCTGTTTATTTAACGTCAGCTACTGCATCACATTAGCAAACATTATAACAGGAAATAAACAGGGGCCCATTTAGAACATCTATGTTGTTAGAAAAGGTCTGTAGGATATGTTCGTCTGGATGGCCAAGGCAACCAACATGAGTAGAGCTCCGGACTCATGATCGGAAGATCACAGGTTCGAGCCCCGGTCACGGCTGCTGTCACTGTGACGCCCCTCTAGCTTGACTTTTTTAAAGAAGACATGTACGGCCCATGGGGACATTAACGTGTGTTGTCGGGCCTTATAAATAAATTTGATTTGATTTGATTTAGCTCATGGAAATGGGATGAACTCCAACAGTCCTTAACGCTTGAGATTCTCTCCTCTGTTGCAGAGTTTAAAACCTTGATCGCCAACCTTTGCCAATCAAGTTGTTCGTGTTTTAATTGATTTGTTATCCTTGCTCTTTGCCTCATCTTGTTGTCTTACTGTTATGATTTTATGTGCTTTTCTTTTTTTGCTAATTCCTGTATGTACACTCGACGTGACGGTAAATGAGGGAAACCTCCGTTGCCTTTCGAGTTTAAATAAAGATTTTAAATAAAAATGAAATTAAATATGATAAATATGAATCTAATCATACTTGACATCAGTAGATCCAACTTCAAGCCCTCACCCCCACATGCCTTCACATTGCAACGCAAGGTTATACAAATATCTATTTTGCATAAGAAAATAAAGCCTGCCTTAGCAAATAAATCCTTAACGGCGCACAACAACAGGTCTTTTCTGTTGAGGACCTGAGCGGTTTCCTGATATGTGCGGAGGGGGTGAGTGTCACGTTTACACCACATGACCCCTGGATGACCCCTGGATGACCCCTGAAGACGTCCACCTCATGGCAGCAGCATCTCGCTCTATATCTCCTGTTACTGTGTGCAGTGACTCCTGAGAGGGGAAACACCCAGTACTGTATGTGACGCATGCACACACACACACGCACACACACACACACACACACACACACACACACACACACACACACACACACACACACACACACACACACACACCCACCCTCTCTCCATGTCTCTCACACACACATACACACACACACACACACACGCACATACACACACACACACACACACACACACACACACACACACACACACACACACACACACACACACCCACCCTCTCTCCATGTCTCTCACACACACATACACACACACACACACACACACACCCACACACACACACACACACACACACACACACACCCACACACACACACACACACACACACCTTCTCTCCCCGTCTCTCTCACACACACACACACACTCTCTCTCCCCGTCTCTCTCTCTCTCACACACTCACACTCTCTCTCTCTCTCTCTCTCTCTCTCTCTCGCACACTCGCACACACACACACACACACACACACACACACCCTCTCTCTCTCTCTCTCACACACTCACACTCTCTCTCTCTCACACTCACACTCTCTCTCTCTCTCTCTCTCTCTCTCTCTCTCTCTCTCTCTCTCTCTCTCTCTCTCTCTCTCTCTCACACACACACACACACACACACACACACACCCTCCCTCTGGAAGATGATTTGAGGACAGCCCAGCATGCAGTCACACACAGATCACATAAATGTGCATCATGGGAAACGCAGCAGGAATGTGCTCCGTGATGAGATCCACATGGAGGAGGGAGGGGCTCCGCGACGCGGCCAACGTTACGCCCCAGTGACTGATGGAGGGAGTGACCAGACACACCCGGTGCTGCGCGGGTCTGAGCCCTGCCAGGGGGGGTCCGTCTGCTCATACGACCCTCTGACCCCCCTCTGCCCCCTCTGCCAGGGGCAGTCCGTGTGCCCGTAACGCCCCTCTGACGGGCCCCCCCCCCCCTTGGCCCCGTTCGCAACAACTCGTCTAATTCACCTACAAGCTGCGACGCTTGGCTTTAAGTCACAGTGCAGAGAGAGAGTTTAAGTTTAAGTTTTGAGTTTATTTGCAAAAGGGACAGTGGATATTAATCAACATAAAACATTTTAATACGCCGGAATTAGCCAGAAGGCTAGATTTGATCTGTAGTCCCCGGCCAAGATGTTAAAAAGGGCACCAACCTAAAGTGATAAAAAAAGGTTATCACACCTAACATACATCAAATAGGCCTACATAAAATACAATTCATCAGCACAATATACAAATTTTAACTAAAATACACATATAAAACAGAATAAAGCTGAATTGCATACACACACAGTTAATGAAACCTGTTAACCTGCATGGGCCCACATGTGGACCCTTTTTAGGACGATTTGCCCACCGGCACTTTGGCGACCACTAGTGGCTCGGGTGTGCATATTTTGTAATACAATATATATATAGAATTAAAGCCCCATTTGTTGCCTGTCGATGACTAAATCCGTTCAGCGGTTCTCGAGTTACATGCCGATATTTGAGGAAGTACACGGTATTGCACAAAATACCACTCCCGACTCTTGGGCCTCTAGTTCCGTCAATCATTTGGCGATATCGAATATTATTATGGACGGTTGTAGCCAATGAGTCTGGCTTTCCAATGATGCCCCACCTGTGGATGTACGAATCAGGGATCTAGGTGAAGAACTCACGAGCGAAAACAGGAAGAGAAAAAACGCTGAATGAATTGAAGTCTATGAGAAAACTGAAGTTTTCTTTTGTACACAGTTGACCAAAATCACTCCTAATCACTCATTTCTGAACGGATCTTTATGACATTTGGACATGTACTACATAAGGCTTCAGGCTATGTTCAGGCTATGGATCAAGTTTTTCTACAACTCAAGTTCAGACCTATGTTACTCTATTTCATTAGCACTAGAAGTGATCTTTCTTTATTGTATCATAAACTTCAGAATGTTATCTTCCAAAAGAGACCAGGCTTATGCATAAAGTATAGTATTTTGGTTTGCAAAAAAGGTATGCAGTCCTCAAAAACTAAAACTAAAAAGGCCACTTTTCTCTGGTGTTCTTTGAGCCAGCGTGTTCCAGGTCCGGATACGTGTAGGCATAGTGTTCACACACACACACACACACACACACACACACACACACACACACACACACACACACACACACACACACACACACACACACACACACACACACACACACACACACACACCACGTTGGTAAGTCACATGCTTTTCGTGAAAAAGTATACAAAAGTGCGTCCGAACACATTGATGCTAGGCGCCGTGCGCGAATGGCTGCAAGATTTTAAGCGATAGGCCACTGCTGTTGCCACGCCCCCTTTTAGTCAATTGGCATGAATACACACACTGTCACACACGCACGCACGCACGCACACACACTTTAGATTAGATTCAGATTTATTATCATTATACAGCACAAGTACAGTATAACAAAAAAGGAGTAGAATAACATAGTGTGTAGATTCTTCTTTGTGCATTTGATTAGTATATATATATAATGTGGATGTATAATTGTTATTCAATTTGTACCATAGATATTTATTATATTTACATATAATAATAATAATAATAATAATAATAATAATAATAATAATAATAATAATAATAATAATAATAATAATAATAATAATAATAATAATAATAATAATAATAATAATAATAATAATAATAATAATAATAATAATAATAATAATAATAATAATAATAATAATAATAATAATAATAATAATAATAATAATAATAATAATAATAATAATAATAATAATAATAATAATAATAATAATAATAATAATAATAATAATAATAATAATAATAATAATAATAATAATAATAATAATAATAATAATAATAATAATAATAATAATAATAATAATAATAATAATAATAATAATAATAATAATAAAAACAATACAAATATAATTTTTTCAAAATAAATGATAATACTTCTATATATATATATATATATATATATGTTATTCATTTATTTTCATATATATTTTATATATATACATTTTTTATCTTATGATTTATATAGAATTTTATTAGCACTTACAAAAAGCATGTCAATAAAGTTGCGACATTCTGGGATCCCTCCGTCCATTTGACAAGATCAACCCAAGACATTTTGGCAAAACTATAGCAACTATGGCCAAACTTTCTAGGCCAAAAATGCATCGGGAGTCGGGACGTATCTTGAAAGAAAGTAAATAGTTCATGATGTGTGTTTGCATGTTTACCCCCCCCCCCCCCTCCCCCGCCCGCTGACCTGTGACCTCACTGCGGCATACTGTACACAGTTGGTCCTGAAAACAAAGATCTATATAACATGATCGTGCATCCCAGTGTTGAGGTTATACACGCATCTTTACACAATTACACCGAGCCAAAAAATAAATAGCTTAGACCTCAGAAATGATACACGGCCTGTTCCCCACTAAGAGGAGCGTCTGTTCTCCTGTCGTCCCTTTGGACACATCTGTTGTAGGAAACAGTCCGTCATTGTTTCCTTGTTCCGGCGATGCAGCCGTACTGTACACACAGAGAGATACTCCCACCAGTCAACTGTAAACCAAGACACACAGAGAGATGTGCTGCTCCCACCAGTCAACTATAAACCAAGACACACAGAGAGACACGCTGCACCCTCATGATCCCAACCCATCGTCTTTCATTTTCAGTCGATTAATTTACATGAAAAGTGCTCCAAGTGGTATTCATTTGTTTTGTTAAAATACGCTTTCTTACGTGTTAAAATAATAGCTCTACATTTCATTGCGCAATACCGTGTACTTCCTCAAATATCGGCATGTACCTCGAGAACCGCTGAACAGATTTAGTCATCGACAGGCAACACATGGGGCTTTAATTCGATATATATATTGTATTACAAAATATGCACACCCGACCCACTAGTGATCGCCAAAGTGCCGGTGGGCAAATCGTCCTAAAAAGGGTCCACATGTGGGCCTTTGCAGGTTAAGAGGTTTCATTAACTGTGTGTGTATGCAATTCAGTATTCATATTCATATGTTAGTCTACTCCTCATGTATTCTTTGTGTTACTGTTCTGTGTCCTAGCCTGTCAGCCCAGCTGTTTCTTGTCAGTCTAATTAGTCCTCTATATATCCATGCCCCTCCCTGTATACCAGTGTCGCGCCCTTGTTTTGTCTCCTGTGCCAGTACCTTCCCGTGCTGTTCTGCCTACCTTGTGTTCCCCTCGTGAAGACCCTTGTTATCCTGTATTTCCTCGTGAGTCCGTTCCCGTATTTCTAGTTCATGTTTTCCAGCTATGCTGAGGTTTGGTTTCCCGTGTTTTCAAGTTCGGTTTTGTTCTCTCCTGTAATGTTCCCTGTTTACTGCTACTCCTGTAATGTTCCCTGTTTACTGCTAACCCTAACCCTAATGTTCCCTGTTTACTGCTAACCCTAACCCTAATGTTCCCTGTTTACTGCTAACCCTAACCCTAATGTTCCCTGTTTACTGCTAACCCTAACCCTAATGTTCCCTGTTTACTGCTAACCCTAACCCTAATGTTCCCTGTTTACTGCTAACCCTAACCCTAATGTTCCCTGTTTACTGCTAACCCTAACCCTAATGTTCCCTGTTTACTGCTAACCCTAACCCTAATGTTCCCTGTTTACTGCTAACCCTAACCCTAATGTTCCCTGTTTACTGCTAACCCTAACCCTAATGTTCCCTGTTTACTGCTAACCCTAACCCTAATGTTCCCTGTTTACTGCTACTCCAGTAAAACGTGTCAATTACAACGTCGACTCGTGCCTCGTCTCTCTCACCCTCCACTGTGCAGCATTTGGGTTCTACACATCTCCCCTATAGCCACAAACCCCAACACTGTGAAGCACTGTGGTGCCAGCTGCCGCTGCTTGGAAATGTGCTATATAAATAAAATTTACTTGACTTGACTTGACATGACAGACAGGAAATGAATAAATACAAGACAACAAAGATGTATACACTGAACTAGGCCACCTGGTGGCTGAGAGACGTAGTTCAGGCGTGGGAAATGTCCATGGACAAATGGGAGTTGTGGAGCAGGACCGGGGGAACGTTACAGGGGGGTACAGGTAGGACCGGGGGAGCGTTACAGGGGGGTACAGGCAGGACCGGGGGGTACAGGGGGGTACAGGTAGGACCGGGGGGTACAGGGGGGTACAGGTAGGACCGGGGGAGCGTTACAGGGGGGTACAGGTAGGACCGGGGGAGCGTTACAGGGGGGTACAGGTAGGACCGGGGGGTACAGGGGGGTACAGGCAGGACCGGGGGGGAGCGTTACAGGGGGGTACAGGCAGGACCGGGGGGGACGTTACAGGGGGGTACAGGTAGGACCGGGGGGTACAGGGGGGTACAGGTAGGACCGGGGGGTACAGGGGGGTACAGGTAGGACCGGGGGGTACAGGGGGGTACAGGTAGGACCGGGGGGTACAGGGGGGTACAGGCAGGACCGGGGGGACGTTACAGGGGGGTACAGGCAGGACCGGGGGGTACAGGGGGGTACAGGGGGGTACAGGGGGGTACAGGGGGGTACAGGTAGGACCGGGGGGTACAGGGGGGTACAGGTAGGACCGGGGGGACGTTACAGGGGGGTACAGGTAGGACCGGGGGGTACAGGGGGGTACAGGTAGGACCGGGGGGTACAGGGGGGTACAGGCAGGACCGGGGGGACGTTACAGGGGGGTACAGGCAGGACCGGGGGAGCGTTACAGGGGGGTACAGGTAGGACCGGGGGGACGTTACAGGGGGGTACAGGTAGGACCGGGGGGTACAGGGGGGTACAGGTAGGACCGGGGGGACGTTACAGGGGGGTACAGGTAGGTTAGGGTTAGGGTTACAGGGGGGTACAGGCAGGATAGGTAGTAATAATAATAGAACATAGAACAAAGTGCCAGTAGTAATGACAATAGTGATAACAGTAGTAGTAGTAATGACAATAGTGATAACAGTAGTAATGACAATAGTGATAACAGTATAGTAGTGAACAGTAGAGAGTGGCAGGATTCAACCAGACAGCAGTAATAGTCAGGGGTGCAGTCGTAATATCAGAACTGCCTGTACGCTGTTTAAATGACGCCACCTGCAAAACTGCTGGTCGGCGTGGTACCGAGTGGGACCACCACTGCACCCCTGGTAATAGTGATGATGGTATACATGGTCCAAACCAACCAACACACTGCACCAGAGTCTGTGCAATATTTATTATCAAGAGTCAGATAGTCCTAACAGTGTTTATTATTAAGAGTCAGACAGTCCTAACAGTGTTTATTATTAAGAGTCAGACAGTCCTAACAGTGTTTATTATTAAGAGTCAGATAGTCCTAACAGTGTTTATTATTAAGAGTCAGATAGTCCTAACAGTGTTTATTATTAAGAGTCAGATAGTCCTAACAGTGTTTATTATTAAGAGTCAGATAGTCCTAACAGTGTTTATTATTAAGAGTCAGACAGTCCTAACAGTGTTTATTATTAAGAGTCAGATAGTCCTAACAGTGTTTATTATTAAGAGTCAGATAGTCCTAACAGTGTTTATCATTAAGAGTCAGATAGTCCTAACAGTGTTTATTATTAAGAGTCAGATAGTCCTAACAGTGTTTATTATTAAGAGTCAGATAGTCCTAACAGTGTTTATTATCAAGAGTCAGATAGTCCTAACAGTGTTTATTATTAAGAGTCAGATAGTCCTAACAGTGTTTATTATTAAGAGTCAGACAGTCCTAACAGTGTTTATTATTAAGAGTCAGACAGTCCTAACAGTGTTTATTATTAAGAGTCAGACAGTCCTAACAGTGTTTATTATTAAGAGTCAGATAGTCCTAACAGTGTTTATTATTAAGAGTCAGATAGTCCTAACAGTGTTTATTATTAGTCAGATAGTCCTAACAGTGTTTATTATTAAGAGTCAGATAGTCCTAACAGTGTTTATCATTAAGAGTCAGATAGTCCTAACAGTGTTTATTATTAAGAGTCAGATAGTCCTAACAGTGTTTATTATTAAGAGTCAGATAGTCCTAACAGTGTTTATTATTAAGAGTCAGACAGTCCTAACAGTGTTTATTATTAAGAGTCAGATAGTCCTAACAGTGTTTATTATTAAGAGTCAGATAGTCCTAACAGTGTTTATTATTAGTCAGATAGTCCTAACAGTGTTTATTATTAAGAGTCAGATAGTCCTAACAGTGTTTATTATCAAGAGTCAGACAGTCCTAACAGTGTTTATTATTAAGAGTCAGATAGTCCTAACAGTGTTTATTATTAAGAGTCAGACAGTCCTAACAGTGTTTATTATTAAGAGTCAGACAGTCCTAACAGTGTTTATTATTAAGAGTCAGACAGTCCTAACAGTGTTTATTATTAAGAGTCAGATAGTCCTAACAGTGTTTATTATTAAGAGTCAGACAGTCCTAACAGTGTTTATTATTAAGAGTCAGATAGTCCTAACAGTGTTTATTATTAAGAGTCAGACAGTCCTAACAGTGTTTATTATCAAGAGTCAGATAGTCCTAACAGTGTTTATTATTAAGAGTCAGATAGTCCTAACAGTGTTTATTATTAAGAGTCAGATAGTCCTAACAGTGTTTATTATTAAGAGTCAGACAGTCCTAACAGTGTTTATTATTAAGAGTCAGATAGTCCTAACAGTGTTTATTATTAAGAGTCAGATAGTCCTAACAGTGTTTATTATTAGTCAGATAGTCCTAACAGTGTTTATTATTAAGAGTCAGATAGTCCTAACAGTGTTTATTATCAAGAGTCAGACAGTCCTAACAGTGTTTATTATTAAGAGTCAGATAGTCCTAACAGTGTTTATTATTAAGAGTCAGACAGTCCTAACAGTGTTTATTATTAAGAGTCAGACAGTCCTAACAGTGTTTATTATTAAGAGTCAGACAGTCCTAACAGTGTTTATTATTAAGAGTCAGATAGTCCTAACAGTGTTTATTATTAAGAGTCAGACAGTCCTAACAGTGTTTATTATTAAGAGTCAGATAGTCCTAACAGTGTTTATTATTAAGAGTCAGACAGTCCTAACAGTGTTTATTATCAAGAGTCAGATAGTCCTAACAGTGTTTATTATTAAGAGTCAGATAGTCCTAACAGTGTTTATTATTAAGAGTCAGATAGTCCTAACAGTGTTTATTATTAAGAGTCAGACAGTCCTAACAGTGTTTATTATAAAGAGTCAGACAGTCCTAACAGTGTTTATTATTAAGAGTCAGACAGTCCTAACAGTGTTTATTATTAAGAGTCAGATAGTCCTAACAGTGTTTATTATTAAGAGTCAGATAGTCCTAACAGTGTTCATTATTAAGAGTCAGACAGTCCTAACAGTGTTTATTATTAAGAGTCAGATAGTCCTAACAGTGTTTATTATTAAGAGTCAGATAGTCCTAACAGTGTTTATTATTAGTCAGATAGTCCTAACAGTGTTTATTATTAAGAGTCAGATAGTCCTAACAGTGTTTATTATCAAGAGTCAGACAGTCCTAACAGTGTTTATTATTAAGAGTCAGATAGTCCTAACAGTGTTTATTATTAAGAGTCAGACAGTCCTAACAGTGTTTATTATTAAGAGTCAGACAGTCCTAACAGTGTTTATTATTAAGAGTCAGACAGTCCTAACAGTGTTTATTATTAAGAGTCAGACAGTCCTAACAGTGTTTATTATCAAGAGTCAGATAGTCCTAACAGTGTTTATTATTAAGAGTCAGATAGTCCTAACAGTGTTTATTATTAAGAGTCAGATAGTCCTAACAGTGTTTATTATTAAGAGTCAGACAGTCCTAACAGTGTTTATTATTAAGAGTCAGATAGTCCTAACAGTGTTTATTATTAAGAGTCAGATAGTCCTAACAGTGTTTATCATTAAGAGTCAGATAGTCCTAACAGTGTTTATTATTAAGAGTCAGATAGTCCTAACAGTGTTTATTATTAAGAGTCAGATAGTCCTAACAGTGTTTATTATTAAGAGTCAGATAGTCCTAACAGTGTTTATTATTAAGAGTCAGATAGTCCTAACAGTGTTCATTATTAAGAGTCAGACAGTCCTAACAGTGTTTATTATTAAGAGTCAGATAGTCCTAACAGTGTTTATTATTAAGAGTCAGATAGTCCTAACAGTGTTTATTATTAAGAGTCAGACAGTCCTAACAGTGTTTATTATTAAGAGTCAGATAGTCCTAACAGTGTTTATTATTAAGAGTCAGACAGTCCTAACAGTGTTTATTATCAAGAGTCAGATAGTCCTAACAGTGTTTATTATTAAGAGTCAGATAGTCCTAACAGTGTTTATTATTAAGAGTCAGATAGTCCTAACAGTGTTTATTATTAAGAGTCAGACAGTCCTAACAGTGTTTATTATTAAGAGTCAGATAGTCCTAACAGTGTTTATTATTAAGAGTCAGACAGTCCTAACAGTGTTTATTATTAAGAGTCAGACAGTCCTAACAGTGTTTATTATTAAGAGTCAGACAGTCCTAACAGTGTTTATTATTAAGAGTCAGACAGTCCTAACAGTGTTTATTATTAAGAGTCAGACAGTCCTAACAGTGTTTATTATTAAGAGTCAGACAGTCCTAACAGTGTTTATTATTAAGAGTCAGACAGTCCTAACAGTGTTTATTATTAAGAGTCAGACAGTCCTAACAGTGTTTATTATTAAGAGTCAGACAGTCCTAACAGTGTTTATTATTAAGAGTCAGATAGTCCTAACAGTGTTTATTATTAAGAGTCAGACAGTCCTAACAGTGTTTATTATTAAGAGTCAGATAGTCCTAACAGTGTTTATTATTAAGAGTCAGACAGTCCTAACAGTGTTTATTATCAAGAGTCAGATAGTCCTAACAGTGTTTATTATTAAGAGTCAGATAGTCCTAACAGTGTTTATTATTAAGAGTCAGATAGTCCTAACAGTGTTTATTATTAAGAGTCAGACAGTCCTAACAGTGTTTATTATTAAGAGTCAGATAGTCCTAACAGTGTTTATTATTAAGAGTCAGACAGTCCTAACAGTGTTTATTATTAAGAGTCAGATAGTCCTAACAGTGTTTATTATTAAGAGTCAGACAGTCCTAACAGTGTTTATTATTAAGAGTCAGATAGTCCTAACAGTGTTTATTATTAAGAGTCAGATAGTCCTAACAGTGTTTATTATTAAGAGTCAGACAGTCCTAACAGTGTTTATTATTAAGAGTCAGATAGTCCTAACAGTGTTTATTATTAAGAGTCAGATAGTCCTAACAGTGTTTATTATTAAGAGTCAGATAGTCCTAACAGTGTTTATTATTAAGAGTCAGATAGTCCTAACAGTGTTTATTATTAAGAGTCAGATAGTCCTAACAGTGTTTATTATTAAGAGTCAGATAGTCCTAACAGTGTTTATTATTAAGAGTCAGATATTCCTAACAGTGTTTATTATTAAGAGTCAGATAGTCCTAACAGTGTTTATTATTAAGAGTCAGATAGTCCTAACAGTGTTTATTATTAAGAGTCAGATAGTCCTAACAGTGTTTATTATTAAGAGTCAGATAGTCCTAACAGTGTTTATTATTAAGAGTCAGACAGTCCTAACAGTGTTTATTATTAAGAGTCAGATAGTCCAATGAACACTACACAACAACAACCACCAAACGCACATAGCACACACATCCACATGCACACACTCACTTTAAACAAACACACTGTAGCACCCACTCCACACACTTTATAGCACACACCCACTTTAAACAAACACACTGTAGCACCCACTCCCCACACTTTATATTTATTGATGAAGGATTGCACTACAACTCGTACACCTTACTGTAAATTGTACCTAAATTGTACCTCATCCCATTTCTGCTTTGCACTATATAGTACTGTACATTAGTACACTGCATAGTATTGTATATTATATGGTAACTCAGAACATTGTACATATGTCTATACCGAACACTGTGACCTCATTTTCTTCTTCTAAATTACATGCTATACTATGTTATTTGATACTATCTTGTCTAGCACAGTCTCTGGAGCGTAACAGTAAGAAGCATTTTGTATGAAAGTATTCTGTACTTCTGTATGACAACTATTAAAGAAACTTGAAACTTGAAACTAACAGTGTTTATTATCAAGAGTCAGACAGTCCTAACAGTGTTTATTATCAAGAGTCAGACAGTCCTAACAGTGTTTATTATTAAGAGTCAGACAGTCCTAACAGTGTTTATTATTAAGAGTCAGATAGTCCTAACAGTGTTTATTATTAAGAGTCAGACAGTCCTAACAGTGTTTATTATTAAGAGTCAGACAGTCCTAACAGTGTTTATTATTAAGAGTCAGATAGTCCTAACAGTGTTTATTATTAGGAGTCTAGTCCTAACAGTGTTTATTATCAAGAGTCAGACAGTCCTAACAGTGTTTATTATTAAGAGTCAGACAGTCCTAATAGTGTTTATTATTAAGAGTCAGACAGTCCCAACAGTGTTTATTATTAAGAGTCAGATAGTCCTAACAGTGTTTATTATTAAGAGTCAGACAGTCCCAACAGTGTTTATTATTAAGAGTCAGATAGTCCTAACAGTGTTTATTATTAAGAGTCAGATAGTCCTAACAGTGTTTATTATTAAGAGTCAGATAGTCCTAACAGTGTTTATCATTAAGAGTCAGATAGTCCTAACAGTGTTTATTATTAAGAGTCAGATAGTCCTAATAGTGTTTATTATTAAGAGTCAGATAGTCCTAACAGTGTTTATTATTAAGAGTCAGACAGTCCTAACAGTGTTTATTATTAAGAGTCAGATTGTCCTAACAATGTTTATTATTAAGAGTCAGATAGTCCTAACAGTGTTTATTATTAAGAGTCAGATAGTCCTAACAGTGTTTATTATTAAGAGTCAGACAGTCCTAACAGTGTTTATTATTAAGAGTCAGATTGTCCTAACAATGTTTATTATTAAGAGTCAGATAGTCCTAACAGTGTTTATTATTAACACTTTGAGTGCCACTCACGAGATTTCTCTGTTTTTTTTTATATGTGGTTGCTAGCCACTCACGAGATTTCTCGGAATTTTTTTTTCTTTCTTTTTTTAGCGATCTGAAAAATTATTGCATCACCCGAGCCTACCCGAATATAGCCGAGCGGCGCCGGCGATCACTGTGGAAAAAAGCGCCCCCTGTCGTCTCCCAGATGACATACGTGATTTTGGAATGGACTCAATGAAAATGAATGGGGGAAAAAATCCGGTACTCCACATTTTCCAGTTCACTGATCCAGCCGGGGTTACCACAGTTCATTCTGGAACCTCAGATCCCCGCTGATCATGGAGATCTACAGTATCGCGTTGGATCCATACACGTATCGATTTTTTCGAATGGTGATCAGGAATTGGAATATACCAGTTGGATACCATCTGATGTCAGGTAAGGACTCTATGTTATCAGTGTTAGGATAATCAGAGTAAGTTTGATGAAGTTATAAGCTGTTTTGTGAAATGTCTTCTTTCGGTTTCACTGTAAAAGTCTGTGAGGAAATCAACGGAGCGATTATCCGTGCGCGGCCGTAATGTGCTTGCGTGCACGTATAATATTGATCATCTAGCATTTATTTGAAAACGATTCATAAAAAGGCAGACGAATATCAACGTTGTGGAATATTCCACTAAAAGACGATTTTCATAGAATGCTCCAGAATGAGCTGTTTTTTATATCAAAACGGGGGCTTTTCTAACTGCTCTGAAACGGAAACGACGCGATAAAAAAACAATCTGCCTTGACAGCACTGACTGGAAAATAGTCTTTGATAATGCGATGGGCAGATTAGACACATAGCCATAATTTAAAACATAGATTAGGCGATATTAACGTTAACATTGGCGCCGATGGTGGCATTCAGCCGGTAAAACGGAAAACCAGGCGTGGCGCTCAAAGTGTTAAGAGTCAGATAGTCCTAACAGTGTTTATTATTAAGAGTCAGATAGTCCTAACAGTGTTTATTATTAAGAGTCAGACAGTCCTAACAGTGTTTATTATTAAGAGTCAGATCGTCCTAACAGTTCTCAAATTCACCAGCCCATAATACAGTTACCTGTTACCTATCCACTTCGTGCCTAGTGGCACATAAGGCCTTAATAATACAGTAGGTATAATCTAATTCAGGCATATTCATATTATTATTCTATATTAATCTCAAAATCTCAATATTCGGATCTAAACATTTTTTTTTAATGTGCACTCGTTGAAGTGTATGGATTTGATTTAATGATCACGGTCCACATCTTGTGACTGCAGGGCAGAGAGAGTGCTTGGATGCAGTATATTCTTGGGTTAGGGCGCCCCCTTCTGGGGCCACTGGCCAATGACACCTCAGAGGAAAGTGACTTATCATGTGATGGTCTTTTAATTTTTTTTTTAGGAAAACACCTCATAGATGCACAATGTTACTGACTCACTCACATTTAGCCACTCTGGTCGCTAGTGTTGTGTGTATATATATATTAGGGGTGTAACGGTACACAGAAACCACGGTTCGGTTCGGTACGTACCTCGGTTTTGAAGTCACGGTTCGGTACGGGTTTTCGGTTCAGTGGGGGAAAGTTTGGCTTTCCATGTTCCACTCAGGGGTGATGTAGTGTGCAGTAACTAATTGTACTTGTAGGGCTGTCAACGAATAATATATTGAAATTAATAATCGACTTGTAATTTTTTTTTTTTATAATAATAATTATATTAGATTGTGAAAAAAACAGCCCCCGTTGTATTCGTTCGGTACACTACACACTGAAATGGTTTGGTTCGGTACGGATACGTGTACCTTTACACCCCTAATATAGGCCTATATACATTTATATTTATACATTTATATTTACAGCATATCTATATATATCCATATCTGTCTGAATATACCTGCACATAATCCTTCTATATACCTACTTATACACCTGCATATAACCCATATAACTATGTATGATAGCATGTACAATAATGCTGTATATACTGTATATTTAATCTTACCGTATATATATATATATGTATATCCACATCTGTCTGTACATCAAGTCAAGTCAGTTTTATTTATATAGCACATTTACAAATGACTAACAGCCAAACCAAAGTGTTTCACAACATGGTAAAAAAAACATATACAATGCAACAAAATACACTAGAATTACAAAAAGGTAGAGTACAGTACATATAAGAAAGCAAGGGCAAAGTGCAATAAAAGAGACAAGAAAATTAGATAAAAAGTGCAGAGTGACAGCGGACGTCATGTATAGATATACCTGCATATAATCCCTTTTACATATCTGTAGATTCTATATCTGTACATATTAATACTATATCTATATCTGTACATATCTCTTACCTACTCTTACTGGTTACGCTGCTGGCCAGTATGACTTACTACCATGGTGTCTTTATACCTGTATCACTGTACATATTAATACTATATCTATATCTGTACATATCTCTTACCTACTCTTACTAGTTACACATGACTTACTACCATGGTGTCTTTATACCTGTATCACTGTGTAAAGGCCATATGAGTGTTTTGTTTATTAATATTATTATTATTGTGCTTAGGATAGTGTCTTATTTATGTTTGAACACTAGAGGGCTCTCCGCCTCCATTATAGCCACTTCTATAAATAGCCTAGCTAATTAACTAATCCCATGCACCTGTGATGAGGATACATTTTTCTACCTGTCTCACCGTTTGGAACTCTGAATGGAGCAATTGACAACTGTTCCGATTTAACCCTTCATTCACCATCATTCACCCTTGGACAACAATAAACACTGTAAACAGCAGCAACTTGGGACATTCCATATTTACACCACAAACTTTGGGACTGAGTAAGATAATTAATTGCGGGTGCATCGTGGACGCTTGTCGATTCATTGGGGAGCGACAAGCGGACACTACACACTGTACATATTAATACTATATCTATATCTGTACATATCTCTTACCTACTCTTACTAATTACGCTGCTGGCCAGTATGACTTACTACCATAGTGTCTTTATACCTGTATCACTGTACATATTAATATTACAACTTTGTACATACATCTGATTAGCACTATTACTCAGTAGTACTAATTCATATATTGTATACCCAGTTTAATCACCTGTACATTGTATATTAGCCTACTATTTGCACTTTACTGTTACATTTGCACTCTGGTTGGATGCCAAAGTTATTTTCGCTGTACTGTATTTGTGCAGTGGGTCTTGGACTTCCTGACGGGTAGACCCCAGGTGGTGAGAGCAGGCAACTGCACCTCCTCATCCATCACTCTCAACATAGGGGCCCCCCAGGGCTGTGTTCTGAGTCCCCTCCTCTACTCCCTGTACACACATGACTGTGTGGCTCAGCGGAACAACAACACAATCATCAAATTTGCTGACGACACAGTAGTGGTGGGCCTGATATCTGCAAACGACGAGAGGGCCTACCTGGAAGAGGTCAAGGTCCTGGCGGGATGGTGCCAAGAGAACAGCCTCTCCCTGAACGTCAGCAAAACAAAGGAGATGGTTGTGGACTTTAGGAGGTCGGGGGTCAGGGACTACAGCCCCCTCAGCATCGACGGAGCACCGGTTGAGAGAGTGAACAGTTTTAAGTACCTCGGAGCCCACATATCCGAGGACTTGACATGGACCACACACATTGACAGTGTTGTGAAGAAGGCACGACAACGCCTCTACTTCCTCAGGCGCCTAAGGAAGTTCCAAGTCAGTCAGAAGATCCTTAAGAACTTCTACTCATGTACAATAGAGAGCATCCTCACTGGCAATATCACCTCCTGGTTTGGGAATAGCACAGCACAAGACCGTAGCAGACTACAGAGAGTGACCCGTTCAGCCGAGCGCACAATTGGAGGGGGGCTTCCCACTCTCCGGAACATTTACAACAAGCGGTGCAGGGGTAAGGCTAAGAGAATTATCAAGGACTCCAGCCACCCAAACAACTGCCTCTTTGAACTGCTGCGGTCAGGCAAGCGATACCGGAGTCTCATGGCAAGCACAGAAAGACTCAGAAGAAGCTTCTATCCCCAGGCCATCAGGTTGCTCAACGAACAATAACACTATGCAACAACCATCAAATGCACTCACAGCACACACATCCACACGCACACACTCACTTTAAACAAACAACCCACTGCAGCACCCACTCTACACACTTTAGAACACCTAGACACACTTTATATTTATTGGCAAATAATTTGCACTACAAACCATACCTCAGGACACCTTACTGTAAATTGTACCTAAATTGTACCTCATCCCATGTCTGCTTTGCACTATATAGTATATTGTATATTAGTATATTGCATAGTATATTGTATGGTAACTCAGTTACTTCTATTCTGCATTGAACATTGTACATATGTACATACTGAACACTTGTGTCTACGTACGTGACTTCTATTTAACTTTTTTTACTTGCTATTCTTATTTTATTTCATACTTATCTTTTGTCTAGCACAGTCTCTGGAGCGTAACAGAAAGAAGCATTTTGTATAAAAGTATTCTGTACTTCTGTATGACAACTATTAAAGAAACTTGAAACTTGCTGTACAATGACAATATATCCCTAACCCTAACCCAAAAAAGAAGGTTAACCTTTCACTACCACACTACAGAAGGTTAACCCTTTCACTACCACACTACAGAAGTTTAACCTTTCACTACCACACTACAGAAGGTTAACCTTTCACTATCACACTACAGAAGCTGGATGTAGCCAATTACTTAAACACTTTCTTCACAAACATAGCCACAACACTGGTAAACAAACTACCCTCCCACTCTGGGCATTATGGGGTAGAACACATAGTAGCATACTACAAAAACCTAGGGGTCCGCAAAGACGACTTCAAACTAGAAATGGTAACAACAGATGAGGTACTCAAAAAACTGAGCGCCCTCCAACCTAACAAGGCCACTGGCCATGACAACATCCCCTCCAAATTCCTCAGAAACTCAGCAGCCGCCATCACCCCAGTCATCACACACATAATAAACCTCTCCATAAAACAGGGACACGTCCCCAAGGACTTCAAAATTGCGAGAGTAACCCCCCTGCACAAAAAGGGAAGCAAATTAGACCCAGGCAACTACCGCCCTGTTTCTATCCTTACCTCCATCTCGAAAGTCATGGAAAAAATAGTATACGAACAGGTCGAAAAGTACCTTGCGGAAAAAAATCTAATCTACGAATTCCAATCTGGCTTCAGAACATCCCACTCCACTGACACATGCCTTCTCTATTTAAACGACCACATCAAACAAGAGGTGGACGCAGGCAAATACTGCGGCATGGTCATGCTGGACCTACAAAAGGCCTTCGACACTCTCAATCACACCATTCTGATTGACAAGCTAAAAGCAATTGGTTTTGACAGTCTATCATTGCATTCTTTCATTTATTTGCATTTATTTAAAATGTGTTGGACCTTATGGTGTTCTTGTTCTGTTCTTGACTTATTGTTATGTTTCTTCTTGACTTGTTTAAAGAAGACGTGTACGGCCCATGGGGACATTAACGTGTGCTGTCGGGCCTTACAAATACATTTGATTTGATTTGATCAGTGAGCTGGATGCAATCCTACCTGGAGGGGAGAGAACAGATGGTGGAGGTAAATGGTACCCTACCACCCCCCCCCCTCACAGTGAGCTGTGGCGTTCCACAAGGAAGCATACTAGGACCGCTACTGTTCCTAATTTATGCAAATGACATGTCATCAGCTTGTGACTGCAACTTGCAATGGGCCTGGTCTACAAGATACACTATACGACTAAGGTACCCATGTACATGTCAAAATACTTCCCAAAGGTCAGTGAATACCACAAACTCCAAGAACCCACCTCACCCCTGCCCACTTTGACAACCTAGGATGGCTTAGAGTAGACGACAGAGTACAGCAACTTGCAATGGGCCTGGTCTACAAGATACACTACACGACCAAGGTACCCATGTACATGTCAAAATACTTCCCAAAGGTCAGTGAATACCACAACCACAACACCAGAGGGAGCTCCACAAATCATGTTAAACCCAGATTTGGCTCAAACAAGGGACTAAACACGTTTCGCAATTATGCCACAACAATGTGGAACGCCCTACCCAAAGCTGTAAAGGAATGTGAATCACTACCCACTTTCAAAAACACTCTCAAAGAACACCTACGGGAGACTGCAATTCGAAACTGGCCCCTGTAAATGTCCTAACCCAACCCCCTCCAATGTACAGTAATTTACCAAGTATGGTTGTCAATATTCCAATGTACAGTTTTGCTTGTGTAACCGAGGTACCGCAGTTAGTAAGCGGTACTGCAAGTTAAACTCACTCCCCAGAGGCATCCAGACCCAGTAGCAAGGGGTGGATTCACCTCTTGGTACAGTGGTCTGTGCTGTCGGGCCCGGTACAGAGAGACCGGGGTTCAATTCCCACTCAGGGAAATCCCTTACCATCAACAAACTTGCTCAATTGGTAAGGCTGCTTGGCTGTGGATCCTATGGTCCTAAGTTCGATTCCCTTAAGTTTTTTTTTTTTTTTAACGTGCATTGCACTCTATAGCGTATTGTATATTGTATATTGTATGGTACAATTTACAGTAAGGTGTATGCTGTACCATACAATATACAATATACAATACGCTATAGAGTGCAATGCACGTTAAAAAAGAAAAAATACTTAAGGGAATCAAACTTAGGACCATATGATCGACAGCCAAGCAGCCTTACCAATTGAGCTAGTTTGTTGATGGTAAAAAAGGGGGGATTACTGCTACATAATGCTGCCGCGACGGAGCTCCGCCGCGACAATATTATTAAACAGCGGCTCTGTCATTGAAGTGGGAAAAGTGAGCCGTATTGTATATTAGTACATTGAACAGTGATTAATATTATTAGAGATGACTGATGATATTATTATGAAAGGCGCTGCGAACTCCTTCCTAATGGAAGGCGGAAAGCGCCTGTGAACTACAGCAGCCTCGTTGCCGCGCGCCTTGGGGCTGCCGCGGGGGGTGGCCGCGCGGGTCACGTGCCTGTCGGGGCCAATCAGGCCTACCCCGGAAGTAGGAACAGTTGCGGAACAGCTACAGGCCCCCCGCCTACCCCTCCTACCCAACCTCCCCCCCCCCCCCACTCCTACCCAACCCCCCCCCACCCACCTCCAATGTACAGTCCCCCCCCACCCCCCCCACCTACCCAAACTCCTCCAATGTACAGTTTCTACGTCAAATGTATATACACTCTTTTTCTGGACTCTTTTTGTATCACAAACAGTACTGTATTTGCAAATCTGATGTCATAAATGTATAGATGTAGCAGTACTGTCTATCTGTATGTCATGTATGTCATATATGTCACTATGAATTGAAAATGGGGGACCCTGATGTAAACAAGACAAACGTCTTTCTCTGGTCTGCATCCCCTTAACAATTGTGTGTATTGAGCCGTACTGTATTGTACCCATTCTGCAATCTGTTAATAAAGTTTTCAATCAATCAATCAATCAATCAATCAATCAATCAATCAATCAATCAATCAATCAACCAACAAGAGGAAGCTCAACAAATCATGTTAAACCCAGACTCGGCTCAAACAAGGGACTAAACACGTTTCGCAATTATGCCACATCAATGTGGAACGCCCTACCCAAAGCTGTAAAGGAATGTGAATCACTACCCACTTTCAAAAACACTCTCAAAGAGCACCTACGGGAGGCTGCAATTCGAAACTGGCCCCTACAAATGTCCAAACCCCCCCCACCCCCTCCTAATAGACAGTCTCCTCCCCACCGCATGTATATATTCTCTCCCCACCGTATGTATATTTCTCTCCCACCCACCCACCCCCTCCAAATGTACAGTCTCCTCCCCACCGTATGTATATACTCTGTCAGGATCTAGGGGTAACAGTACTGTATATTTGCATTTCGTATATGTCACAAATGTAACAGTACTGTATACCTGTATGTCATGTATGTCCCTATGCCATAAATGTCATGATGTCATGTATGTTGTGTATGTCATACATTTCTCTGGTCTGCATCCCCTTAACAATTGTATGTATTGAGCCGTACTGTATTGTACCCATTCTGCAATCTGTTCAATAAAGTGTTCAGTCATTCATTCAGGTTAACCTTCTGTCGTGTGGCAGTGAAAGGGTTAAGGCTCCTGTGAGTCTGTTTGTAAACATGCGTCAAAACCATGTGACCCTATAGCGATGACGCGCATGTTTTGCGCAACGGGCCAATCCGCGAGCGGGGGTGTGTGAGGGGGGCGGGGTTTGAATGTGGAAAAAAAGAGAATGTCGACGGATTACGAGGTTAGAGAGAAACGTCTTGAATAATAAAAAAAAATTAAAAAGACCAAAGCAATGTTGTGGCGGCGATGCTGTTGGTGGTGGTTGTGTCGTCGGCTGCTGTAGGTGAGTCATTTACAGTCATTTACAGTCCATGATGAGGATCTATTATTATTAAGCACTGGCACCATATGCCATACTGTCACACGTCACAGTGTTGATGTGTTGGAAGTTTAATAACTGCAGTGTTGTTGGCCTAATTATGAATCAGGCCCAGACCAAACCGTGATTATTATAATACAGCCTATATGTAACGTAATGGACGCGTCTACCTGAGTCTGGGTCTTAGTCTATAACTCTGTGTGATGATAGCAGTACAATTGTACAAATGTGCTGTTTATACCGTATATTATACACATGTATATATTTATATTTACTATTTGCATATGTCCAGTTACGTTACATGATATAGGCTGTAGTATAATAATAATAATAACGATTAGGTCTGGGCCCGATTCATAATTCAAAATTAATTCATCATTTAAAACTCACCTTATTGGAAGGGGAACCTCTCTCTCTGGTATTAATATCGATCTGATTGTGGAGACCTTATTGGAAGGGGAACCTCTCTCTCTGGTATTAATATAATATCGATCTGATTGTGGAGACCTTATTGGAAGGCGCTTCTCGGGGTGTTGCGCACTTCATAATAGAGCCGTTGTTGCGTAATTCGGTGTTTACCTTCAGAATAATCTTTATTCGTCGATATGCGCGTCATTATACTTTTCGATGTTTATAAGGATTTCATAAAATGTACAAAACACAAAGTTGGCTTCGGGGGGGGGGGGGGGGGCGAGTTATTAACGGGCCAGTCTGCGGGTTTATGGATAATGGACCTTGACTTTGTGAATTGTGTTCATTCTAGTTAGGATGGTATTAGCACTAGGGTGTATTTTATAGCCTGGTACAGGTAACACCATATTAGGTGCGTCATCATAACAATAACTTGAAAATAACAAATATATTGCGTTAAATGGTCATATTCTATAGCTTAATAATATGATGTTCCTGCAGCCCGTTCACATTTATATCGACTTTGTTTTTAATCTGTTGTGCCAAGTCATGCCTTGACTCGGCTCCTTCCATCCAGACGTGACGCGATGCGCACTTTTTATTACAGGATGTAAACAAACCCTTCAAGCAGTTACTCTTACTGGCCGCTTGATGGCGCAGTTTTGCAGTTTAACACCTTGAACTTGAACACGAGAACTGAAGTTAATCCAATAGGTCGAAATAAAGATCATGGGTATTAGGTGAGTGATATTATTTGGGTTATATTTTATTTCCATTATCTGAAATTAAAAAAAAATATATCTAACCCTAACTAACCTTACTGTCATGCACTTGTCATAATAAACAAACCTACACTGTAGCACTGATTAACAGATTGCAGAATGGGTACAATACAGTACAGCTCAATACACACACTTGTTAAGGGGATGCAGACCAGAGAAAGACTTTCGTCTTGTTTACATCA
This sequence comes from Notolepis coatsorum, assembly GCF_963971535.1. Classification (NCBI taxonomy): domain Eukaryota; kingdom Metazoa; phylum Chordata; class Actinopteri; order Aulopiformes; family Paralepididae; genus Notolepis; species Notolepis coatsorum. The sequence goes on from NC_140168.1 coordinate 139,330, forward strand.
GGGTCCCCCATTTCAATTCATCAGGAACACACTCAACACTTTGATGAACATTGTTACTCAGCTGATAGAGTTGTATCCTTCCTGATGACTTGTCGTACAGAAATTGTAAGTCGCTTTGGATAAAAGCGTCAGCTAAATGTAAATGTAAATGTAAGAAAAAATACTGAAGAAGGTTATGAAAACTATTGTAAACTCCATAGGACACTCCACTTTAAACTCCAATGATTTCGGAGTTTGCTTTCATCAGACCAAACACAGTCCTTGATGAACACAAGTATACAAAATAGCAGATGACCATGTAGGGCGTGGTCATCTCTCAGACCAAGTATAGGACCAATTAGCTAAATCACAAGGCACACATCAATATAATGTCTTTTTTTTATCCACTTTTTCTCCCATTTTCTATATTTTCTCCCATCCCAATTTCGTATCATCCAATTCAACCCTCCCCTGTCACGGACGCTGTTTCTTGCCTCCCACAAGCCGGCTGCAATGTGGACTAAGTCATACATAGCACAAGTCCCCTCCGGTACTTGAGGTAACAGCAGTCGCATCTTTTCACCTGCGCAGCTCGATCTCTCAGTGGCGAGGAGTAACGCGTGGGAGGCTCACGCTGCCCCTGACACTTCCTGATTCTACTGCGCAGGCGCACCAACCGACCTGTAGGAGTCGCTGTCCACAACGCCCGATCCCCACCCATCAGTTTCCCACCCCCTAATACGCCCAATGTGTATTAGTACGGACGACCAGCTAAACTGAAAGCAAATGTGGACAGGCGAGCCCAGCGTCTCCAGCATTTCGTGGCGAGCGCCTTGCCCACTACGCCACGTAGCCGCCCTACATCAATATACCGTTGACATTGAGGCTAAATAGATCTGTATGCCTTGTGATTTACATGACGATTGCTCTAGGCTAGGGGTCTGATTTGTACGGATTTGTCTCAATCCAATATAATATAATATAGGCCGTTAGTGGAATGTTTGTGTATTTCTGCGCAGCGGTGAGCAGGTAAACACGACATTACTGTTCTACTGTGACTTGTTTACAACATCCAGTAATAAAACACCAATTTATTAAATTGTTGTTGATATATTTTTAAATGCATCATTAATTAGTTGATCAAATGTTCCAGATCGAATGAGATTTTCGGGAGAAAAAAAAAACCTCTGCATGGTAAACAAACAGGCAGTTATGAGTTATTTGTGAACGCTTTGTCCAATTTGCACCGAAATGTTCAGAGATGATGTCAGTTTTTTTTATGCAGAAGTACTGACATGAATTGGTTTCTAGTGACCTTATAAGGCCATGTCTTCAAGTGGAACGAGCAGTGAGACAGGCAGTGAGACGGGCAGTGAGACAGGAAGTGAGACGGGCAGTGAGACGGGCAGTGAGACAGGAAGTGAGACAGGAAGTGAGATGAGCAGTGAGACAGGAAGTGAGACAGGAAGTGAGACAGGCAGTGAGACGGGCAGTGAGACAGAAGTGAGACGGGCAGTGAGACAGGAAGTGAGACGGGCAGTGAGACAGAAAGTGAGACGAGCAGTGAGACAGGAAGTGAGACAGGAAGTGAGACAGGCAGTGAGACGGGCAGTGAGACAGGAAGTGAGACAGAAGTGAGACGGGCAGTGAGACATGAAGTGAGACAGGAAGTGAGACGAGCAGTGAGACAGGAAGTGAGACGAGCAGTGAGACGGGCAGTGAGACAGGAAGTGAGACAGGAAGTGAGACAGGAAGTGAGACGAGCAGTGAGACAGGAAGTGAGACGAGCAGTGAGACGGGCAGTGAGACAGGAAGTGAGACAGGAAGTGAGACAGGAAGTGAGACGAGCAGTGAGACAGGAAGTGAGACAGGCAGTGAGACAGGACGTGAGATGGGCAGTGAGACAGGAAGTGAGACAGGAAGTGAGACAGGAAGTGAGACAGGAAGTGAGACGAGCAGTGAGACAGGAAGTGAGACAGGAAGTGATACAGGCAGTGAGACAGGAAGTGAGACAGGAAGTGAGACGGGCAGTGAGACAGGCAGTGAGACAGGAAGTGAGATGGGCAGTGAGACAGGAAGTGAGACGAGCAGTGAGACAGGAAGTGAGACAGGAAGTGAGACAGGAAGTGATACAGGCACGTCGTCCAACTCTTTTGGTTTGGAAAGATTGGGGGGGGGGGGGTACATCACTAGATTGGGGGGGGGGGGGTACATCACTAGATTGGGGGGGGGGGTACATCACTAGATTGGGGGGTGTACATCACTAGATTGGGGGGGGTACATCACTAGAGGGGGGGGGTACATCACTAGATTGGGGGGAGGTACATCACTAGATTGGGGGGGGGGTACATCACTAGAGGGGGGGGTACATCACTAGAGGGGGGGGGGTACATCACTAGAGGGGGGGGGGTACATCACTAGATTGGGGGGGAGGTACATCACTAGATTGGGGGGGGTACATCACTAGATTGGGGGGGGTACATCACTAGAGGGGGGGGGGGTACATCACTAGAGGGGGGGGGGGTACATCACTAGATTGGGGGGAGGTACATCACTAGATTGGGGGGGTACATCACTAGATTGGGGGGAGGTACATCACTAGACTGGGGGGGGTACATCACTAGATTGGGGGGGGGGGTACATCACTAGTGGGGGGGGGGGGGTACATCACTAGAGGGGGACGACATGTTTACTAGTTTATGATCATTGTACCTGCTGTGTAATTGTTGATGACTATTTCTTATTTTACAGGTGTTGCCACCAGCCAGCTGAATTGAAAGGTAAGAGGTCACAATGATTATAATATTATATATCATAATATCATCATCATACTACCTTATAACTCTGTATTCTGTATGATAGCATGTACAATAGTGCTGTATACTGTGTATATACATTTATATATTTATATTTACAGCATATCCATATCTGTCTGAATATACCTGCTATAATCCTTCTATACACCTGCATAATATAACCCATACACCTCACTCAAGTTTCAAGTTCAAGTTTCAAGTTTCTTTAATAGTTGTCATACAGAAGTACAGAATACTTTTATACAAAATGCTTCTTACTGTTACGCTCCAGAGACTGTGCAAGACAAGATAAGTATGAAATAAAATAGTATAGCATGTAAAATAGAAGTAAAAATAGAGGTCACAGTGTTCAGTGCAGAATATAAGTAACTGAGTTACCATATAATATACAATATACTATGCAATGTACTAATATACAATACTATATAGTGCAGAGCAGAAATGGGATGAGGTACAATTTAGGTACAATTTACAGTAAGGTGTACGAGTTGTAGTGCAAATCCTTTACCAATAAATATAAAGTGTGTTTAGGTGTTCTAAAGTGTGTAAAGTGGGTGCTGCAGTGTGTTGTTTGTTTAAAGTGAGTGTGTGCGTGTAGCGTGTTAGCGTGATAGCGTGTACAGCGCGTGGCGTGGTCACAACGTGCGCATCACTGTGAACACCAACGTCCCCAGCGCCATGTCCTGTCTGCGAGGCTGTATCCTGTCTACATCGTCGTCTTGTGACGAACACAGATGTCAACAGCGATCGAGTGGGATCACATCACATCTAATGAAATGTATTTTTATAGCCCGTTGTCACATGGAATTCCCCCGTGGGCCTTTACACGTCAAGAAGAAACATCACAATAGATACAAAACAAAACCACCATCAAATCCACATATGCAACAGATGAGGAACGAATCACTAAAACCTCGCAATAGGAAGAAAAGAAAAATCACCACGTCAGGCGGTGTGGAGGAGAGAGACCTCAGAAGGGGGGTCCCCCCACAGGACGTGGAGGAGAGAGACCTCAGAGGGGGGGTCCCCCCACAGGACGTGGAGGAGAGAGACCTCAGAGGGGGGGTCCCCCCAACAGGACATGGAGGAGAGAGACCTCAGAAGGGGGGTCCCCCCAACAGGACATGGAGGAGAGAGACCTCAGAAGGGGGGTCCCCCCACAGGACGTGGAGGAGAGAGACCTCAGAGGGGGGGTCCCCCAACAGGACGTGGAGGAGAGAGACCTCAGAAGGGGGGTCCCCCCAACAGGACGTGGAGGAGAGAGACCTCAGAAGGGGGGGTCCCCCAACAGGACGTGGAGGAGAGAGACCTCAGAAGGGGGGGTCCCCCCCACAGGACGTGGAGGAGAGAGACCTCAGAGGGGGGGTCCCCCAACAGGACGTGGAGGAGAGAGACCTCAGAGGGGGGGTCCCCCAACAGGACGTGGGGGAGAGAGACCTCAGAAGGGGGGTCCCCCCACAGGACGTGGAGGAGAGAGACCTCAGAAGGGGGGTCCCCCCACAGGACGTGGAGGAGAGAGACCTCAGAAGGGGGGGTCCCCCCACAGGACGTGGAGGAGAGAGACCTCAGAAGGGGGGGTCCCCCCACACAGGACGTGGAGGAGAGAGACCTCAGAAGGGGGGTCCCCCCACAGGACGTGGAGGAGAGAGACCTCAGAAGGGGGGTCCCCCCACAGGACGTGGAGGAGAGAGACCTCAGAAGGGGGGTCCCCCCCCACAGGACGTGGAGGAGGGAGACCTCAGAAGGGGGGTCCCCACACAGGACGTGGAGGAGAGAGACCTCAGAAGGGGGGGTCCCCCCCAACAGGATGTCGGGGATAATAGAGTGTTGCTAAGGATGATAGATGGATGGAGGATAGAACAAGCAAATAATTGGAATGTATGTATATATATATATACATGTAATGAAACACATCTACATACATGGTAGCAATAGTATCTAAAGTACATAACATTTAAAAATAAAAAAATAAATATATATTTTGTCGTTTTGAATCAACCTTTTCACGACCTCGCGTGTGAGATTGGAGGTTTTGAGAACCGAGCATCGAGAACCCAGTTCTAGCTCCTGAGAACGGGCTCCAATGTTCCAATGTTCCAAAACGCAACGGAAATAAAATAACCAATCAATCAAACAAACAACATACCACTGTATATAATAATGCTCTACATACATTAGCTTCGCATATTCACTCATATCTTTGTCATACACAGTAGCCTATATCCTCCATATAGTCACATGTTTACAGTATACCGCTGTGCACTTTACTCGTCTGGTTAGATGCCAACGTAATGTCCTTGTACTCCGCACTTGTGCAATGACAATAAATCAAATCTAATCTAAAAAGTTGTTTATAAACATAACCAAACAAATGCAGTAGCCATCAATATCTTATGCCAAATGATTAGGGCCTATTACAAAAAAAATTAAAAAAAGAAAAAAATAATTGTATCAATGAACAAGTCTGAGTCCTCGTCTGCACCTGCCGAGTCCGAATACAATCAGTGCTCAAGTCCAAGTCGAGTCACGAGTCCTGAACATCAGCCCAGGACTCGGACCCGAGTCCTACAACACTGCCTGCAACTTCTTCTTTACCGTCATGTTGTACAGAATGGATCTAGAGACCGGATCTCCTCCTCCTGGAGAAGCCTGTAGAACCGACCACCTCAGATCAATACTCTGCGTGTACAACTCTCCTCGGGACGAACACGCTTTGATCTCCCCGATCCTTTACATTCCCCATATAGCTCGGGAAGAAAGCTGATTCTTTTACCAATAGTCCGCTCTCCCGGTCCTGTAAGATGAAGCCGATGGGGGGGGGGGGGGGGGGGGTCAGAACATCATATTTTGTAGAGACCACTTCAGGGTGCAACAGTTGCTGCCATGTGAAGTACTGGAGGAAAACGTAGACCTGTAACATGAAGACCTGTAACGTGAAGATGATGGCAGGTTTACCTGTAACCTGTAACATGTAGATGATATATAGATATTTTCTCATGGTTTTTCATGTTATTACATTAAAAACAAACTTTTTGTTAGAGGATTTTTTTTATATGCCACCCGAACAGGGATTTATGACCTTTTAGTCATAAAAAAAAATCCCTTTTTCGCGTAAATTTTTTGTATAAAATGTTCAAAAAATTTGGATGAGTGATATATCAAAAAATCCTCTAACAGAAAGTTGTGGTATATGGATAGGAGGAAACGTGGCCAGTTTGGTGTGTGGAGGTACTAGAGAAGTTGAGATTCTTTGTTTTATGTGTAATAAAAACTCATAGAATCTCATTTTGAGAAAAACGCCTTTAAAGTTTTGTATTGTCTGTAAATCAGGCTATGTATGACATATCAACAAACCATTTGGCACAAAGAAGCAGGATATAGATATGAATAAAGGTGGAAAGTTTGGTGTGTGTAGATGCTAGGGAAATGGTACTGTACATGTCTACCCTTTGGGAAAACGCCCTCAAAGTTCTGTATTGTAAAATTCCATAAATCTTTTTTTTTAACCCGCTATTTACAAACACAACACCCAATCAAACCATTAGTAATAGACAACCTAAACACATGCCTGATAACTGAATAACATAATAACATAATAATAATAATGATGTAGTAGTAGTAACAGTGTAGTAACAAACAACACAACCGATTACTGTACCCCCTAATAGGCAAAAAAAACATTTGAATAGATATCACTATGAAACTTTCCCAGTTTGTTATGTACATATAAACTAATAAAAAATATATTGCAAGTTTTCTGAATTTTATGTTTATATATGCAAACGAGGCACTTCCCCATTCAATATGTGCACATTTTATGGATGCAATCAGGCTAAATGAAGCAAAATAAGAAACTAAATGTGTTTTTTTGACGTTTTCTTGTCACTAGTTTGAAAGAAGACATGTAAAGGGGCAACATTATACAAAAATCTCAAAATGTCCCCAAAATCAGGAAAATGGTATTTTAGGTGGGTGGTCTCCCCTTTAAACATCGAGTTCCTCAGCAGAGCATGGCAGGTGGGGGGGGGGGGGGGGGGGCATCACAAACAAACAGCTGGCACTAGTCCGTCTTGGGAGCTTAACCCTTTCACTGCAGGTAACTATAAGATGTATTCTTCTTCCTGCTCCTTTTGTCCATGGAATGACTATTTATGATTTTTTTTAATGAAGAAACTATGATTGTATTATTCCATGTGGCAAATAAAAACTCTGAACTGAAAAAAACTCTGAACTGAACTGCCACACGACAGAAGGTTAGCCCTTTACTATCACACAACCGACGGCGATGCTCCATCATTAGCATCATTAGCTCCGCAAATGCGGAGCTAATGATGCTAATGATGGAGCATCGCCGTCGGTTGTGTGATAGTAAAGGCTAACCTTCTGTATTGTCACAGTGAAAGGGTTAACCGGCTGTCGTGTGCAGTGAAAGGGTTAAGGAGGATCCTAAATGCATCATTATGCGACCTGCAGGTTTTTTTCATTTCTGCTGTGCTATAATTACACCCGAGGTGGGCAGTATAACATGGAGTACAATAGGCTCTGAACAGGCTTATTTTCACATGATCTGTACACATATAACACGTTGAGTGTTCAAGGTGGCGATGTCTCTGAGTCTATCGGCTGACGAGACGTCACAGGGCTCATCGTGGCACGAAGCGCTCTCTTCTCTACGTCTCTCCCGGTCCGGTGTGTGTAGAACACTCTGGGTCACAGGGCTCATCGTGGCATGAAGCGCTCTCTTCTCTACGTCTCTCCCGGTCCGGTGTGTGTAGAACACTCTGGGTCACAGGGCTCATCGTGGCACGAAGCGCTCTCTTCTCTACGTCTCTCCCGGTCCGGTGTGTGTAGAACACTCTGGGTCACAGGCTCATCGTGGCACGAAGCGCTCTCATCTCTACGTCTCTCCCGGTCCGGTGTGTGTAGAACACTCTGGGTCACAGGGCTCATCGTGGGCACGAAGCGCTCTCTTCTCTACGTCTCTCCCGGTCCGGTGTGTGTAGAACACTCTGGGTCACAGGGCTCATCGTGGCACGAAGCGCTCTCTTCTCTACGTCTCTCCCGGTCCGGTGTGTGAGAACACTCTGGGTCACAGGGCTCATCGTGGCATGAAGCGCTCTCTTCTCTACGTCTCTCCCGGTCCGGTGTGTGTAGAACACTCTGGGTCACAGGGCTCATCGTGGCACGAAGCGCTCTCTTCTCTACGTCTCTCCCGGTCCGGTGTGTGTAGAACACTCTGGGTCACAGGGCTCATCGTGGCCACGAAGCGCTCTCATCTCTACGTCTCTCCCGGTCCGGTGTGTGTAGAACACTCTGGGTCACAGGGCTCATCGTGGCACGAAGCGCTCTCTTCTCTACGTCTCTCCGGTCCGGTGTGTGTAGAACACTCTGGGTCACAGGGCTCATCGTGGCACGAAGCGCTCTCTTCTCTACGTCTCTCCCGGTCCGGTGTGTGTAGAACACTCTGGGTCACAGGGCTCATCGTGGCACGAAGCGCTCTCTTCTCTACGTCTCTCCCGGTCCGGTGTGTGTAGAACACTCTGGGTCACAGGGCTCATCGTGGCACGAGCGCTCTCTTCTCTACGTCTCTCCCGGTCCGGTGTGTTAGAACACTCTGGGTCACAGGGCTCATCGTGGCACGAAGCGCTTCTTCTCTACGTCTCTCCTGGTCCGGTTGTGTAGAACACTCTGGGTCACAGGGCTCATCGTGGCACGAAGCGCTCTCTTCTCTACGTCTCTCCCGGTCCGGTGTGTGTAGAACACTCTGGGTCACAGGGCTCATCGTGGCACGAAGCGCTCTCTTCTCTACGTCTCTCCTGGTCCGGTGTGTGGTAGAACACTCTGGGTCACAGGGCTCATCGTGGCATGAAGCGCTCTCTTCTTTACGTCTCTCCTGGTCCGGACTCTGGGTCACAGGGCTCATCGTGGCACGAAGCGCTCTCTTCTCTACGTCTCTCCCGGTCCGGTGTGTAGAACACTCTGGGTCACAGGGCTCATCGTGGCACGAACGCTCTCTTCTCTACGTCTCTCCTGGTCCGGTGTGTGTAGAACACTCTGGGTCACAGGGCTCATCGTGGCACGAAGCGCTCTCTTCTCTACGTCTCTCCCGGTCCGGTGTGTGTAGAACACTCTGGGTCACAGGGCTCATCGTGGCATGAAGCGCTCTCTTCTTTACGTCTCTCCTGGTCCGACTCTGGGTCACAGGGCTCATCGTGGCACGAAGCGCTCTCTTCTCTACGTCTCTCCTGGTCCGGTGTGTGTAGAACACTCTGGGTCACAGGGCTCATCGTGGCACGAAGCGCTCTCTTCTCTACGTCTCTCCTGGTCCGGTGTGTGTAGAACACTCTGGGTCACAGGGCTCATCGTGGCACGAAGCGCTCTCTTTCTCTACGTCTCTCCCGGTCCGGTGTGTGTAGAACACTCTGGGTCACAGGGCTCATCGTGGCACAAAGCGCTCTCTTCTCTACGTCTCTCCTGGTCCGGTGTGTGTAGAACACTCTGGGTCACGCCACGCCGGGCCCGATCCCCCCTCTCCTCCGGGCTCCCTCCCTCCCTCCCTCCTGCCGGAGTCGGCCTTGGCGTATACCGCGTATAGGACGGTTGCCATAGCGCCACCGGGGCGGGGGGGGGGGGGGGGGGGGGGGCGCGGGAGTCACGGCGCTCTGCAAGGAAGTGTTAATAATACATCTCGTTTGTCAGGGGAACTCCCCCCGACTTGCAAATGTTTCACGGGCAACGTGAGACTTGGGGGAAAAAGAAAAAGCTCTGCGCCCGTCTGAAGAGGCCATTGTTCCCGCGGTGCCGTCGGTACAGTTGGTACAGTAAGGTACAGGACACGAGCAGGAGCCGGTGCCGTCGGTACAGTAAGGTACAGTACAGTGCAGGAGCCGGTACAGTAAGGTACAGTAAGGTACAGTAAGGTACAGTAAGGTACAGTAAGGTACAGGACACCAGCAGGAGCCTCTTTTCCTTTCTCCTTCCTTCTATCTTCATATCCCTCTCATCGCCGTCTCATTTACATAAGAAACGAAGGGCGTCTCTGAGCGAGTTATGTGAACCATCAGATAGTGCCGTCAGACCCGCGTCTTGAAATACACCGTGAATCATTAACCGAGCCCCAAAAAACAGACTATTTTAAGACGAAGAACGCGCTCCCTTAAAGACACAGGGTCACAGGGCTCATCGTGGCACAAGCGCTCTCCGGTAAACCGGGTACACAACCTACATAACACCCCCCCCCCCCCCCCCCCGATGCGGAAGAACGCAGAGAGCTTAGTCAAGTCAAGAGTTTTATTTGTCACGGCATACAAGTATACAATGAATGCGGGTGGTCTTGCCCGCGACGATGTGCAATACAGTGGTACAACATATAATAGAATCCAATAAAAAACAACATTGTGCAATAAACAGGTAACAGGTAACATAGTGGGACATCTCGGTATCTGTACATAGTTATTTACAGAGCATATAGGACATGCTAGGTAGCTTTAGTAGTGCAATACACTGTTCCTGTTGCTATACTAATTTAAAGTGTCCTTTCCTTTGGCCATAAGTGTGTGTGTGTGCGGCATGAGTGTGTGCCCGCTCATGTAAAGTGTTAAAGTGGCTGCTAGTGTGTGAGCGTGCACAGCGTGCGTGTCGTGTGTGTTCTCGTGTGTGCTTGTGTGTGGATAGTTCAGTGTTCTGTGGCGCTCAATGTTCATTGTTCAAGGGCTCTGATGGCCTGGGGGAAGAAGCTGAGCCTAAGTCTCTCTGTCCTAGTAGCTGGGGTTCGCAGGCGTCTGCCTGACCTCAGCAGCTGGAACAGGCTGTTGTTGGGGTGATGAGGGTCTTTCATTATCCGGCTCTGGATTTGCACCTCTTGTTGTATAGAACCTGCAGGGGAGGTAGTGCAATACCCGTGGTATGCTCGGCTGAGCACACCACTCTCTGTAGGCCTTCTTGTCCTGTGCCGTGCTGTTCCATACCAGCCAGTGATGTTTCCGGTCAAGATGCTCTCTACAGCTCCTGAGTAGAAGGACTGGAGTATCTTCCCCGATACTCTGAACGTCCTTAACTGTCTCAGGTGGTAGAGGCGCTGTTCGCCTTCTTTACTACTGTGTCTATGTGTGTTGACCATGTCAGATCCTCTGAGATGTGGACCCCCAGGTACTTGAAGCTGCTCACCCTGTCCACGGTAGCCCCGTTAATCATCAGTGGTGTGTGTGTCTCCTGCTGTCCTCTCCTATAATCCACGATCAGCTCCTTGGTTTTACCAATGTTCAGGAGCAGGCTGTTGTCCTGGCACCAGCGTTCCAGTACCTCAACCTCCTCCCGGTAGGCCTTCTCGTCGTTGTCCGAGATCAGCCCACCACCACCGTGTCGTCTGCGAACTTCACTATGGAGTTGGAGCTGAACTTGGCCACACAATTGTGTGTGTAGAGTGAGTACAGCAGGGGGCTTAGCATGAATTCCTGGTTTGGGGCCTCCGGTTTAACGGACCCGACAAAAGAGAGACCGCACAGGGTATCTGTTGCGTGTGATGCAACCCTGCGATGTGCCTTTAAAACCCAGCGGGCTGTCAGGTGATCGAGGAGGTGGAGTCTGAGCCCACCTGGGCTCACAGAGGGAGGAGCATGTGAGTGTGTCTTTAACTGAGAGGCGAGCACTGGGAAGAGGAGGGAGGGAGAGGGAGAGAGGGAGGGAGGAGGGAGAGAGAGAGAGGGAGGGAGGGAGGGAGAGAGGGATGAGGGAGAGAGAGGGGAAGAGAGAGAGGGAGGGTGGAGGGAGGGAGGGAGGGGAGGGAGAGAGGGAGGGGGAGGAGAGGGAGAGAGGGAGGGGGAGGGAGGATGAGGGAGAGAGGAGGGAGGGAGGGGAGGGGGGGAGGGAGAGAGAGGGAGGGGGAGGGAGCAGAGAGAGGGAGGGAGGAGGGAGGGAGGAGGAGGAGAGAAGAGAGAGGGAGGGGGAGAGAGAGAGGGAGGGGGAGAGAGAGGAGAGGGAGAGAGAGAAGGAGAGGGAGGGAGAGCAAGGGGGAGAGAGAGAGGGAGGGAGGAGAGAGAGAGGGAGGGGGAGAGAGGGAAGAGAGAGAGAGGGGGAGGGAGGCGGAGAGAGAGGAGAGATAGAGAGGGAGGGGGGAGAGAGAGGGGGAGAGAGGGGAGGGAGGGGGAGAGAGAGAGGAGGGAGAGAGGAGGGAGAGAGGGAGAGGGAAGGAGAGAGAGGGAGGGGGAGAGAGAGAGGGAGGGAGAGAGAGAGAAGGGGAGAGGGAGAGAGAGAGAGAGGGAAGGAGAGAGAGGGAGGGGAGAGAGGAGAGAGAGAGAGAGAGAGAGGGAGGGAGAGAGAGAGAGACCCAATTAAAAGAGGACATAGGGGGGAAATGGGGACACGGCAGCGTCATAGAGTGTGTGTTTGGGAAGGAGGGAGGGGGGAGGGGGGGGTGTTAACTGCAGTCCTGCGCTCCTCTCTCTGTGCAGCCGGCGTATGGTTGTTGTTGTTCTGTGTTGTGTTGAGTTGTGTTGTGATGAGTTGTGTTGTTCTGTGTTGTGTTGAGTTTTTTGTGTTTGTGTGTGTTGGTGTGTGTGTTGTGTTTTGTGTTTGTTGTGTGAGTTGTGTTGTTTGAGTTGTGTTGTTCTGTGTGTGTTGAGTTGTGTTGTGTGTGTTGAGTTGTGTGTGTGTGTGTGTGTGTGTTTGTGTTGTTCGTGTTGTGTGTGTTGAGTTGTGTGTGTGTGTGTGTTGTGTGTGTTTTGTGTGTTGTGTGTGTGTGTTGTTCTGTGTTGTGTGAGTTTGTGTTGTGTTGTTGTTCTGTGTTGTGTGTTCTGTGTTGTGTTGAGTTGTGTTGTGTTGAGTTGTGTTGTGTTGAGTTGTGTTGTTCTGTGTTGTGTTAGTTGTGTTGTGTTGAGTTGTGTTGTTCTGTGTTGTGTTGAGTTGTGTTGTGTTGTGTTGAGTTGTGTCGTCTGGAAGCCGTGTTCTGTGTGGCCACAACAACAACAACAACAACAACAGAGAAAAGAGCAGAGAGCAGAGCATTAAGTGCTGCGTCACACTGAGAGGAGAGGAACGAGGAAGAGCGCGGTCATGCTCTCTCTCTGCTCTCTCGCCCGCGCGTCTCGCTCGCCCGACTTTCTGCTGTGTGTTGTGTGTGTTGTGTCACGTGACGCGGTCGACGTGTGACGTCCGGTTTCCGTTCTTTTTTCTTTCTTTTTTACGTACGTATGTCAGTTTCGAACCGGCGCGTCGGCGAGAGAGAGAGAGAGAGAGAGAGAGAGATTCTGCTGTTACAGAGAGGAAGAGAGAGAGAGAGAGAGAGAGAGAGAGAGAGAGAGAGAGAGAGAGAGAGAGAGATTCTGCTGTTACAGAGAGAGAGAGAGAGAGAGAGAGAGAGAGAGGAGAGAGAGAGATTCTGCTGTTACAGAGAGAGAGAGAGAGAGAGAGAGAGAGAGAGAGAGAGAGAGAGATTCTGCTGTTACAGAGAGAGAGAGAGAGAGAGAGAGAGAGAGAGAGAGAGAGAGAGAGAGAACCTGAGTCAGAGAGAGAGAGAGAGAGAGAGAGAGAGAGAGAGGGAGCACCTGAGTCAGAGAGAGAGAGAGAGATTTTTGGATTAGTTGCTACGTCACTCTTTCACGCCGGGGGGGAAACAGAAGCTAAGACAACAGAAGCCCAGAGTCATCGGGAACTCAACCAGAGGAACTCAACCAGAGGTTGGACACAGTCGTTTTTCGGACAACATTGGCTTCCTCCTCTTCCTCCCCTCCTCCTCCTCCTCCTCCTCCTCCTCCTCCTCCTCCTCCTCCTCCCCTCCTCCTCCTCCTCCTCCTCCTCCTCCCTCTCCCTTTCTTCTCGCTAGTTTTGATCTGTCGTTACTCTCTCTGTGTGTGTGTGTGTGTGTGTTGTGTGTGTGTGTGTGTGTGTAGGTCCAGCGGGCTGGCAGCACAGAGGTTCTATGCGGACGCTGACGATGTGACACATTACCGCCGTGTCTGGGACTTGGTTGTTTGATGGCATGGTAAGGTGCGTTTGTGGGGGGGGGGGGGGGGGGGGGGAAGGGGTTAACAAAAAGAATATTCCGGAACGCTCTCTCGCCATCGAGCTGAAGCGCCGTCTCTCTCTCGGGGACATTAACGTGAACAAGTGCGCAGATGGGAATGTGTGAATGTGACCTCACTCGCCGTCTTGCCCACGTCGTAAAGTAACGCCGATATATACGTCACGCACTACGGCGCGGGAGCGGGTCACACACGCCACGGCGCTTCTCGTCGTGCGGAAACGCCTTGTTTGTGCTGCGCGAGGCTCGTCGGGCCGCGTTCAGACGATACCGTTTGTTTGATATGTGCCTGTGTTGTGGGTTTCTTGCTACTCGTGGTTTCAGAGAGAGAGAGAGAGATGAGAGAGGGG
>NC_140168.1:153691-156191 GCF_963971535.1 Notolepis coatsorum
GAGAGAGACAGAGAGAGAGAGAGAGAGAGAGAGAGAGAGAGAGAGAGAGAGGGAGAGAGAGAGAGAGAGAGAGAGAGAGAGAGAGAGAGAGAGAGAGAGAGAGAGAGAGAGGGAGAGAGAGAGTTGTTTACCTTGCTCTCTCTCTTGGTGACTCTGCATTGGCAGCTCTCCAGTTCACATGCTTCCTGAAGCTGCTGCATCCCAGGCCTCGTGCCAGAACTGGCTTCTGATTGGGTCATCCCAGGCCACTGGCTTCTGATTGGGTCATCCCAGGCCCCGGTGCCAGCACTGGCTTCTGATTGGGTCATCCCAGGCCTTGTGCCAGCACTGGCTTCTGATTGGGTCATCCCAGGCCACTGGCTTCTGATTGGGTCATCCCAGGCCCCGGTGCCAGCACTGGCTTCTGATTGGGTCATCCCAGGCCTTGTGCCAGCACTGGCTTCTGATTGGGTCATCCCAGGCCACTGGCTTCTGATTGGGTCATCCCAGGCCACTGGCTTCTGATTGGGTCATCCCAGGCCTCGTGCCAGCACTGGCTTCTGATTGGGTGGGAGGAGCTCTGACAGCAGGACCGCACAATCGCATTGGCTACGAGGACGAGCAAGCAGCAGGGATATGGCATCCGATTGGCTAGGAAGTATTGTTTTATGTTGCAGGACGAATTCTCTGTCGTTTATACAGTATATATAAATATATATATATAGCATATTAAGAATAATACACATACAATATTGATTGCTATTGACGAGAGTATTTAAAACTTTATGTAATTCTTTTTTTTTATCCACTTTTTCTCCTCCGGTTTTTCTGTGTTTTTCTCCAATCCCAATTTAGTTGTTATGCCAATTCCCCCCTCCCCTTCCTGGTCGTTGCTCGCATGTGCCCCCCACTGGTCGGTCTAGGGAGCCCTGAAGTCTATCAGATGCTTCCTCCGAGACATAGGAGACAGCCAGCAGCCTCTTTTCACCTGCCAGCGCGGACTCTCGATGGTGAAGTGTAACGCGTGGGAGGCTCACACTACCCTCACCATCTCCCTCCCTCGCTGTGCAGGCGCCCTGACCGACCTGTAGGAGTCGCTGTTTACAACGAACAGAATACCACCCACCGGCTTCCCTCCCGCTGACTCTGCCAATTGAGCCAGTATGACGGCCGGCCAAGCCGGAGGCAACGCTGACAGCCGGATTCGATACCAGTGTCTCTCGCGTTGGTGATGAGCGCTTAGTCCGTTGCGCCACCCAGCCGCCAATTGTATGTTATTCTTAAGGCGAGACAGTACCCCCTAAATCGCCTTTTGGCTTTTTTTCGACGATGTTGAGATTTTGTTATATCTTGCTTCCAAACACTTTCAGTGCCAGCCATTAGACGGGTCCCGCTGTAGCAATGCCAACGCTTTCAAAAATAGGAGTGCGTCACCTTGTTTGTAGAGCTAAATCTATATTCTATATTATAGCCATGGATACAATACTATGGTCATTTGACAGTGACTTTCTTCCAGTCAAGATGCAAAAAAGAGATAATTTTTCCATGCATACATTTGCACGTTATCCCGTCTGAGCTGGCAGACGGTCAACACCGCCCTCTACTGCCAGGCGGAGCTATTGCATCTCATTGAAAATGGGTTGGTGTGTTTTAGGAGGCGATCTGAGCCGGGCGGTCATTGTGAAACGGTCGGTAGTGTGGTGCGGACCTCCACGAGCATTATTTGGAATTGCAATGAGATATTTGGATTATCTCTCTTGCATTACATCAGATACAAGGTAAAAAGATTATATATAAATTTGATCGTTGATCTGACATGTATTTCTCCCCCGATCACAGCTATCTGTGTGGACCGTGTATGGCTGTTTACCATTGGCTGCGGTGGGGGGGGGGGGGGGGGGGGGCGAGCGCCCCGCTACGACGTTCATTTCATGTATGGATGAGGAGACATACTAATGATAATCTAGCGTTTATTTCAGGATGATTAGATAATCAGCCGAAAAAATTACAATGTGATAACTGGATTACAGTAAAACTCCTTTTTCTCACCTTTTTTCCTGGAATAACTGAAAAACACCCAAACCATACTCTATTCAAAACGGTATAAAATGGAAATGTACGGATGAAAAAACAATCTGTCTCGGGCATGTTGACTAGAAGCAACTCACTGAGACCCGACGGCGTTATTAATCCCATAGATATAATATAAGATATATTTTAAGCACTCGCAAATGTCACAGTCTAAAACTATATCCATTGAATAAAGACCTGGCGATGAATGGGGTATCAGCGCCCCCTGGTGCTGGCGGTAAATATGTTAACGAGGAAGTGCCTAATTTGCATATATAAACATACAATTCAGAAAACTTGCAATATATTTTTTCTTAGTTTATATGTACATAACAAACGAATGTTTCATAGTGATATCTATTCAAATATTTGTTTTGACTATTAGGGGGTACTGTCTCGCAGGGGAAGCTGTTTTCCTCTGGTCACAGGGGTATCATGGCAGCCTTTTTGT
>NC_140168.1:161191-201191 GCF_963971535.1 Notolepis coatsorum
ACACACACACACACACACACCTACACACACACACACCTACACACACACCTACACACACACCTACACACACACCTACACACACACACCTACACACACACACACACACACACACACACCTACACACACACACCTACACACACACACACACACACACACACCTACACACACACCTACACACACACACACACACACACACACACACCTACACACACACACACACACCTACACACCGTCGACACACCTGTCCACTCGCTCGCTCGCTGCTGCAGGTGAGACTGGAGCTCGTTCGACCCGTCGGCATAATCCGCTCCGTGCCGGTGTCAGGTATCAGTCGTGCGGGGGTTGGTACAGGAAGGGGGGGGGGTTCTGGTGTTCGTCTGTGGTTTTACATTTCATCATTCACCCTCTTCTCTTCTCTCCCTCCTCTCTTCTCTCCCTCCCTCTCTGCTCTTCTCTTCTCTCCCTCTCTTCTCTCCTCTTCTCTTCTCTCCCTCCCTCTCTGCTCTTCTCTTCTCTCCCTCTCTTCTCTCCTCTTCTCTTCTCTCCCTCTCTGCTCTTCTCTTCTCTCCCTCTCTTCTCTCCTCTTCTCTTCTCTCCCTCTCTGCTCTTCTCTTCTCTCCCTCTCTTCTCTCCTCTTCTCTTCTCTCCCTCTCTTCACTTCTCTTCTCTCCCTCCTCTCTTCTCTCCTCTTCTCTTCTCTCCCTCTCTTCACTTCTCTTCTCTCCCTCCTCTCTTCTCTCCTCTCCTTTCCTCTCCCCCCCACCTCAGCCCCCCCCGGTTAACCGTCTGTAGTGTGGTAGTGAAAGGTTAACCTTCTGTAGTGTGGTAGTGAAAGGTTAACCTTCTGTAGTGTGGTAGTGAAAGGGTTAACCTTCTGTAGTGTGGTAGTGAAAGGGTTAACCTTCTGTAGTGTGGTAGTGAAAGGGTTAACCTTCTGTAGTGTGGTAGTGAAAGGGTTAACCTTCTGTAGTGTGGTAGTGAAAGGGTTAACCTTCTGTAGTGTGGTAGTGAAAGGTTAACCTTCTGTAGTGTGGTAGTGAAAGGGTTAACGGAATATGAAGCATATTGTTGCCCGTGTATCTGCCAGTTTCAACAAGTTCAATTCAAGACCCTTTTAATATAATACCACTTGGGAGCTAAATGTACCAATTTCATGACCATACTAGAAAAGAAGAAAAAACACACATAGCGACACTGAACTGGTTTAAATTCTTGTGCGTTCCATACAAGCTCTCACCAGACGCACACAGCTACTGGTAGCCCTGCAAAAAATCACTTGAATACAAAAACATTTCATATATTTAATAGCCAGGAGATGAAAGAATGAATACCTGTGCAAATAAAATTTAAGACTTTTGAATACCTTTTAAATTGAGAATTATTTATTTAAGACTTTTTAAGACTTTTTAATACCTTTTAATACCCTGCAGATAACCTGAATAGTCAATTAGATTAGATTAGCATAACCTTTAGTGGTCAATGGATCGAGCGTTGAATGCTCCCAAGCACTGGGATATACAAATGTCATGTAGAACGTGTACCTTTACTTTATATTACATTCAATAGCAAATACTTTATAATTTCTTTAGCCAAAGGTAAATCTAGAGTGACGTAAAGGTCACATGAAAGTCACACGAATCAGAATTGAAAAGCTCAGATTCCATGTGATCTGATCAAAGTCACACATAATGAGCAAATAAATCAGATTTGGGCCACTCTCATCTGCAGTGTGAACACAGCACATCTAGTTTCCATTCAAAATGGCAGTCGCCTGATTGAGAGGCATTGTCCTCTCCTATTGGCTCTAAAAAATCAGCTATTTGATTCTAAATGTATTTCTTGATTGTTTTTTATTTCAGGATGGGAGTGTTTCATGCCACACGGAGTTCAGAAACACTGCCCTTGGAAGCTGGTTTCACACGGTGACTTAGAGTGTTGTCATCTATCTAGCACCATTTGAAATCAGTGTTCTCGGGTGGTAAGCAGACGACCGACGCAAGAACACGGACGGCTGAAAAAGAAGATGATTGTTTTATTGTCAATGTACACAAGGCAATTGAAATGTGTCTTTTCGCATATCCCTCCTAGTTACACATAAACACAGTCCTCATATCCCTCCTAGTTACATACATAAACACAGTCCTCATATCCCTCCTAGTTACACATAAACACAGTCCTCATATCCCTCCTAGTTACATACATAAACACAGTCCTCATATCCCTCCTAGTTACACATAAACACAGTCCTCATATCCCTCCTAGTTACACATAAACACAGTCCTCATATCCCTCCTAGTTACATAAACACAGTCCTCATATCCCTCCTAGTTACATATAAACTCAGTCCTCATATCCCTCCTAGTTACACATAAACTCAGTCCTCATATAATAATAATAATAATAATGCATTCTATTTATAAGGCGCCTTTCAAGGCACACAAGGTCGCCGTACAACAATTTAAAAACAGTTAAATTCATAATCACAGTTCATTAAAATTAAAATTAAAATATATAAAAACAGACAAAATTAAAATCAGACATACGCCTGCCTAAAAAGGTGGGTTTTGAGGTGGGTTTTAAAAGAAATGATGGAGTCATATCCCTCCTAGTTACACACAGTCCTCATATCTCTCCTAGTTACACACAGTCCTCATATCTCTCCTAGTTACACACAGTCCTCATATCCCTCCTAGTTACACACAGTCCTCATATCCCTCCTAGTTACACACAGTCCTCATATCCCTCCTAGTTACACACAGACCTCATATCCCTCCTAGTTACACACAGTCCTCATATCCCTCCTAGTTACACACAGTCCTCATATCCCTCCTAGTTACACACAGTCCTCATATCCCTCCTAGTTACACACAGTCCTAGTTATCATATCCCTCCTAGTTACACACAGTCCTCATATCCCTCCTAGTTACACACGGTCCTCATATCCCTCCTAGTTACACACAGTCCTCATATCCCTCCTAGTTACACACAGTCCTCATATCCCTCCTAGTGACACACAGTCCTCATATCCCTCCTAGTTACACACAGTCCTCATATCCCTCCTAGTTACACACAGTCCTCATATCCCTCCTAGTTACACACAGTCCTCATATCCCTCCTAGTTACACACAGTCCTCATATCCCTCCTAGTGACACACAGTCCTCATATCCCTCCTAGTTACACACAGTCCTCATATCCCTCCTAGTTACACACAGTCCTCATATCCCTCCTAGTTACACACAGTCCTCATATCCCTCCTAGTTACACACAGTCCTCATATCCCTCCTAGTTACACACAGTCCTCATATCCCTCCTAGTTACACACACACTGTCCTCATATCCCTCCTAGTTACACACAGTCCTCATATCTCTCCTAGTTACACACAGTCCTCATATCCCTCCTAGTTACACACAGTCCTCATATCCCTCCTAGTTACACACAGTCCTCATATCTCTCCTAGTTACACAGTCCTCATATCCCTCCTAGTGACACACAGTCCTCATATCCCTCCTAGTTACACACAGTCCTCATATCCCTCCTAGTTACACACAGTCCTCATATCCCTCCTAGTTACACACAGTCCTCATATCCCTCCTAGTTACACACAGTCCTCATATCCCTCCTAGTTACACACAGTCCTCATATCCCTCCTAGTTACACACAGTCCTCATATCCCTCCTAGTTACACACTGTCCTCATATCCCTCCTAGTTACACACAGTCCTCATATCTCTCCTAGTTACACACAGTCCTCATATCCCTCCTAGTTACACACAGTCCTCATATCCCTCCTAGTTACACACAGTCCTCATATCTCTCCTAGTTACACACAGTCCTCATATCCCTCCTAGTTACACACAGTCCTCATATCTCTCCTAGTTACACACAGTCATCATATCTCTCCTAGTTACACACAGTCCTCATATCCCTCCTAGTTACACACAGTCATCATATCTCTCCTAGTTACACACAGTCCTCATATCTCTCCTAGTTACACACAGTCCTCATATCCCTCCTAGTTACACACAGTCCTCATATCCCTCCTAGTTACACAGTCCTCATATCCCTCCTAGTTACACAGTCCTCATATCCCTCCTAGTTACACACAGTCCTCATATCCCTCCTAGTTACACACAGTCCTCATATCCCTCCTAGTTACACACAGTCCTCATATCTCTCCTAGTTACACACAGTCCTCATATCCCTCCTAGTTACACACAGTCCTCATATCTCTCCTAGTTACACACAGTCCTCATATCCCTCCTAGTTACACACAGTCCTCATATCTCTCCTAGTTACACACAGTCCTCATATCTCTCCTAGTTACACACAGTCCTCATATCTCTCCTAGTGACACACAGTCCCCCAACACACATGCATTTCATCAGAGAGGTCAGAGGTCAGAGTGCATGGTCGCCTGCAGTGCAGTGGCCCTGGAGCCGTTTTTTATGGTTCAGTGCCTTGCTCAAGGGCACTTAGGCACATAGGCAGAGATGGGGATCGAACCAGCGACCTTTCGGGTTACTGACCCGTCTCTTCACCTTCGGGCCATCCTGCCTCCCAAAGACACCGGAGACGCACCGCTCAAACCATCGACAAGTCCACCATCGACGAGCGACTTCAAGGCGGGTCAAAGGTCAAAACTCGGTGTCCTCTTCTCCAAGGTTGACCGATTTCTTTTGGTGTTCAGAGTCCTCATGCGTTTCTAGCACCATTTGAAATCGGTGACGATGAAGACAGATCTCGTCGTGGCTCCAGACTGGAGGCTTCGCTGAACTGTATTTTTGGTTTTATAGTTTTATAGTTTAGGGTTATATATATATATATATATACATACCTTTTTTGTCTCTGTGCGTGCATTTAGCTTTGGGAACAGTCGCTCCGTTAGCGTAGCTTAGCTTCATCACTGGAAGTGGGGGGGGGGCGGAGCCTGACGTTCCCTTACAGTGTATACAGTCACCAAATACACTCCAAATACAACTCCAAAACGTTCATGTAAACATGTTGTGACCTGTGTATTTACCACGTGGAGAAATAAAAAATAATTGAATTAGACAATTACGTTTTCTAAGCAAATATACTCGGAACAATTTTTTGCCTAAGCACTCGTCTCTGCGCGCAGTCAGTGATTTCTACGTGAAGCTGTGTTTGTGGACATTCTCATTAATTCAAAGGATCCGAACCGATTGAAGTGTATGGATACCATGACTTAAAATCCTCTTACCTTGACGATTAAAAGCCTCCCCAATTTAGAAAACAGTAATCCAATGGCTGGTATTGATAATATAATACTAACTACTGCACGTAGCTAAACGGAGCTAACACAGAACCGGATGGTCACTAAAGCAAATATAATGACTTCCTTTCTGGGGTTTTCAAAATAAAAGTGCAACGTTTATAGCAGCGGAAAACGTTTATTTTGTACATTATCTAACGTTAACACGAACCTAAACTAACTTTACACGCCTGCAGTATTCAAAGAGCCACAGCTAACACGCCTGCAGTATTCAAAGAGCCACAGCTAACACGCCTGCAGTATTCAAAGAGCCACAGCTAAAGGCGCTCCCATAGTCCAGCAGACTGTACACAGAGCAGACTCTGCGGATGTCCGCGCGGACTCTTGAGCTTTGATCTCAGCGGACAGCAGACCCACAGGTGCGACGCTCCTATTTTCTGAGGCGCGGACATCCGCGCCGCTGACTTTGTGTCACACAAAACGCTGCTCTGCGTTTTGGTTGACATCGAACTGCATTTAATGTGACGCCGCGCGAGCGATTTGTGGCGCGAGGAGAGAGATGAGCCCGTGAAGCGCGCTCTCTCTCTCTCTCTCTCTCTCTCTCTCTCTGTCTCTCTCTGTCTCTCTCTCTCTCTCTCTCTCTCCCTCTCCCTCTCTCTCTCTCCCGCTGATAATGTTCCCTCTGGTCTGCCAGTACAGTAGAACAGACAGAATTGTGGGAAATATAGTAAAACTGGTGCGAGAAATGTAGGAAATAGACCGCGGACGTCCGCTGAGATCTGCTCGACTATGAAAGCTCAAAGAGCCGCGCGGACATCCGCGGAGTCTGCTCTGTGTACAGTCTGCTGGACTATGGGAGCGCCTTAACACGCCTGCAGTATTCAAAGAGCCACAGCTAACACGCCTGCAGTATTCAAAGAGCCACAGCTAACACGCCTGCAGTATTCAAAGAGCCACAGCTAACACGCCTGCAGTATTCAAAGAGCCAAAACGCCTTCCGATTTGCTTACAAAACACCCTTAAACTCACTGCCCTCACATCGCTCACTGCTTTTAAACAACATCTGCAACAGATCTTAACCGACTGTTGCACCTGCTGACTGCCTCCCAATCGCACGCATAGCCCTCAGACTCTTCTCTCCTCCCCCTCGGCCCCCTCACCTACCTCCCTCCCTCTCCCCCTTTCTTCTCCCTCTCTCCCTCTGGTTCTCGCTCTCCCTCTCTCTCCCTCTGGTTCTCGCTCCCCCTCTCTCTCCCTCTGGTTCTCGCTCCCCCTCTCTCTCCCTCTGGTTCTCACCCTTCCTTTCTCTTTTTCCCTCTCTCCCTTTCCTTCTCTCTCCCTTATTTATTGTTGTCCTTGTATACTATTGCTACTGTCATTTTGTATTTTATTTACTTGTATGCATGTACATAACCTGCTTTTTGTTACAGCCTCCCCCCACCCCCCCCCCCCCTTCCCACAAAAGGCCTTTGCTTTTTGGACAGGCTGCTTTTGTATATAAGAATTTTGTTCTTAATTGCTTGCCTGGATAAATAAAGGTTAAATAAAATAAATAAATAGAGCCCATGGTATTGTATTTATTATTTGTATGTCTTTTAATCTACTTTCATTCTGATTTAATTACTGGACTGTCATTATTGTTATTATTATTTCTGTTATTGTCCTGTGATTTATTGTTGATTATTACTGTTACTGTATTGTTTGTCTTGTTTCATGTAAAAAAAAAAGAGAAAATAAAAAACATTTGTAATAAAAAAAAAAAGAGCCAATAGAGTTTTCTTTGGTGGCACAGGGATTAGGGTTGGGTACCGTTCACATTTGAACCGATACCGGTACCAGGACCAGTTCCTGGTATTTGGTATCGGTACCCAATGGTACCCTTGTTCAGTACTTAACTGTCTCTGTAATAAAAAAAAAATCAAAGATTTAAATTTCAGTTGTAAAAAAATAAGTCCAAACTTCTCAATTGCATGTATTATGTTTTTAGATGTTTAAATATCAACATTATCTGGCCGTCCTCAGTAAATATGATCAAACTCCTCTGACCTTGTCTGGTCTTTCCAAAGACCAGTAATATATATTATTTGTGGAAAAGGCTCCCTCTTGTCTAGTAATGTTACACTCTTATACTAAACATGCAAAGGTTCCGGAATTTGGTACCGATTGATCTAGTTTAGATCTAGGGAGTCTGCATGTTCTCCCCGTGTTCACGTGGGTTTCCTCCAGGTACTCTGGCTCCTCCCACACCATGAAGACGTAGTCAGGGACTCTGGCTCCTCCCACACCATGAAGACATGCAGGCTCCTCCCACACCATGAAGACATGTAGGCAGGGACTCTGGCTCCTCCCACACCATGAAGACATGCAGGCTCCTCCCACACCATGAAGACATGTAGGCAGGGACTCTGGCTCCTCCCACACCATGAAGACATGTAGGCAGGTACTCTGGCTCCTCCCACACCATGAAGACATGTAGGCAGGGACTCTGGCTCCTCCCACACCATGAAGACATGTAGGCAGGGACTCTGGCTCCTCCCACACCATGAAGACATGTAGGCAGGACTACAGAGAACTAGCTCATTAGCTAATTCTGGCACATTTACACTGATGTGGAAACTGAAGATGTTCATTAATGTGCTCTGTCCCTGGGTAGAAAATAAATAAATAACTAGCGTGAATCTGTACTCGGTAGTACGATGTCATTCGGTCGGAACCCTTAAAAGTAGTTTGGTACCCAACCCTAACACGGATACACAGTACAACACCACTAAGGTACCCATGTACCTGTCAAAATACTTCCCAAAGGTCAGTGAATACCACGACCACAACGCCAGAGGGAGCTCCACAAATCATATTCAACCCAGACTCGGCTCAAACAAGGGACTAAACACGTGTCGCAATTATGCCACATCAATGTGGAACGCCCTACCCACAGCTGTAAAGAAATGTGAATCACTACCCACCTTCAAAACCGCTCTCAAAGAGCACCTACGGGTGGCTGCAATTAGAAACTGGCCCCGGTAAATGTCAAAATTACACGGGGGCGCTCCAGTAGCACACCACATAGCGCTCTGAGTCGCAAAGCGGTCGCCCCGGGTTCGTTTCCCCGACCCGGTGGCCATGTGCCGCATGTCTTCCCCTCTTCTCCTCCCGTTTCTCCCTCTCTCCTCTGTCGGTCCTGCATGGCCAGAAAAAGCGAATAAAGATAATTAAAAAAAGTATAATTCCCACCCACTCCCCCACCCCACCCAACCCCCTCTAATGTACAGTTGCTTCCCCTTCGGATTTATATTTTTTTATGATGTTCTCTCTTTCTTACACAGTACCGTATATTTATTTGTTGTATGTCATAAATGTATTGATGAATTGAAAATGGGGGACCCTGATGTAAACAAGACGAAAGTCTTTCTCTGGTCTTCATCCTCTTAGCAGTTGTTAGTATTGAGCCGTACTGTATTGTAGCCATTCTGCAATCTGTTAATAAAGTTTTCAATCAATCAAATTTGACGAGAGCCGCTTTTATTTTTCAATGGTAACAAAAAAGAAACATAATGCCAAAACAAACACAGCTGAGAATCGTTTGTTTTATTAAGATCTGCGCAGTCATAGTTTGTTCAGCAATAGTTAAAAGAACACGCCAACATTCCAGAGAGAGACAAGAAGATAGATACCAGTTTCCTCTCTGTGCGTTCAGTAGAAAGCTATCTGGCTGCACGTTAGCCTAGCTTAGCACAATGAATGGAAGCGGACAGTTAGCCTTTGGGAGAGGCTTTAGTTGGACAATGTCTGTCCCTTGTCTCTTGTCCCTATCTTGTCTCTTGTCCCTATCCTGTCTCTTGTCCCTATCCTGTCTCTTGTCCCTATCCTGTCTCTTGTCCCTATCCTGTCTCTTGTCCCTATCTTGTCTCTTGTCCCTATCCTGACTCTTGGGTCTTGTCCCTATCTTGTCTCTTGTCCCTATCCTGTCTCTTGTCCCTATCTTGTCTCTTGTCCCTATCTTGTCTCTTGTCCCTATCCTGACTCTTGGGTCTTGTCCCTATCTTGTCTCTTGTCCCTATCTTGTCTCATGGGTCTTGTCCCTATCTTGTCTCTTGTCCCTATCTTGTCTCTTGTCCCTATCTTGTCTCTTGTCCCTATCTTGTCTCTTGTCCCTATCCTGTCTCTTGTCTCTTGTCCCTATCCTGTCTCTTGTCCCTATCATGTCTCTTGTCCCTATCCTGTCTCTTGTCCCTATCTTGTCTCTTGTCCCTATCCTGTCTCTTGTCCCTATCTTGTCTCTTGTCCCTATCCTGTCTCTTGTCCCTATCTTGTCTCTTGTCCCTATCTTGTCTCTTGTCCCTATCTTGTCTCTTGTCCCTATCTTGTCTCTTGGGTCTTGTCCCTATCTTGTCTCTTGTCCCTATCTTGTCTCTTGTCCCTATCTTGTCTCTTGTCCCTATCTTGTCTCTTGTCCCTATCCTGACTCTTGGGTCTTGTCCCTATCTTGTCTCTTGTCCCTATCTTGTCTCATGGGTCTTGTCCCTATCTTGTCTCTTGTCCCTATCTTGTCTCTTGTCCCTATCTTGTCTCTTGTCTCTTGTCCCTATCTTGTCTCTTGGGTCTTGTCCCTATCATGTCTCTTGTCCCTATCCTGTCTCTTGGCTCTTGTCCCTATCCTGTGTAGGCTAGCTACTGTACATAGCTAGTAGCCTACATTGTGATAGCCTATCACATTTCGAGCACTGGTTATCCGGATTTGGTCATCCTGAAAAGTTTGTATCCGGATCAGAGTAATCCAAGCCGATGTTGCTTTGAAAAAACGGCATAAAAATAAACTGGATTACGTGATCCTGGATAGCAAAACATAGGATTTCCAAATCCGGATCAGTTTTATCCGGATTAAACCTTTTGAACAACCGGGCGGGGTTTAGTTCTTGTGTGTGTACATATTTGCACCAAGAGGAAAGTCGTCAACAAGGATGCAAAGGAAGCCCAGCGCAGGCCTGTGTACCACAGTGGCAGCCCTGTCCATGTCCTGAGAAGAAAAAAATAACATTATTGGAAATTGTCTTCAGAAAGGTTTAACCATAATCTATAAATGTTTTTACGACTGGCCCTGTTATATTGTAGCCTGGTTCTGACCTTCTGTGAGGCAGGTCGTGATGCGACCGGTTGGTGTAGGAAGACAGGCTTGTGTGGGAGGTTGTAAGAGGCAGAGACAGGGCTGTGCTGGTCCTCAACCTGTCCTTGCATGTGTCCACCGGGGAGCTTAAGGGCCAGAGCAGGGGTTTGGACACTGGTACTGAGACAAAAAGACATGACGAGAGGACTCCATTAAATAGAAAGGCCAAGAGTAAACATTGCTTACATTTACATTTAGTCATTTAGCTGAAACGCTTTTATCCAAAGCGACTTACAAGTTCTGTACGACAAGTCATCAGGAAGGAATGGCACAACTCTATCAGCTGAGTAACAATGTTCATCAGAGTGTTGAGTGTTACAGTGTAGGTTAGTTTATTAGGACAAGTGCAGGACAGTACGGTTAGTTAGGGTTAGATACTTTTTTATTTATTTATTTTTTCTTTCCAGATAATGGTTGAAGAAGTGCGTCTTTAGTCGACGGTGAAAGATTGGACGGGTTTCGGCTGTCCTAACTGGTGTGGGCAGTTCGTTCCACCATTGTGGGGCAAGGACTGAGAATAGGCGACTTCTCCTTGATGACCCTCCCGGAGCTTGGATAGGAGTGCTTAGTTAGTTAGTGGTGTGGCGATTAATCGAGTTTCAGTTTTTAATGGCGATGTTGGCTTCCCTCAATCATGAGAAGAAGTTTAAACGATTATTGTGCCGCACGCTCGTTGCTCTCATTTTGTCTTGTGTTGTAATTACAGCACACACTTCCTTCACTTTCTCCAGTTATTTTTAGGGATGTCCGATAAAATGTGATATCGGAAAATATCGGTATCGGTTTTCAAATTATTTTTTATTTTACATTTCTATAACCTTTATTTACCCAGGCAAGCAAGTAAGAACAAATTCAGATTTTATTTATTGTCAAAAGTATGCATAATGAAACCCTGCATATATCGGTATCGGAAATTAAGAGTTGGACAATATCGGTATATCGGTAAAAAAGCCAATATCGAGCATCCCTAGTTATTTTGAAACGTCTTTGGTAACTTGTTGTAGAAGGTAAAACCGAATTCAGTCATCGTCATATGATGTTCTCAAATCAATGAGTAGTCGTTAGGGATGCTCGATATTGGCTTTTTTACCGATACCGATATTGTCCAACTCTTAATTTCCGATACCGATATCAACCGATATCAACCGATACCGATATATGCAGGGTTCCCCCCCCCCAATTTTTTTTATAATTTCAGGTAATTAACATTACATATCTCTTGTTGTGGAATTAACACAACATTATGCATACTTTTGACAATAAATAAAATCTGAATTTGTTCTTACTTGCTTGCCTGGGTAAATAAAGGTTATAGAAATGTAAAAAAAATTTAAATAATTTTTTATTTTTTGAAAACCGATACCGATATTTTCCGATATCACATTTTAATGCCGATATCGGCCGATAATATCGGACATCCCTAGTAGTCGTGTTTAATAATCGCGATTTCGGTATCAATCGAAATAATCACAATTATGATTTCTGCCATAATCGAGCAGCCCTAATCAAAAGTATGCAGTATAATATTACCTTCAGTGACTTCCACACGTACTGAAGCCATGATGTCAACATGTATTTTGTCAATTCCAACCCAGTATACGCCAGTGTCGTCTAACTGAAGGTCTGTGATCTTCACAAACAGCCCCCTTCTTCTTGCGTCTACGATGTGAGACCCGTGTCTTGCTGTGGCGATGCCTTCAGAATCCATCAGAATCTCACAGGTGGCCCTCTGCTCCCCGCGACACCAGTACTTCTTACTGTACAGAAACCTCTCTGTGTTGTAACTGCAGACCAGGGTGAGTTCACCCCCCACTCTGGCATCCACCCGGCTCTGGTCACACTGGAGCTGAACGCTGGCTGAGAACAAAGAACTTGTCATTTCATCTGTGTCCTCCAACCCCGGCCACCAAACCCACTAGCGTGGGCACTGGGCCCTACACATCCTGGGCCCCGTTCCCCGTACCTGGATAACTGAGTTAGCCGGATAACTTTCGGTTAAGTCTGACTTAAGCCGGACTTTCCGGTTCCCCGTACCTGGATTTTCCAAATCACCATGACAACAGATCCAAAAGTTTGAGCCTGGTCGAAAGCAGGGTTTAAGTTCAAGTTAGCCGGATCAACCATCGCCACGCCCCCGCAAAGGAGTGACAGCGCGTTTCCTGAAATTATTCCCACAGTCTAGGATCTGCGTTATACCATTCTGAATTACGTTTTTGTGCTCCATTCTTCCAGAGGGGTCTTTTGAAATGTAAAATAGACCCAAAATGCTGATACTAAATTCACTTTGTCCTAAATAATGCACGTTATATACCGTGGCGCTCGCTCGGTGCAACAACAACAAAATAAAGAATATTCTAAACACGGGTCTCTCGTTCATTAATGTATAAACAATGAATTTATCCCATCTGGCACAGTGGCGTAGCGGTAGTGCTCAATCCTGGCAACCTGGCGACCGGTGTTCGAAACCCCATCTTTCTAATATAATTTTTTGGAATATAATATTAATGATTATACGCAAAGGTAGCCTAGTTTTAAGTCAAAATATTATAAATCTACATGCATTGAGGATGTCATTCTTTATATAGCTCTCAACGTGCACCAAATTGAATTATTCCTATATTGCAAAAAGAAGGAGACGACTGGGTTTCGAACCCCGGTCGTCTGCGTGAAAGTCAAAAGAAGAACCCGTTACACCACAGAGAAGATAAGTAAAAGATCGACCATACATCAATCAATGGGTAAGGGAGCCGTATCGTTATTCTGTATAACAGTCTTACTAATTATTTTCGCTAGCAAGATCTCATTTGATTATTCAATCCAGCAGGCAAGTTTAAAGAAATATAATCTGATATAATAATGAGGGACTTAAAATTAGCCTATAGATAACGCATTTAACTTGTCGGCGAGGCGATTGAGCCGTACTGCAATATGTTAATAAAGTTTTAAATCAATTAATCAATCAATGCCGCTAGAGAATCAGGATCTCTGCTCTCGACACTT
Source organism: Notolepis coatsorum (assembly GCF_963971535.1). NCBI lineage: Eukaryota > Metazoa > Chordata > Actinopteri > Aulopiformes > Paralepididae > Notolepis > Notolepis coatsorum. The sequence goes on from NC_140168.1 coordinate 174,587, forward strand.
GCTGCCTTCTCGGCTGAGGCGGGCACGCGCACTTATCCTGGGTCTCAAGTCTGGCTTGAGTTAACGAGACTGAATCCACCTTCGAGGAACAGGAAAATCCCGGCTTCAAACATCGGGTTAACTGAATCTGGATAATGACATCTTGATCGACTTAGTTGAACCAGGTACGGGGAACGGGGCCCTGTCTGTCCTCACCAGACCCACCAGCGTGGGCCCTACACATCCTGTCTGTCCTTAAGAGATCTTCAATTCGAATGGGCCTTTGTGAAAACCGTTGCTTTGGTTAAACAATATAACGAAAACGTATTTCCCACAGAAAGAAAAAAAATTCTGTTTTACAGATTCACAAGGCCCGATCTAAGATAGCTCCACAAAAAATGACAAAAAATAAACAAATAATTGATTGACTACACACGAGTTCACACGAGGACTAATATTAGTAAATATGAGATTATAGTTAAATTTGTTGTATTTTGTGGCTGTAACACACTAAAACACATCTATATTCTCATTGATGACGGTTGACTTAAAGGAACTCGCCAACATTATGGGAAATGCGCTAGATACCAATTTCCTCTCTGTGCATTCAGTAGACAGCTCCCACTAGCCTAGCTTAGCACAAATGAATGGAAGCGGATACGGACCAGCTAGCCTAGCTGTTGGCCAAAAACACCTCTCCCGGAGTTTTAAGCTAGGCTAGTGGTCCGTATTTTTTTCCATTAATTTGTGCTAAGCTAGGCTAGCTTGCAGCCAGATAGCTGTCTACTGAATGCACAGAGAGTAAATGTTGTTTCCTTTAAGAAAACTCCAAAAAGCTTGTTTTCCATATATAAATCAAATGTTTCAAGAATGTATGTAAAAAGAAAATACACCACATTGATATGGTAAAAAAAATACCTGGGATTGGAGTAAAACATTTTGTATTATTATTTTATTTATAATTATTTTTACATTTTGATGTATGAATACAGGACAGAGTAGAAAAACACATATTGGAGAGGAAGAAATAATAAGTTAAATGCATTTCTAAATAAATAATCAGACTCACTGCGGCACAGCAACAGAAGAAAAAGCATCTTCATGTCGGCGTGGGAAATGTACCTCTGAGACCATGTACCTCTGAGACTATGTACCTCTGAGACTATGTACCTCTGAGAGCAGCCGTGACAAGGGGCAGGATGTTGGTGAGGTGGACTGTGGTGGTTGTGACTTCCTGTCAGAGTCAATCACATATTTAGGGACTTGATATTATAGTCAAGTTAGACCGCGCTCACAAGTTCTCACACTGGGTGCTGCAATCCCATAAAGTTCAGTATATCAAAAAGCAGGGTAGCCGGACCAGCACTCACAGGTTCAATGTTTTTTAATGGCAGCCTGAATAAATAGCAGACATGTTTCGGACAATGTCCTTCTTCAGTGATATTGCTAGCCATATCACTGAAGAAGGACATTGTCCGAAACATGTCTGCTATCTATTCAGGATGCCATTAAAAAACATTGAACCTGTGAGTGCTGGTCCGGCTACTAGTCTATTTGCCATCCCATAGAGCCCCATTGTGAACCCGGAAATTTCGGAACCACCAAAGTGTTATGATGGATATGGATAGTACGGATCCTCAGCACTCAGAAACTGCCGGATGCTAAGTTGTAAATGTTGGGCAACTTTTTTTATTTGGATAATTAGCACACATTTGCATAATCGCCTAAATGGCCAAATCTCAGAAACTACTTGATCAATTTCAACAATGTTGGAGTTGTTTTGGGGGTTATTCGGGACACTGAATCCAGTTATTATACCTAAGAGAAGAAAAAAGTTTTCATTTTTTATGAATTTTCTGTTTATAAATGTTTCAGAAGATGCCGAATTTATAGATAATTTTCATGGAATGTTCAATTGTAAACAGAATGATAATAATAATAATAATAATAACTTTAATTTGTAGAGCGCCTAATAGACCACTACACTTCCGCGTTACATTGAAATTGGGGAGGAGATTGCGGGGGGAGCAAATTAATGAATGTGGATGAGAGCCATGATGTAAGTGGTTGCGTTCCTAATCGATCAAAACTAAATCGGCAGAGAAAAAGCCCATTTTTAAAAAGCCCATTCCCCATGCACATGCGCAGATTGCCCACGGATTGTGACGCCACGCACACCCGCCCTGGACTGTTCCATCAGAGGGGCGAGCTTCGGTGGCCAGTGTCTTTTCAGCCGAACAGGATGATGAAAAAATGATCCCACTAAATGGCCAGACGTGTCTTATGGCGACATCTACAATTACCTCATTGAGTCTCCAGGTAGACTAATGTTTATATTTAAGTGCAGTGGTCTGTAGCCACTCACACTACTACCGAAGCTCCCCCCTCTGATGGAACAGTCCAGGGCGGGTGTGCGTGGCGTCACAATCCGTGGGCAATCTGCGCATTTGCATGGGGAATAGGTGCTTAAAATGGGCTTTTTCTCGGCCGATTTAGTTCTGATCGATTAGGAATGGGTCGCGCCGTGTTCAGGAGATTCAGGCGCATACAAGTCTATTCGATCATGTCTCCAGCACCCCCACAGCCGTAGCTGCAATCACTTGCATCACAGCTCTCATCCACATTCATTAATTTGCTCCCCCCGCTATCTCCTCCCCGATTTCAGAATCCGGGAATTGTTGATGAGTTGTTATCAAGAGCTGGCTACAATCCAGGAACAAAGATACAATGTTAAACCACTATCCATATCTTCCTCATTCCTGGTTGTGTGAAATCACTCCCCAAACAGGTTCAAATGTTCTCAAGGTCATGTCCTACAAAGTATCCTCTATACAGTCTGCCCCATTGTTCTGACCAGGATTATTACGTTCCTTTTGGCCTCGTGGGTAGAGTATCCGCCCTGAGTTCGGGAGGCTGGGAGTTCAAGCCCCGGCCGAGTCATACCAAAGACTATTTAAAAATGGTACCCATAGCCTCCCTGCTTGACACTCAGCATCAAGGGTTGGTTTGGGGGGGAAGTCCTTTTGACATACTTGCGTCATGTCCAAGGGGTGTACTTGTACATCAAGCTGCCTCACGCTACGGAAACAGGAGATAGGCTCCTGTCCCATGTGCCGTTATGGCTCGAGAACCATTGGTTCTCAAAGGCAACTTCTTTTGGCCTCCTTGCTGACGTGGATGAGAAACCCATCTATAGGCCTAGTTATCAAATTCTTGGTTTGCAATGGTTTTGCACCTTGTGGGTAAATAAAAACCCAGTTTTCATCTACAACTCCTGTTTCCTCATTGCCTCACTGCTTGGTCCCTAACAAGGAGAAATTGGCCTTTTAAACACTCTGTGCAAGGCCTCTATTAGGCGGTAAATTGTTCTTTGTTTTCACAATGTGTGCCCTCTATCGTATCGAGATACATATTCCATGTGTATGGAATAACACTCACCTTTAACATTCACTTTAAACACTTTTTAACACTACACCATATTGTATCTATTTATTAGTAAAAGATTTGCACTACCTCTCTAACTCATCTTTGCATTTGTTTGCATTGTGTACTTGTACTAGTTTGTATATTTTGTATAGTGTTTGGTCTTTATTCTTTTTACCTTTTTTACTGTATGAAGCACAATCTCAGGAGGCTCATACAGAACCAAGCATTTCACAGTAATGTACATGTACCTTATATGTGACAAATAAGCTGGTCAGGAAGGCCAGTAACATGGTGGGAGTGGAGCTAGACTCTTCCTCTGTCAGAGAGGAAGAGCCTTGCCAAGCTCCACGCCATCATGGACAACCCCTCCCACACGCTATACACAGACTTGGCTGATAGAAGGAGCATGTTCAGTGTTAGACTAAGACTCCCTAGATGCAACACTGAACGGCACAGGAAGTCCTTAATTCCAACAACCATCGGAGTATACAACGCATCACTGTGCCTCACTGCCTCACCACAGAGTGACAGTACAAACTCTGGTAATCTTCCTGGACTTTTGACATCTTATTTTTACATATACACTTAAACATTTTTATTAAAAAAAATTCTACATTTATTACTGTAAATTTTACTGTATATTTTTGGCTGTATATTTTAGAATGTATATATTTTAGAATGTATATCCCGGACTGTATTTTTATTGTTATTTGTGATTTTTGACTACCTAAACTTTACGCAACATAGGGGAGGAGCAAACATAGCTTGCATAGCAGCCTTCTAAACTCTAATTTGAAAATTACCTTGAAGAAAAGGTTTTCTGCCAGTGAAGTTTTGTCATAGATATTTGACGGTGAAAGTGACATAGGAGAGAATGTGTCTGAGACCCTGATTATGAGGCGTCCTCCTCTGATGAGAATGAGACCCTGCAGATGCTCCTGTTGACTCTCAACCACAAGCAGACACGTTACTTTCCAAAAACAGAAAGTTATCATGGGCCCACTCCCCACTTGAACAACATAATATATATTATGTATGTATAATTGGGTGGGTGGGGGGGAGTAGGGGTAATGTTTTATTTAAATGGTTATTTAGGTAATCAACAAGGTAACATGAAGCACCTGAAACATACATTTGGGTAACACTTTTGATTATGATCATCTTCTGGAGGTTTAAACTGCTGGGGTCAAAATGTCCCCAAGGATAAAGAGTGTAAAGTCAATTTGAGGATAACAGGAGGGTTAACAAAACCATTTCAAATCATTTTAGCCCTGCTAGATAGAGGTAGCAAATAACTCTAAGGATGGCAATAATAATAATAATAAACGTTATTTGTACAAATTCCATACAAGAATTGCAGCCCAAAGTGCTTCACAGCAGAAAATACACTAGAATACATCAAATGAGCATAAAATAGACAGAATAAATGCAATGCAGAAAATAAAAATACAAGATGATAGAAGTAGATGATCGTAGTGTTCTTGGGGGCATGTAGTTGACAAGAAAATTGCCAATATAGCTTGGTCTGTTTCCATTTAGGGCTTTGTACATAAGGAGGAGGACCTTCAAATCAATTCTAAATGTTACCGGAAGCCAGTGTAATAGCCTAGCTGAGCGTTGAATAAGCTGAAGTATTTTCTTCAGTCGGCTTGGAATAAAGGCATGGATCCGTTTTTCAGCATCCTTTTGATTTATAAATGGTTGTACTATGTTTTTGTCACCTTGTTAATGTGGGACTTAAAGCTTACAGTAGACCTGAGTCTATGATAACCAAGACTTGTAAGCAAGGAATAAGTTTCCCCATAATATTATTCAGCAGAATTTCTCTTGAAATTGAAATTTGGTAAATTCCAGTAAATATTGCAATTCCGAAACTCTTCATAAATGGATTCAGTATCCCGAATAACCCCCAAAACCACTCCAACATTGTTGAAATTGATCAAGTAGTTTCCGAGATTTGTCCATTTAGGTGATTATGCAAATGTAGCTAATTATGCAAATAAAAAAAGTTGCCCAACACGTACAACTTAGCATCCGGCAGTTTCTAAGTGCTGGTGACCCATACTATCCATATCTATCATAAAAGTTTGGTGGTTCCAAAATGTCTGGGTTCATTGTGTTGGCAAATAGACTATACCCTGCTTTTTGATATACGGGACTTGATATTACAAATATGAAAAACCGCATGATAAACACTGCATATGAACAGCTCACTTTTAGCCTTTTTACTTCTCATCCTTCTCTAGATAATAAGACAACATAGATTTTAGTCTAATATTTATATCTAAAAGCTCTGGGTGACGTGAACCACTCACACTGATTTCAGATTGCCGCCACTTCCACCAATGAGCCACTAGATGTCAACGCACCACTGAAGAAGAAATAGATCCAACAGCATCTTGAATATTACTCCCCTTCCCTAAAAAGAGGGGAAATGATCCAATGGTCTTGTGTCGAACCTCGAACCTTCAAGTCTGGAGCGCGAGCAGTGAGTCAAGTCTTCCGGGAAGCCTTATTCTGTGTGCCAAGTGGGGTGAATAAGATATTCTATTTAGTTTCTATTATATTTCTATTCAATGTGATTATATGTCAAGAAGGATTATGAAATAATAACATCTCCAAAAGGGGTAAGGAATAAGGGAGTCAAATCATTTAGCCTATATACAGACCAGGCTGCAGAAACAAATTAGTGGGGGGGCATAAAATGTTCTCGGGGGGGGCACAATGGTTTTTCAACACAGGTTCCCTTTTATACGTTTCAGCTGGGACAGCGGCGCTGTGGCTTGCTTGGCGCTGCCCACGGTGCTGAACTAAACAGCAGAGAGGCAATTGAAAAATCTAATTTCTCTCTATCTCAAGAACATTCACTTATACAAAAACAGACTGAACGGATATATAATATAACAGACCTGCTGGGGCAGCGGACTGAGAGCAGGGGACACAAACAGGCTGGATAAGATGGTCAGGAAGGCCATGTAGCGTGATTGGGGTGGAGCTGGACTCTAGCGAGGGTGGCGGAGAGGAGGAACCTTGCTAAGCAATCCCTCCCACCCACTATACACAGACTTGGCTGACAGGAGGAGCATGTTATAGGCTCACACTACCTAAATGCAGCACTGAACGGCACAGGAAGTCCTTCATTCCGACAGCCATCAGACTATACAACGCATCACTGTGTCTCACTGCATCACTGTGCCTCACTGCATCACTGTGCCTCACTGCATCACTGAGCACAGAGTGACAGTTACCATCTTCCTGGACTCTTACTTTTTAAACAGCACTGTGCAATATTACACCTACTGTAGACTTCAGTATATATTTTTTAATTTACTGTATCTTTTATTCTATTTTTATTCTATTTCATTTTATTCTATTCTTAGGCCATTTGTTTTGTTATTCTTATTCGTGATTTGTTGAGTGATTTGCAGTGTCAAATTTCCCTCAGGATAATACATTTCTATTCTATTCTATATCTTTGAAAAGTCTCCATTTATTCAACACTTCTGAATTCACTGAAAACTGAACTGAACTGACAAAAATAAGGTGCATAAAAAGCAAACAAAATTCCTCCACAGGCTACTCACCATCATTAGTAGAGCGGCAAGCGGTGTTTGGGGACAGAGTGAAATCTTCTTAAAACACTGCCCCTCCACTCATTCCTGAACTTTTTTGTTAAGTCCTTCTCAAATGTCAACTGAATTAAATTGGCCTTAGTTGCGTCGATGAAGCATCATACTAAGGCGATGTTCTGTAAAGACGTTCTTGAGGGTAGAAAACTAATTCTCACAGAGTGCCGTGCTAGCTTCAGTAGTGTTGTTGTTGACATCAGTGCCCCCTAGGGCTGTCCCTGACTAAGGATTTGGATAGTTGACTTTGATTGACAAAATAAATAAATAAATAAAACAAAATTACCAGGGTGGGCACAGCTGACTCTGTGGGCGGGCCCGGCCCCCTAATGCCCGCCCATGGCGCCGGGTCTGCCTATATATCCTTCTCACCTGTTCAGCCGACAATGTCAGAGCCTTACTTTACTGCATTATATTCCAACCTGAATGTTGTCTTTTCCTTCACATAAGTCAAGACATTTCCACCATAAATTGATGCTAAAAAGGCATAAACTGATGCAGAAAAGTCCACCAGAATGCAGGAAATTAAGTGTTTGACGCTCAATATTTCCACATCCCGGCTTAAAATGTAGATGCCAACTGACGGTTGGCCCAGTGTACCAGCCTGCATGGGGCTGACAGTGTGCCCAGTGTACCAGCCTGCGTGGGGCTGACGGTGTGCCCAGTGCACCAGCCTGCGTGGGGCTGACGTCACGCTGTACCACTTGTGACCAGGGGACACACAGATGGAGTTTATTGAGTTTATTAGGATCCCCATTAGCTGTTGCATGACAACAAACTAGTCTTCCTGTGGTCCACACAACACATACAACATTACATCCTGTGGTCCACACAACACATACAACATTACATCCTGTGGTCCACACAAAACATACAACATTACATCCTGTGGTCCACACAAAACATACAACATTACATCCTGTGGTCCACACAAAACATACAACATTACATCCTGTGGTCCACACAAAACATACAACATTACATCCTGTGGTCCACACAACACATACAACATTACATCCTGTGGTCCACACAAAACATACAACATTACATCCTGTGGTCCACACAAAACATGCAACATTACATCCTGTGGTCCACACAAAACATACAACATTACATCCTGTGGTCCACACAAAACATGCAACATTACATCCTGTGGTCCACACAAAACACACAACATTACATCCTGTGGTCCACACAAAACATACAACATTACATTCTGTGGTCCACACAAAACATACAACATTACATCCTGTGGTCCACACAAAACATACAACATTACATCCTGTGGTCCACACAAAACACACAACATTACATCCTGTGGTCCACACAAAACACACAACATTACATCCTGTGGTCCACACAAAACATACAACATTACATCCTGTGGTCCACACAACACATACAACATTACATTCTGTGGTCCACACAAAACATACAACATTACATCCTGTGGTCCACACAAAACATACAACATTACATCCTGTGGTCCACACAAAACACACAACATTACATCCTGTGGTCCACACAAAACATACAACATTACATTCTGTGGTCCACACAAAACATACAACATTACATCCTGTGGTCCACACAAAACATACAACATTACATCCTGTGGTCCACACAACACATACAACATTACATCCTGTGGTCCACACAAAACATACAACATTACATTCGACAAGAACATTACACTTTTACAGAACAGTAAATAAAAAATTTAAAACTGATTTTCCGAAGTCCATTTTCCTTCAAGCATTGACTTTCATATTTTCCATCATATACCACTTATTTTCTGATTTTCATTTCATTGGAAAGAAAATAATGATAATAATAATAATAATAATAATAATAATAATAATAATAATAATAATAATAATAATAATAATAATAATAATAATAATAATAATAATAATAATAATAATAATAATAATAATAATAATAATAATAATAATAATAATAATAATAATAATAATAATAATAATAATAATAATAATAATAATAATAATAATAATAATAATAATAATAATAATAATAATAATAATAATAATAATAATAATAATAATAATAATAATGATAATGATAATGATAATAATAATAATCAATCTCCCTCTCTCCCCGCCGCGTCTATGCTTTCTACAACGGAGTTCGGTGATTTGCGAATCTGATTGGCCACTTGCCCATTTCCGCGTTGAACAGCCTGCAAAGCACCTGGCGTTCTATCGCCCTGCTCTAAGACAAACTCTAACCTTAACCAACTTCGAAGAGTGCCTAAGCTTAACCAGTGTAGACACTTGCGGTCCCACGATTGGGCGTACATGTCACATGACCAGAAATGAATCGCCGAACTCCGTTGTAGAAAGCATACAAGCCTCCCGCCTCCCTCCCCCCATGTCCCTGCCTCCTCTCTTGTAGTGGTCCAACAAGCTGCTCTGCAGAACACACCTCTTGACTCTGGGTAGGAACAGCTGTTTGAGCTTGTGTGTGCATGGAGGTTCCCATCGCGACCAACAACATCAACAACGCAACCTGTGGCTACATCTACTGCGCGGACGGCAACACTTCCCCAATGACGCCGCAGCAGACGAGCACACGTGAGGCAGTGACGAGAGGAGGTGAACCGAGGGTCGAAACCATGACGACCATCTCGACGCGGGATGTAAACATCTCGACGCCCGATAGCCGGCTAGCTAGCAGAGCTAACAACAAAAACAACCAGGAACGAGTCCTTTGTTGTTCCAACACGGCGCGGGACCCGACGCCCCCCTCCCCCCTTCCCACCCACAACAACACAGAGGAACAGATTACAAACGGACAATACTTCGAACCTGCCAACATAAATGAAATAACCAACGCCAATGGACTGAACATTTTTCACATTAACATTAACAGCTTAAAAAACAAATTGGATGAAATCAAGCAAATATTCATAAATGGTAAGGCAAACATACTGTGCTTCTCAGAAACTAAGCTCGATGATTCTGTAAAAGATCCAGAGATAGAGATTGAGAACTACTCAATAATCAGGAATGATAGGAACAAACATGGAGGTGGTGTCTGTATGTACATACACAAGGACACCAAATTCATCAACAGAAATGACCTGAATCATAAATCAATTGAAACTGTATGGGTGGAAATCCTATTCGAAAGGGCGAAATCCCTACTGGTTGGCACAGTCTACAGGCCGCCAGATCATAGTGGCTTTTATGATACAATGGATGGGTGTTTAGCTGGAGTTGAGGATGTAGACAAAATTCTTATTGGAGACTGGAACACGGATATGCAACGAAAAGATGCACCCGTCTTCAAGGCCTTCAGTAGGTTTTGTGATCTGCATGGCCTCAGCCAGCTAATCACCCAACCCACACGTGTATGTGAATCAACTCAGACTACCATTGACCTCATTCTGACCTCCGACAAGTCCAAGATCTCAAATAAAGGGGTTATAGCATGTGGGTTAAGTGATCATTATATGATATTCTGTACCCGAAAAAAACTAAAACAAAAGGCTGGCTGCCACAAAACAGTCACATCTAGAGACCTCAAAACCTACTCTAGCGAGGCCTTCAACCTTGAACTGGAGAGTCTGGACTGGTCAGATGAACTCAATGGTACACTGGTTGACGAAACATGGCTTGGTTTCAAAACCAAATTCTCAGCAATACTAAACGACATGGCCCCCCTAAGAACCACCAGGGTAAAAAATCGCGCTGAGCCGTGGATGCACTCCGAAATACTGGCCGCTATGAAAACCAGAGACAAAAAATGCTCTGAGTTTCGTAAAAGTCAGTCAAAGCTTACTAAAAGCACGAGCAGTGAACTCCAAGCCCACGTGACTGAACTCAAACTAGAAAGAAACAGACTAAGAAACGACGTAAACTCCATGATCAAAACTGCAAAAAAGAATTTCATCAATGACAAAACTGAGGAAAACAAAAACAAACCACGTGAACTTTGGAAATTACTCAATAATCAACTAGGATGCAGTAAAAAACTTAAAACCAGATTCTCAAACATAAACATAAAAACTGACAACACGCTCATCACAGACAAGCTGGATGTAGCCAATTACTTAAACATTTTCTTCACAAACATAGCCACAACACTGGTAAACAAACTACCCTCCCACTCAGGGCTTTATGGGGTAGAACACATAGTAGCTTTCTACAAAAACCTAGGGGTCCGCAAGGACGACTTCAAGCTGGAAACGGTAACAACAGATGAGGTACTCAATAAACTGAGCGCCCTCCAACCTAACAAGGCCACTGGCCATGACAACATCCCCTCCAAATTCCTCAGAGACTCAGCAGCCGCCATCACACCAATCATCACACACATAATAAACCTCTCCATAAAACAGGGACACGTCCCCAAGGACTTCAAAATTGCGAGGGTGACCCCTCTGCACAAAAAGGGCAGCAAATTAGACCCAGGCAACTACCGCCCTGTTTCTATTCTCACCTCCATCTCGAAAGTCATGGAAAAAATAGTCTACGAACAGGTCGAAAAGTACCTAGCGGAAAAAAATCTAATCTACGAATTCCAATCTGGCTTCAGAACATCCCACTCCACTGACACATGCCTTCTCTATTTGAATGACCACATCAAACAAGAGGTGGACGCAGGCAAATACTGCGGCATGGTCATGCTGGACCTACAAAAGGCCTTTGACACGGTCAATCACTCCATTCTGATTGACAAGCTAAAAGCAATTGGTTTTGATAGTCTATCAGTGAGCTGGATGCAATCCTACCTTGAGGGGAGGGAACAGATGGTGGAGGTAAACGGTACCCTATCCCCCCCCCTCACAGTGAGCTGTGGTGTTCCACAAGGAAGCATACTAGGACCGCTACTGTTCCTAATTTATGCAAATGACATGTCGTCAGCTTGTGACTGCAACTTGTTCCTGTTTGCGGACGACTCAGCCCTGCTGGTCTCTGACAAGAACAAGTTACAGGTTGAAAAAACCCTCAGCTCGGAACTAGGCAGAATCTGCATATGGCTCGCTGATAACAAACTATCATTACACATGGGCAAAACAGAGTCCATTCTCTTCGGTTCAAATAACAAACTCAGCAAGACCGACGGCTTCTCAGTTACAGTGGGTGACAATATTGTCACAAGGAAAGATGAAATTACCTACCTGGGGTCCATCCTAGAGGCTAATCTCTCCTGTGACAAAATGGCATCCAATGTAATAAAAAAAGTCAACCAACGAACTCGATTCTTGTACCGGATCTCCTCTCTGGTAAACAAGAACACCCTGAAGACTCTGGCAGGAGCACTCATTCAGGGGTACTACGACTATGCTTGCACCTCATGGTACCAAAGCACCTCAAAGGCGCTAAAAACAAAATTACAAACATCTCAAAACAAACTGGTCAGACTACTGCTTGACCTTACTCCTAGAACCCACCTCACCCCTGCCCACTTCGACAACCTAGGATGGCTTAGAGTAGACGACAGAGTACAACAACTTGCAATGGGCCTGGTCTACAAGATACACTACACGACCAAGGTACCCATGTACATGTCAAAATACTTCCCAAAGGTCAGTGAATACCACGATCACAACACCAGAGGGAGCTCCACAAATCATGTCAAACCCAGATTCGGCTCAAATAAGGGACTAAACACGTTTCGCAATTATGCCACATCAATGTGGAACGCCCTACCCAAAGCTGTAAAGGAATGTGGATCACTACCCACTTTCAAAACCTCTCTCAAGGGACACCTACGGGAGACTGCAATTCAACACTGGCCCCTGTAAATATCCTAACCCAATCATTCCAACCCCCTCCAATGTACAGTCATTTACCTAGTATGGTTTTGTCAATAGTTCAATGTACAATTGTGTTTGTTTGTACAGTGTCTCCTCCCCCCCCCCCCTCAATGTACAGTGTTACTTGTTTATACAGTATGCCCCCCGCCCCCCCCCCCCCCCCCCCAACCACCTCCAATGTAAATTACCCAGTATGGTTGTCAATATCCCAATGTACCCAACCCCCCCCACCCAACCTCCAATGTACAGTTTCTACGTCAAATGTATATACTCCCTTTTCTTGACTCCTTCTGTATCACAAACAGTACTGTATTTGCAAATCTGGTATGTCATAAATGTATAGATGTAGCAGTACTGACTATCTGTATGTCATGTATGTCATATATGTCTATATGAATTGAAAATGGGGGACCCTGATGGAAACAAGACAAACGTCTTTCTCAGGTCTGCATCCCCTTAACAATTGTATGTATTGAGCCGTACTGTATTGTACCCATTCTGCAATCTGTTAAATAAAGTTTTCATTCATTCATTCATTCATTCATTCATTCATTCATTCATCTCTCTCTCTCTCTCTCTCTCTCTCTCTCTCTCTCTTCTCTCTCTCTCTCTCTCTCTCTCTCTCTCTCTCTCTCTCTCTCTCTCTCTCTCTTTCTCTCTATCCCTCTCTCTCTCTCTCTCTGATCCCTTTCCCCTACTCTAACTCTCGAGACAATTACACCACATACCCGGGTGGCATTAGGACCCAGTGTGAGACAACCAGGGGGGGGGAGGGGGGGGGGGGGAGGCCCCACAGCAATATGTTTAATCTGACCACAGAACCTGTCAGCTCACTCGTGCTTCCTCTTAGGCAGCAGCTCACACGTTCCCCTCGCTCGCTCTACTTCCCCAAAGTGAGAGAGGGAGTTGCAAAAGAGAGAAGCGGGGCCTCGAAGAAGAACACTCTCTCTCTCTCTCTCTCTCTCTCTCTCTCTCTCTCTCTCTCTCTCTCTCTCTCCGTCGCCGACCGCCTCAGAGACCCCCCCCGTCCAGGCCCCGGGCCCCCGCTCCAGGCCCCACGTGGAGAGGAGAGGAGAGGAGGACCTCTGTGTGTCCGGACATGCTGTCTGGCAGAGCTGGCCCCGTCCCCAGGCAGCGATAACAACACCACCACCCAGAGCTGGCCCCGTCCCCAGGCAGCGATAACAACACCACCACCACCCAGCCATGGAGCACCAGGCGTGGGTGCTGAGGGGCCTGCTGGCCCGGCTCGGCACCCAGGAGGCCGAGGAGGAGGAGGACGGGACGGAGCGGGGCGTCACCGGGGAGTTCTTGGTGAGTGTCCTGGGTTAGGGTTGGGGTCAGCAGGCCGAGGAGGAGGCCGGGAGGAGAGGGGCTCCACCGGGGAGTTCTTGGTGAGTGTCCCGTCCTTCTTTCTGCCTCCTATGTTTGAGAGAGAGAGTTCTGGCTACACTTCATGGGACTGTTAACCCGTTCACTGCCACCCTACAGAAGGTTAACCCCTTACTATCACACTACCGACGGTTACCCGTCGGTAGTGTGATAGTAAAGGGTTAACCTTCTGTAGGGTGGCAGTGAAAGGGCTACCCTGCTGTTGTGTGGCAGTGAAAGGGTTAACCTTCTGTGTATTGTGAAAGGGTTAAATAGTGTCTAGCACCGTAGACATGCCGTGGAGTGGTTTTCACATTTCACTTTGTTCCCCTAGTTAGTAATAATCATTTGTGCTACTGTGCCAGAGTTGCCAATGCGTGTTTATGTTTATGTTTATGTTTATGTTTATTAAAGGATCCCCGTTAGAGACACATGAAAGAGCCTCTGGTCTTCCTGGGGTCCTGGACAATGTGTGTGTGTCTGTTTATGTTTCTGTGGGGCGGACTGTGTAATCCAACATCTATTTCACATTTTTCAACGTTGAAAGTGTCACGGCTCAGGGGCAGGCAGGCGCAGCGATATATTATTGTGGCTTCCCTACTAACACGTCTGCAGGTTCCTCTTTTAATAGTTCCCTCTCGTCGCAGTTCCCTGAACGAGGATTTATAACAGAACACAAGGTACTAAAGACACTTTTCTAACTGCTCTGTGACCCACTGTCACCTCCGTTTATAACAGAACACACGGTACTCGTGGTGCCCTAATGATATGCGTTTAATGAAACCCAATCCCATTGCCGCAATAAAGCCTGACATGTCTATGAACACTTGTACTATGAACTACACACTATCGATGTATTACACGGCCCCCTAGTGGCCCCTAGTGGCCCCCAAACAGCACTGCCAACGTCAACATGATGAATTGAAAATGGGGGACCCTGATGTAAACAAGACGAAAGTCTTTCTCTTAACAATTGTGTGTATTGAGCCGTACTGTATTGTACCCATTCTGCAATCTGTTAATAAAGTTTTCAATCAATCAATCAACTGGTCCATGCCTCTTGGATTTGAGCTCCAGTTATTGACGACGCAGATTCTACATAACCTACTGTACCTACTGTACCACATGGCCTCTAATAGCCCTCAAACAGCATGTGCACACACACACACACACACACACACACACACACACACACACACACACACACACACACACACACACACACACACACACACACACACACACACACACACACGCACACAAACAAACACACTGCCGCTCCAAAGAAATGCCGTTCCGCGGGGTGACATCAACCTTTTCAGGGGCCGTTTCCATGGCGATGAGTGACATCTCGGCGCCCCGGGGGGGGGGGGGGGGGGACGCCCTGCGCGCCACATGCCACCTCGCTGCTGTCATGCCTCTGCCACCCTGACCGCCACATGCCACCTCGCTGCTGCTGTCACGCCTCCGCCACCCTGACCGCCACATGCCACCTCGCTGCTGCTGTCACGCCTCCGCAACCCTGACCGCTCCAGGGCGGAACACGCCTCTCGCATCACTTCCTGTCGGAACAAGAAGCATGCCACCTTGCTGCTTTCATGCCTCTGCCACCCTGACCGCTCCAGGGCGGAACACGCGTCTCGCATCACTTCCTGTCGGAACAAGAAGCGCCCTGTAGTCTCGACAGTGCAGATGGTCTGCGGGGGCCTTCAAGTGACTCGGAGTCGGAACCCTTGAGGACCCAGAACAAAAGCTGCAGTGTGCTGGGAAGTGGGGCCCGAGACCCCCCCCCCCTCTCGCGAGTCTATTTTGAGTGTCACTCGTTCGCCATAGTTGCTGCAGGGTGGAGATCCTGTCCCTCCGCGCGCTGCCATGTCAGTCGCAGGGTGGAAGGTGTGTACCCGCTTGATTGATTGAATACTTTATTTTGACAAGTGAAAAAAGTAGTAGAACACGCTCACCTCACTAGACTTGACACTGGGTGCTGTAACCTCTGATATCATACATAACAATAGGGAAACAATGTCCAGGCACGCACTCCAGGTGTTTCCAAATTTTTTGGCAGCCTGTAATCATGACGTTTCGGTGTGAACACACCTTCTTCAGAATGGCTTGCATGAAGCATGAAGGGTAAGTGACCCTAGTATATACAAGTCAAACAGGAAGTGACAACATAGGAAGTGACAACACATTCCCACAAGAGATCTGCAAAAAAGTACAAAATACCACTTACAAGCACAACCTTTTCAGAATTATGTAAATCGAAAAGAAGCGTGTAAATCAAAAAGAAACAGTAAATCACAAAGAGATATATCTATAGTTATATATATTTTATACAGAGTAGGCCTACATCTTAAACTCTAAACAAAAACACTCATGACCCATATAAGCCATCTTTCAATTATAAATATAAAGAATGATAAATGAAAATAGTAAATCGAATGAAATGAAATAATCAAATGAAACGGGTCAAAACATTTTCCTCATTGAGGCCTCTAGGCTCTAGACAATCCAGAAATTGAATATAAAAGCATTCCCTTTGTAGCAAGAGCCTGTCTCTGTCGCCGCCTCTTGGTGGTCTCAACCCTGCTCTATACCCATGTATTTTAAGCCAGAAATATCATGTCCTAACTTATTAAAGTGCCTTGCAACTGAAGACTTCTCGTCATTTCTTCTTATAGAACATTTGTGCTCCGAAATTCGATTTTTAAAACGTCTTCTTGTTTTTCCAACATAGTAATGTTTTGACCTGTTTCATTTGATTATTTCATTTCATTCGATTGTTTACTATTTTCATTTATCATTCTTTATATTTATAATTGAAAGATGGCTTATATGGGGCATGAGTGTTTATGTTTAGAGTTTAAGATGTAGGCCTACTCTGTATAAAATGTCGGCACAACAACAACGCCAACGTCAACACTGGACTGAGCTTAAACTGCAAGGGAAGCTTGCTTGTCTCCCTGCCGCTGACCACTCTGTCTCGCACGCAGTTTTTAAAAATGTAGCTATTGATGAGGGCATCATCATTTTCACTTTAAAAGCTAGGCTACAGGTTTTACCATCAATGCTCAACCTTTCCATCTGGTTCCCTGGCAGTCATAGCCCACACTGCATACACCATGGTCACGAACAGACAACAGAAACCATGTCTCACATACTCAATGGCTGTCATGCATACAAAGGGCTCTACATTTGTAGGCATGATAGGATCGTGGACCTGATTGCAGACAGTGTCAGTTCCACACTCGGGTCACCTGCAACATATAAGCTGTATAAGCACACCAGTGTGAAGCCATATATGCTCAATCTGTGTAGGGACAATTCACTGCTCTCTGATATTTCAGCAAACACCCCCGATGTTGTTGTTGTTAATGAAAATAACAGAGAGGTTCTCATCCTAGAAGTTGGTTGCACGTTTGACTACAGTCTAGAGGAAGCCTTTACAACCAAAATGTTAAAATATATCAACTGTTAGACCATACCATATCACAACTCGGCTACAACTGTAAACTTTTAGTCTTCATATTTGGAGGCCTGGGTCATGTTCATAAGTTGGGTGTTAGAGGCCTTCAGATGGCCGGTCTTCCGAAGAGAAGAGCCAAACAATTAGCAAGATATTGCTCAGTGTCAGCAATTATTGGCAGCCGGGCAATTTGGAGAAGACGCTGCTATCTGTACCCATGAGCTGTGTGTAGATTGTCAGGTTCAGCATCCATGTGTGTGTGTGTGTGTGTGTGTGTGTGTGTGTGTGTGTGTGTGTGTGTGTGTGTGTGTGTGTGTGTGTGTGTGAGTGTGTGTGTGTGTGTGTGTGTGTGTGTGTGTGTGTGTGTGTGTGCGTGTGTGTGTGTGTGTGTGCGTGTGTGTGTGTGTGTGTGTGTGTGTGTGTGTGTGTGTAACTTTGGTTGCCAGTGTCAATTTGGGCACGATTGTATCAGAATAACCCACAATGTACAAGTGCACTGATAATATTTGTGTCCTTTAAACATTGTCTTTATGTGGACATAAATAAAGATTCTAAGTGTGTGTGTGTGTGTGTGTGTGTGTGTGTGTGTGTGTGTGTGTGTGTGTGTGTGTGTGTGTGTGTGTGTGTGTGTGTGTGTGTGTGTGTGTGTGTGTGTGTGAAATGGTAAGTATAATTGAATAATCCCCTGATATTGATTGGATCACAAAAGGATCACTTTGTAGCTGCTGAATGATTTAAGATGCAAATCAAGCTGAGATCTCTACGGTGTCACTCCCTCTTCTCTCCTCCAGAGGCTGAAGAGGCAGTCGACCCAGTACCGCACGGACAAGACGTTCAGCACCAAGGCAGCCGAGAAGCAGGACAACGTGAAGAAGAACCGATACAAGGACATCGTTCCCTGTGAGCAACAACCTTCTTACGCTGTGACACACTTTCACTTCAGGGATCACAGATAACGGTTAAGTAAATAGACCTATTCGCTGTATACAAACAAACCGCCTTCGAGCCAATCAGCAATACCTTTTTTTTTCCTCAATTTCTCCGCCCGATTTTCTATTTTTCTCCCCGTCCCAATTTAGTAGTTGTGTCAATTCCCCCCCCCCTCCCCTACCTGGTTGTTGTGCGCATGTTCCTCCTACTGGTCGGTACAAGGGAACCCTGAAGTCATCCGCACGCTTCCTCCGACACGCGCAGCGACAGCCAGTGACTCTTTTTTCACCTGGCAGCGAGGACTCTCATTGGTGAAGCGTAACGTGTGGGAGGTCACGCTGCCTTCATCAAGTCCTGCCTCCGCTGAGCAAGCGCCCAGACCTGACCTGTAGGTGTCGCTGTCCACAACGCCAGATTCCCACCCTCGACTTGCCCTCCCCCTAACCCAGCCAAACGAGTTAGTATGACGACTGGCCCAAGCCTCAAGCAATGCTGACTCCGGGAGTCGAGACCGCAGCCTCTTGCATTGGTGACGAGCGCAATCTCCGCTACGCCACCTGACGGCCCGCCAATCAGCAATACCGACTGAGTCACGTGACTAAGTTGCCCCGGACCTGTGCAAGCTGCTGCTACGCTAGAAGAATACTGACTAAAAGTTGTTTCAAACGAAAACGGCTGGATGTCATTTAACCAAATCAGCATCATGGTTGTGAGTGTGAGAGAACATACTTGAAAAAGACCAGAGGGTGGAAACGTTGTATCTGCTGCTCTTATTTGTCAATTAAAACACCTCGGAGCATCAAGAGTGAGTTGCGAGCCCCGCTTTGTTTTATGTACTGTACTGTACTGTACTGTACTGTACTACTGTTTCTACAGTTTGGCTCAGCACCAAGGAACGGAGGATGTGCGTTATTGATTTCTTCTGAATACGAGTGTGAGTCTTTCACTGTTTACATATCTAACTTTGGCATGGATTGATTGTTTAGATCGCTAGCATGGCTAACAAATTCAAATACATTGTAGTCTGCCCCGTTGTTCTGACCAGGATTGCGTTCCTTTCTGCTCTGGTGATGCGCACACAGAGTCTGACGTTTATACAGCGAACAGGTCTATAGGAACTAGTAAAGGCCTATAAGTTAACAAAACACATTTTATTTTACGACGCATCCAGACGTGTAATAATAATAATAATAATAATATATTTGATTTGTAGGGGCGCTTTATATTTGTGGAACCAGTCTCAAAGCGCTACAGCGTAGAAGAACATTAAAAACTAGCAAGAGAGGATAAAAAAAGAACATAAAATAAGTAGGACTAAAACTAGTAAAAAGAACATAAAATAAGTAGGACTAAAACTAGTAAAAAGAACATAAAATAAGTAGGACTAAAACTAGTAAAAAGAACATAAAATAAGTAGGACTAAAACTAGTAAAAAGAACATAAAATAAGTAGGACTAAAACTAGTAAAGGAGTAAAAAAGAACATGAAATGTGAAGGGCTAAAGCTAGTAAAATACTAGGCTGGAGTAAATTCTAATGAACCAAAGGAGAATATCCCAAAAAAAAAAAATCATATTTTCAATGCGCTGAGATTTCTTCACTTCCATAACACTTAAAATCATTGGTAAACAACAAACGTAGTGCTGAAAATAGACACTTTGACTGCTGTTTTGACAGGGTTAGGGTCTTTACTCTTGGCTACATGTGAAAAAGAAACGCAACATTGATTAATACGTTCTGTATTGACCGATTTATGGCGTGATATGAATATCTGCCCTGTACCCGGGCTTAAGGGGTTAAGGACTAACCTGTATTCTCTTCTCCCTTGCAGTCGACCACAGCAGAGTGCAGCTCAACCTCGTCACCTCCAAGAAGCACTCGGACTACATCAATGCCAGTTTCATCAAGGTAGCCGGGAGCTCATACAAAGGGAATCTGTGATGCCTTGCATTAGTTTCCCTGCCTTCCTTGAGGGACAGTAATAATAATAATAATAATAATAATAATAATAATAATAACTTAGTTCTATATAGCGCCTTTCATGAAACCCAAGGTCGCTTTACATAGGGCAATAACAATAACAAACATGGTGGACAGACACACAACATTAAATATCGGAAGCTAGGGCTCAAAGGCCATGTTAACACATTGAGTGCCACGCCCCTTCCGGGAAGTGACCTGGCCTTGCCGTCCATGTAAACGTAGTTGTAGTTTGTAGAGCTAAACCTATATTTTATAGTATAGCTATGGGTCTAATAACGCCGTCGAGTATCAGTGAGTTGCTTCCAGTCAACGTGCAAAAAACAGATCATTTTTTTATCCGTACATTTCCGTTTTTATACCGTTTTGAATATGAATATAGCTTGGGTGCTTCTGAGTAATTCCAGGAAAAAGACGCAAAAACAGCGTTTTTGTGTAATTCAATAAACACGTTGTCATTTTTCACCTGATTATCGAATCTTCCTGAAATCAACGCTAGATCATCATTATTATCCTTCCTCGTGCAAGCATGCAATGTGGTTTAGACCGGCGATCCTGTCTCCGACGTTGTTGGGCATTGCACAATAACAGGGGGGCGGGGTCATTTGTCCAAACCAAGCGTGTGTTTTGCCGGAGTGTTTAGGACCCGCCCCCACGCCGCAGCTCGGTAGAGAAAAGAAACTACCCCGTTCCTAATGGAGTGCAATAATGGCCAAAGGCGTTAGAGGGCGGTATAAGACCGTCTGCCAGCTCAGACACACTCAGAACAGTATGCACAAGGTGCCCCGCTGAATTATGAATGGCAATAGCTATTAAAAGAAATACCGTGAGAAAAACGTAGAAACGTAGACACTCAGCGGTTGGGCGACAGAAACGTAGTTCTACGTTAACGGCACCGGATGTGTTAAAGAGGTGAGTTTTGAGCAGTTTTTTTTATACCTATAATAATAATAATAATAATATAATAATAATACCTATGATATAGATTTGATTTGAGAATAATAGCGGGTCCAGGCAACAAACAGCAACGGTTATAGTATAATACGGCTATAATAATAACAAGGCTATTCCTCAGCATTTCAGGAATTACCCCAGACCGATCTAAAAACATACTTATATTCACCACGATATAACGCGCAAATGTATGCATGGAAAAATTATCTCTTTTTTTGCATCTTGACCGGAAGAAAGTCACTGTCAAATGGGCCATAGTATTGTATCCATAGCTATAATATAGAATATAGTTATAGCTCTACAAACAAGGTGACGGACTCCTATCTTTTAAAGCGTGGCAGTGAATAGATGGGGCCCGAAAACAGCACGGCACTCAAAGTGTTAAAGTGTCCTTTCCGGGGCGGCTGGGTGGCGTAGCGGAGATTGCGCTCGTCACCAATCCAAGAGGCTCCGGTCTCGACTCCCCGAGTCAGCATTGCCTGCGGCTTGGGCCAGTCGTCATACTATCTCAATTGTCAGAGTTAGCGGGTGGAAGTCGATGGGTGGGGATTGGACGTTGTGGACAGCGACTCCTACAGGTCGGTTGGGGGACGCCTGTACAGCAGAGACAGGAAGTATCGGGGGCAGTGTGAGCCTCCCACACGTTACTCCTCGCCACTGAGAGTCCGCGCTGGCAGGTGAAAAGATGTGACAGGCTGCCTCCTCGTGTACCGGAGGGGACACGTGATGCAAGGCTTCTATCCTCCCTACAACCGACCAGTGGGGGGCATAGTCTAGCAACGTTCAAGACAGGGGAGGGAAGAATTGGAGGGGAGAATTGGCGATATGAAATTGGGATGGGAGAAAGAATTTAAAAATAAGGAGAAAAAGTGGATTAAAAAAAAAGTGTCCTTTCCATTTTGTTAAAGGGGGTGTCAGGATCCCCGGCCTTCATCGCTACCCAGGGTCCTCTTCCCCACACAGTGCTGGACTTCTGGAGAATGGTCTGGGAGTATGACATCAAGGTACAAGTATCTCTCTCTCTTGCTCTCTCTCTCTCTCTCTCTCTCTCTCTCTCTCTCTCTCTCTCTCTCTCTCTCTCTCTCTCTCTCTCTCACTCTCTCTCTCTCTTGCTATCTCTCTCTCTCTCACTCTCTCTCTCTCGCTATCTCTCTCTCTCTTGCTCTCTTGCTATCTCTCTCTCTCACTCTCTCTCTCTCTCTCTTGCTATCTCTCTCTATCTCACTCTCTCTCTCTCTCACTTTCTCTCAATCTTGCTATCTCTCTCTCTCGCTCTCTTGCCATCTCTCTCTCTCTCTTTTGCTCTTTTGCTATCTCTCTCTCTCATGCTATCTCTCTCACTCTCTCTCTCTCGCTATCTCTCTCTCTCTTGCTCTCTTGCCATCTCTCTCTCTATTTTGCTCTCTTGCTCTCTTTCTCTCTCTCTCTCTTGCTATCTCTCTCTCTCTCTCACTCTCTCTCTCTTGCTATCTCTCTCTCTCTCTCTTGCTATCTCTCTCTTGCTATCTCTCTCTCTCTCTCTCTCTCTGAGATGATTGAGATGTACTGGTGTTGCGTGTCTAATGGCCTCTCTTGTTGTGTTCCAGGTCGTGGTGATGGCCTGTAGGGAGTTTGAGATGGGCAGGGTAAGACTCAATCTCTATCTCTCTCTATTTATCTCTCTCTCCATCTCTCTCTCTCACCATCTATTTATCGCTCTCGCTCTCTCCATCTATTTATCTCGCTCTCTCTTCATCTCTCTCACCATCTATTTATCTCTCTCACTCTCTCCATCTATTTCTCTCTCCCCATCTCCCCATCTCTCTCTCTCTCTCTCTCTCTCTCTCTCTCTCTCTCTCTCTCTCTCTCTCTGTATCTGTCTCTCTCTCTGTCTCTGTCTCTGTCTCTGTCTATCTCTATATCTCTCTCTCTCTCTCTCTCTCTCTCTCTCTCTCTCTCTCTCTCTCTCTCTCTACTGCACGACACATGCTTTTCAACTTTGTGTTTTTTAACAATGCCACGCCCATTTAAAAACATTGGACTTACATGGCTAAACACTGACATCACTAGGATACACCGACTTGCTTTTATTTGTTTTATTTATTTTTGGCAGAAAAAGTGTGAGCGTTATTGGCCAGAGAAACAAGAGGAGCCGTTTGTCTGCGAACCGTTCACAGTTCACTGTGTGAGTACTGTACCTTCTACTGTACCTTCTACTGTACCTTCTACTGTACCTTCTACTGTACCTTCTACTGTACCTTCTACTGTACCTTCTACTGTACCTTCTCCTCCTTCTCAGTCGTTTTGATACATTTGAATCTAATCTAACTTTCTACTTAGTTTAGGTACTGAAACATGTTTTCCTCAAAGCCAATGTTTATCACACAAGACAACAACAACAACAGCATACCAATGGAAACGTTTGATATCCAATTATGACGACATGCCAGTGTGTACAACATGGCACAAGGCAGTGCAGGTATTCACATAATCACTTGTCACATGTACAGTAGGCCCCGCCCCCTCTAAGGATTTGTATAGTCGATCTAGATTGGCCCAAATTTGTGGATAGTCGACTGGTAAAAAATCATTCCATTTGGGCTGTGGGGGGGGGGGGGGGGGGTGGTGCTTAATGACTGAAGGAGTCGACTGGCCACGCCTCTAGGCCTCTTCGCTTTTTTTTGCGCAATCGACTGAGAGATTGGCAGTCGACTATGGCTCCTTTCGATCAATTAGTCGACTATTCGACTAGACGAGGTTAGCCCTAGTCACATGTGATGCCTAATTATTACCATCGCTGACTTGTACTTTTTATTCTATATGCCAGGGATACCTAGGGTTATTATGGTCGGAGATGGGACGTTTTGGCGATTTCTTCTTACAATTTGTTTGCACGAATAAATGACATACAGCAACATATAGCTAATATAATATAATTATAAATGTGCTCTTAAAACAACTAATAACAACATTAACGTTTATATGATGTGAGTGGCCAAATGACACTCACATCAGTCAGACAGGCTTGAACTTGAGGTTGAGAAAGTAGGAATTTGGAAGTTGTAATTTTACGACCTCCAAGTTATAATGGAACGCAGCATATAATGATTTCACACCAGCGTTTAACGTTAGAAATTATTTTAAGCCAATTCTCTCTGCCGTGAGAGCAAGAGGCTGCACTACTGATTGATTGATTGATTGATATTCTTTTTATTTTTGTGTCTTACATACATACAGATGTACGCCCAGCCCATATGGGCTCACAAGACACATAAACAGTAAGAGATCATATAGACCAAGATGGTCACAAAAATTTAACAAAATATAACATAATAACAAGCTGTAAACAATGTACTTCAAAGAAAACAAGAGGAATTCATATAAAATTATATAGGATATAATGTGTTTTGTCTCAAGTGCCATGCTTTCTCCAAAAAACCTGCAAAACTGAAAATCTCCTCCACAAAACACCAACTTGAAACATACAACTCTCAGACTCCCAAAACAAATCCGGGTTTATAAATGTAACTTTCTCAAATAAAACCCTCCTCAAGTCAGTGTACAAGGGGCAGTGAAAAACACCACCTCCAGATCAGAGAACACACAACCGCTCCTCCTCAGGTGTACCTTGGAATCTACCCACTTCCACAGCCAACGGCAGGGTGCCAGACCGCGTGTAGCTTTATGCCAAGCAAGCAGTGGAAAAATTTACCGTAGTGGCATGCAGTAATGCGCCTTTCATTTTCCGCCGCCCAGCGCCCAGGTCGCGCGGAAATAGGCTGTCTATTGCCATTCTCTTTGACAAACTCTAACCTTAACCAGCTCCTTAACAGCGCCTAAACTTAACCGTTCTAACCTTAACCAACTCCGAAACAATGCCTAACCTTAATCGGCGAAAGAATACACGTTAAAAAAAAATCACGTTAAAAAATATTTTCGATGGGATTCGAACTCGCCAGCAAACAAGCCATAGGATCCACAGCCATGTGTCCTTGCCAATTGAGCTATTTGCTAGATACTGAATAAGGGGCGGTGACTTATATATATTGAGCTCCGCTCGTGTCGCATGCGCGGGCACCTCGCGCGAGCACGCCGCCGCCGGTGCACGCACGGTAGCATTTGTCTGAAAAGAAGGGCGCTTTACCGCACTAGCGTGCGGTGACGAATGCGGAAGCATTTTTGCACTGCTTGCTTGGCATTAACGTACAGGCTGCCAGACCTTAACTACTAATTATTTCTTTGTGTACCGTCTTCAGGATTCCGAGGAAGATAAAGGAGACTATCTGACGAGGACGCTAAGGGTGACGTATCGCTGTGTGAGTACGGTGTTTATACCGAAGTTACCGTGAACTTAGACGCCGAGATAATCCTCACAAGACAAACAGAGGATTACCTGCTCAGCTGTTTTTAGGAGCTACAGTGGTCAGTGAGGCGTTCGAGGAACGCTTTTAATCTCAGTATCACTAAAGGTCTCTGTAATTCCCTCTCCGCCCATTCTTTCTAAAGGGGCAGTCTGTTGAAAACTTAAGCATCAGATACATGCTATCTATCCTTGCGTCAAGAATGTCAATCAAAAGTGAATGAATGAATTGCATTTATATAGCACTCGTCTTTAGACTCTAGACTCAAAGCGCTCCCCACAATGTAGGGGGGAAACTGCCTCCTTCACCACCACTGGTAGCACCCAACCATGGGCTACAGGCTCAATGGCTGCCATACACTGGCACCAGGCACACATCACTACACAATGGCTGAACGGCTCAGGGGACAGGGATTGATATCAGCCAATTAAGGAGGGGGAGGGATGATTAGGTGGCCTGATTGGGAATTTGGCCAGGAACGTCGGGGGAACCCCCTAACTCTTTACGATAGGGTTCTTTGATGACCAAATTCAGTCGGGACCTCGGTTTTAGCGTTTCATCCGAAGGACGGCACTCGCAGCTGTACGGTGACCCTATCACCGTAACAGGGGCATTGTTACTGACGAGTCCAGAGGACAGAGTGCCCCCTGCTGGACAACAACACCACTTTCCGACGACAGCCTTGAGTCCGGAGCTCTACCCATGTAGCCATGCTGTTGTGGGAGAAAAACCCCTCCAATCCCAAACCA
>NC_140168.1:206191-238354 GCF_963971535.1 Notolepis coatsorum
ATATTCTCTTATCTTCTATTATCTTCACTTCTCTTCTCTTCTCTTCTATTCTCTTCTCTTCTATTCTCTTATCCTCTTCTATTCTCCTCTTCTATTCTCCTCTTCTATTCTCCTCTTCTCTTCTCTTCTCTTCTCCTCTTCTCTTCAGCCAAACTACATACTGCACCTTTAAACCAAACTGCACCTTTAAACCAAACTGCACGTTCAGACTGAGCTTGTTGTGGTTTCAGCGCGGGCTGTGGGAGGACAGGCGCTCTGTGTGCCATCGACTACACCTGGAACCTGCTGAAGACACAGGTGAGACCACCCTGTCCCTCATTCAGAACAATGACCTTTGACCTCACCTTTATTCTATCATTTATAACAAGTCCTTCATCTTTATTCTATCATTCACAACAAGTCCTTTTACCTCATCTTTATTCTACCATTCATAACAAGTCCTTTTACCTCATCTTTATTCTATCATTCAATTGTTTCCAATAATATGATTTTGGGGAAAAGAAAGTATATACATTACATTTTTTAAACGGATGAAAAATATTGATACATTTGTTTTATTATATGAGATTTACACTTTTGATGTCAAGTCAAGTGTCCCTTTATTAATCCCTCTATTAATAATAGAACATAGTAGTAGTAGTAGTAGTAATGATAATGGTGATAACAGTAGTAGTAGTAATGATAATGATAACAGTAGTAGTAGTAATGCTAATGGTGATAACAGTAGTAGTAATCCTAATGGTGATAACAGTAGTAGTAGTAGTAGTAATGATAATGGTGATAACAGTAGTAGTAATGCTAATGGTGATAACAGTAGTAGTAGTAGTAATGATAATGGTGATAACAGTAGTAGTAGTGATAATGGTGATAACAGTAGTAGTAGTAATGACAGTGGCGGACTGGCCATCGGGACGTTCGGGCCGGTGTGTGGGCCGGTGTGTGGGCCGGTATGTGGGCCAGTGTGTGGGCCAGTGTGTGGGCCACTAATGTGGGCCAGTGTGTGGGCCGGTGTGTGAGTCGGTGTGTGGGCCACTAATGTGGGCCAGTGTGTGGGCCAGTGTGTGGGCCGGTGTGTGGGCCAGTGTGTGGGCCAGTATGTGGGCCAGTATGTGGGCCAGTGTGTGGGCCAGTGTGTGGGCCGGTGTGTGGGCCAGTGTGTGGGCCAGTGTGTGGGCCAGTGTGTGGGCCGGTGTGTGGGCCAGTGTGTGGGCCAGTGTGTGAGTCGGTGTGTGGGCCAGTGTGTGGGCCAGTGTGTGGGCCAGTGTGTGGGCCAGTGTGTGGGCCGGTGTGTGGGCCAGTGTGTGGGCCAGTATGTGGGCCAGTGTGTGGGCCAGTGTGTGGGCCAGTGTGTGAGTCGGTGTGTGGGCCGGTGTGTGGGCCAGTGTGTGGGCCAGTGTGTGGGCCAGTGTGTGGGCCAGTATGTGGGCCAGTGTGTGGGCCAGTATGTGGGCCAGTGTGTGGGCCAGTGTGTGAGTCGGTGTGTGGGCCGGTGTGTGGGCCAGTGTGTGGGCCAGTATGTGGGCCAGTGTGTGGGCCAGTGTGTGGGCCAGTGTGTGGGCCAGTGTGTGGGCCAGTGTGTGGGCCAGTGTGTGGGCCGGTGTGTGGGCCAGTGTGTGAGTCGGTGTGTGGGCCACTAATGTGGGCCAGTGTGTGGGCCGGTGTGTGGGCCAGTATGTGGGCCGGTGTGTGGGCCGGTGTGTGGGCCAGTGTGTGAGTCGGTGTGTGGGCCACTAATGTGGGCCAGTGTGTGGGCCGGTGTGTGGGCCAGTATGTGGGCCGGTGTGTGGGCCGGTGTGTGGGCCAGTATGTGGGCCATTGTGTGGGCCGGCAATAAAACAATAAAAAAGTTGCATAAACTAAATCAGATTAAAAATGATCACAGTTCTGGTTTGCCTTAAGATGCAGTTTAAGATGGGTCTTGAACATGGAGTATGTAGGGCACTCTCTAATCACAACTGGTAGGCTATTCCAGTAGTTACCACCTTTAACAGAGAACACAGTTTTTGCAAAGGTAGTATACCGAAAAGGCACCTTACAGTCCCCTCTACTGATGGCCCTGGTGGTAATGCCAGTGTCTGCTTTCTGTTGGATGAACTCATTCAATGGGGGAGGGGCAAGTCCATGCAGAACCTTGTTGCATGTTATGTTTTTCTAAAACATTACAGTGATGAAATGAAATTGGTTTCCTATCAAATACTTTTATGGCTTTTTTGTAGAGTAATTCTATTGGTGTAAGAGTAGTGACATATGAAAGAGACCAGTTGATAAAACAGTACTCGATGTGTGATAAAATCATTGAATGCAGAAACATCCTTGCAGCATTAACTGGCAGGCAGGGCCTGATCTGCCTGAAGTTTTCGATGTTAAACTTGACTGTTTGTCACTTTCTTCACATGACTTTTTGAAGGTCAATGTAGAGTCCAATGTGACCCCAAGATACTTGAATTAATGGGATCATCCTTATGTTCCCCGGGTCCTATGTTCCCCGGGTCCTATGTTCCCCGCTTGATTGATTAATAGATTGAAATTTTTATACATTTTTATTATTTTATTAATTATGAATGTTTCGAACTGGTTAAGCTTAGGCCCTCTTTCGAACTGGTTACGGTTAGAGTTTGGAATCAGGGCTGGTGGTCTAAAAATTTCAATCAATCAAAGCGGGGAACATAGAACCCGGGGAACATAGGACCCGGGGAACATAGGACCCGGGGAACATAGACATGCTCCCGAATTAATGTACAATGTCCAGCTCCGCCTCTCCCAGAAACACATTAGAGTGAGTGACCTCTACTGGTGACTTTGTGAACATCATAGACACTGTTTTCTTGGTGTTAAGTGAAAGACATGCTTTTGTTTTTGTCTTGAATGAGACATGAGACATCAGTGAATGAGATTCACGTTTCCTCCCAACCGCGAGTAGGCCTAGAAGCGCAGAAATGGAGAATAAAAAAAAAAAAAGAAAGTGGAGCTGAAAAAGCTAGAATAAAAAAACAAAAATTGCTAGTAAAAGACGCAGAACAATGTTCTAAAATTACAGACATGTTTAGTAGAGGAAGGGCTCTCGTTAGAGTAGCTGCTGCTGCTAATAATGATGAAGTTCAAGTGGAAGGAACCAACAGTAACATGACAGGTGCGTGCAGTAGCCTAGTGCATAGCTAGCCTATACTAGCTCTTGCAGTGATTTCAGTCATTCTATTACAAGACAATGTGCTTTCCGTATTCCTGATTCCTTACAGCACGTGGACATAAATAGTCGTGACTCGTGAAGTTTTTTCTCTGACTAAAAGTTTAGTTAGCAATGTTAGGACTAGTGCCCACCACAGCATCAGAAGCTAAAGTGCTAACCTAGAGAGCCAATCAGAACCTAGGACGGGCTGCAAATTAATCGGCTACTAATATTATAATAGTAAATACTAAAATAAAATACTATTATGTTCCCTTCCAAATTTTCATGTTGATATAATATTGGTAATCTAATTGATTGAATTGATTAGTTGCCATTTTACATGCTTAAATAAGATGTACCTTAGAATTCCCAACTGTTAGCCATGTTCTCGATATGATTAGTCTCATCTACATGTTTGTAAATAACCACAGCTAACTAGCTTAAGCTAACAACTCGGTCAACTACTACCCCGTAGTTAAACAAATGTGATTGCATATAACAGCTAACTGCTACAGCTAAGTTGGTAGTTAGCCTATTCCATTAATGTTGAATGTATTTATGAAGGTTGTTGATGGTGGTTGGCGCTGAATAGCAGACATGATTCCGTCAGTCTGCCACAGGGCAGCTGTGTTTGCTGATGCTGCTCATGACCACCAGTAGCGTGTGTGAGTGTGAATGCAGAGAGAGAGAGAGAGAGAGAGAGAGAGAGAGAGAGAGAGAGAGAGAGAGAGAGAGAGATGGCAAGCAGCCATGATGAAGTTGAGCTTCATCCAGTAGAATGAAAACGTTTATAAAAGACACCTAGATCATGACATTACTTTTCAAATTGTGTATTATAATGTGTATATTTGAGTGATGTCCGATATTATCGGCCTACCGATATTGGCATTAAAATGTGATATCGGAAATGATCGGTATCTGTTTTCAAAAAAAGAAAAATTAAATATTTTTATTTTTTATATTTATTTAACCTTTATTTACCCAGGCAAGCAAGTAAGAACAAATTCTGATTTTATTTATTGTCAAAAGTATGCATAATGTTGTGTTAATTCCACAACAAGAGATATATAATGTTAATTACCTGAAATTATTCGTTTTTTTGGGGGGAAACCCTGCATATATTGGTATCGGTTGATATCGGTATCGGAAATGTAAGTGTTGGACTATATCGGATATCGGTAAAAAAGCCAATATCGAACATCCCTAGTATATTTGTATCTTCTTCCTTACTGCCCCCACTACTGGGTCCATCACTACTAGCACAGATTTCAACTTTATTTTCAATTCTAGTGAAGATAACATGTTTTTCTCTATTGGATGAAATGGTGCAGCGATAAAAACATTGTATTCAAACATTTTATTCAATAAAGCCTCAACAAAGAGTTGGAACAGCATACAGAATATAGATGTGATGTCAGTCTGAATCAGAGCATTCTCTGCCTCATTGAATTCTGAATAATCAGATTCCAATGAACCCTCAAATTCTGAAAATGGGAGTAGTCACCACTCACCAACTTCCCCATCTTCTCTAGTCACCCCCACACCTTCTATTTGACCCATGACTTCTCAGCAGAGCCCAGACAAAACTTCCCTTTTCCTATCAACTCTGCTAATACTGAGTCACTATTGAGAGAGAGAGAGAGAGAGAGAGAGAGAGAGAGAGAGAGAGAGAGAGAGAGAGAGAGAGAGAGAGAGAGAGAGAGACTGAGAGAGACTGAGAGACTGAGAGAGACTGAGAGACTGAGAGAGACTGAGAGAGACTGAGAGAGACTGAGAGACTGAGAGAGACTGAGCGAGACTGAGAGAGACTGAGAGAGACTGAGACTCTTGGAATGGGTGTCTGGGAGGAAGTGGGGGGTCTTTCGATGTTGATTAAACGGCAAGCAACTAATGTCATGAGTGCCAAATTAAAGGACAATAAATCCAATCTAACTGAAATTGTGTAGCACATACCTTTCTATGGATCAAAACCTCAATATTATTATGGTGTAGTTAATACTTCATGTATCCTTAATCCCTAGGCTAATGAGGCACTAAGATGTTACTAAAAAGTAAAAAGCCAAAGTAACGGTATATGTATGTGTGTGTGTGTGTGTGTGTGTCTGTGTGTGTGTGTGTGTGTGTGCACTGTGCACGAGTGCACATCTAGGGGCGGGGTGTAGATTTGGTCTCCCTGATGTTGACTCCTTAGCCACAGCCTTGGGTTGTTTAATACTGGACAAGTGTTTCATAACGGCCGTTGTGTGGGCCGGTTTCGGGGCCGGTGCGTGGGCCGGTGTGTGGGCTGGTGCGTCTGAATGTCCCGGGCTGAATTTGTGTCCCAGTCCGCCACTGAGTAATGATAATGGTGATAACAGTAGTAGTAGTAGTAGTAATGATAATGGTGATAACAGTAGTAGTAATGCTAATGGTGATAACAGTAGTAGTAGTAGTAATGATAATG
The DNA here is from genome assembly GCF_963971535.1 of Notolepis coatsorum. NCBI lineage: Eukaryota > Metazoa > Chordata > Actinopteri > Aulopiformes > Paralepididae > Notolepis > Notolepis coatsorum. The sequence continues at coordinate 211,801 of NC_140168.1, forward strand.
GTGATAACAGTAGTAGTAGTAGTAGTAATGATAATGGTGATAACAGTAGTAGTAGTAGTAGTAATGATAATGGTGATAACAGTAGTAGTAATGCTAATGGTGATAACAGTAGTAGTAGTAGTAATGATAATGGTGATAACAGTAGTAGTAGTGATAATGGTGATAACAGTAGTAGTAGTAATGATAATGGTGATAACAGTAGTAGTAGTGATAATGGTGATAACAGTAGTAGTAGTAATGATAATGGTGATAACAGTAGTAGTAGTGATAATGGTGATAACAGTAGTAGTAGTAGTAGTAGTAGTAATGATAATGGTGATAACAGTAGTAGTAGTGATAATGGTGATAACAGTAGTAGTAGTAATGATAATGGTGATAACAGTAGTAGTAGTGAACAGTAGTGAGTGGCAGGATTCACCCAGACAGCACTAACAGTGACGGTGGTCAGGTGGTGTAACTACATGGTTCAAAACCGTAGTAACACAGAGTCCATGCAGAGTTTATTGACGTCACATCATCATCAATTAGATCAGCTCATTTTGACGTCAAGATCTAATTTTTATAAACCACAAGTTTGGCTTGTGGTTTATAAAAGTTTGGCTTGTGGTTTATAACTAAATTGAGTACGGAATTTTTGCTACATTTGGCTGCACGTGTTATCTCTAGACTTGGGGCCTGAGTGAGTGTGCTGGTATTCAGGCCGTGCTGCGTCCTGGTTCAGTAGCTCCTGTGTGTCTGTCTGTATTAATGTCATGGTTCAGTAGCTCCTGTGTGTCTGTCTGTATTAATGTCCTGGTTCAGTAGCTCCTGTGTGTCTGTCTGTATTAATGTCCTGGTTCAGTAGCTCCTGTGTGTCTGTCTGTATTAATGTCCTGGTTCAGTAGCTCCTGTCTGTCTGTATTAATGTCCTGGTTCAGTAGCTCCTGTGTGTCTGTCTGTATGTCTGTCTGTCTGTCTGTCTGTCTGTCTGTCTGTCTGTCTGTCTGTATTAATGTCCTGGTTCAGTAGCTCCTGTGTGTCTGTCTGTATTAATGTCCTGGTTCAGTAGCTCCTGTCTGTCTGTCTGTATTAATGTCCTGGTTCAGTAGCTCCTGTCTGTCTGTCTGTATTAATGTCCTGGTTCAGTAGCTCCTGTCTGTCTGTCTGTCTGTCTGTATTAATGTCCTGGTTCAGTAGCTCCTGTCTGTCTGTCTGTATTAATGTCCTGGTTCAGTAGCTCCTGTCTGTCTGTCTGTCTGTCTGTCTGTCTGTCTGTATTAATGTCCTGGTTCAGTAGCTCCTGTCTGTCTGTCTGTCTGTATTCAGATGATCCCAGAGGACTTCAGCATCTTCGACCTGGTCCAAGACATGCGCACACAGCGGCCCTCTGTCGTCCAGACCAAGGTGAGAGAACCAGCACATTCACATTGTTATCCACAGGCCGTCTTTGTCATCCAGATTCCCAGGCCCCAGGTTATGGCATTATTCCATCGCAGACATTCTGGTCGCAAATAACAGGAGATTGTAACCAAATTGGTGATTGTCATTAAATGACAATCGTGACCAGTGAGCCAGGTGCAATATTGGTTTCAATATTGGTTTCAATATTGTTTCAATATTGGTTTACATATTGTTTCAATATTGGTTTACATATTGTTTCAATATTGGTTTACATATTGTTTCAATATTGGTTTACATATTGTTTCAATATTAGTTTACATATTGTTTCAATATTGGTTTACATATTGTTTCAATATTGTTTCAATATTGGTTTCTATATTGTTTCATATTGTTTCAATATTGTATGGCAAAACACATACTGATGATTATAGATTATTCTATTGTAGATTTGTTAATTGTTTTACATTTATTTAACCTTTATTTACCCAGGAAAGCAAGTAAGAACAAATTCTTATTAAATTTATTGTCAAAAGTATGCATAATGTTGTGTTAATTCCACGACAAGAGATTCCACGACATTGTCGCAAAATCATTGACCGACACAGAGTTTAAAATACAGAGGCGCCTCGGCGAGGTGTTCTTTAAACGTAGTGAAGGTCAATTATTTTGCGACAATGACCTCGTAGCTATACATTATCCCGCTTATTACAGGGCTAACTTACTAACAATATACCTAATTCATTTTACACCATCGACAAGACAAGATCAAATGCAGACGCAGTTCTGTTCTGTTGCTCCGCTGTCATCGCCGGCAGCCGGCAGGTGTGTCTGATTGGCTGCACTGATGCAGTGTGTGTCAGTGGGCTTGATTGCTACAGCTGCGAACAGCGGTCATTATTGCTCGGCAGAGGTCCGTTATCGACTAATAACGGACCTCTGACGAGCGCAATCACAATCAAGCATTTCGGCGAATGTTAAAACGCCATGTAATAAGTAATGTTAATTACCTGAAATTATTCTGTTTTTTTTGGCGGGGAAACCCTGCATATATCGGTATCGGTTGATATGGGAAATTAAGAGTTGGACAATATCGGTATATCGGATATCGGTAAAAAAGCCAATATCGAACATCCCTAGTTATTATTATTATTAAGTGTCACATAGGCCGGCCCTGCCTGGGGGCTAACAGAGGGGTGAGCTAACAGAGCGTTCTGCTGTGTGACCCCAGGAGCCCTAACCCTAACCCTAACCCTAACGGAACGTTGTGCTGTGTGACCCCAGGAGCAGTATGAACCCTAACCCTAACGGAGCGTTGTGCTGTGTGACCCCAGGAGCAGTATGAACCCTAACCCTAACGGAGCGTTCTGCTGTGTGACCCCTGTGTGACCCCAGGAGCAGTATGCCCTCCTGTACACCACCATCAGGTTCCTGTTTGAGAGGTACCTCCTGGCCTGCGACGCCCCGCCCCCCAGAGGCCTGCTGGTGAGTTCATTCTGTCACGTAACAATTTGGGCTGACCTTTGAAGCTTTTTTTGGCAATCGAAGCTTTAGGGCCAAGCTTCGATTTTAATTCGAAGCTTTGAAAGAAAAATTATTTATTTTTTTATTTTTTATTTTTTATCTTATGTTGTGGGACTTGTACAGCACTTTGGTAAACTTTGTTGTTTTTAAATGTGCTCTATAAATAAAGTGGATTGGATTAATGAATTAAGTAGCCCCTTTCGTGACTGTGACGCAGCCAACAAAATTTCACTCGGCTGTGTGATTTAATTCAAGGTCGTTTGAACAACTTCAGATTTCATGGGAACTACCAATCCCCCAAATCAAGAATGTTTAAGATGAATGAAGTAAGATTTTGATTATTTGAAATATGGCCTGTGTAGACTAAACTATGCACAGAATTATGTCAGTCTACAAGGTCCGGATTCTACATGGTTTTAAGAAGGGCTACTTCCACAAAAAAACAAAGAACTCACCAAAACATCTCAGTAGCACCTTATCTAAATGTTCTATTTCATATATGGAGATTCATATTTATTTATGTATTGCATGCATTTCTACATTTTATTTCCTATTTTGTTTATTCATCCCAGTATCTTTCTTTCTTATGTGTGGAATTCTACAAGGCATGTAGGTGTATATGTGTTTGAGGATGATATCCTTCAAACAGGCAATAGTGATGATATAATTTGGGCAGTGCTGAGCTGGGTTACTTTCCTCCAGTGTATTTGTCCCTTGGCCCCACCCAATGGCCCCATGCGCGCGCACACACACACACACACACACACACACACACACACACACACACACACACACACACACACACACACACACACACACACACACACACACACACACACACACACACACACACACAGGTCGAAGTAATTTTTTTTTTATTTTTATTTTTTTTACTTCGAAGCTTCGAAGTATTTGTGCATCAGAGCGTGTTGAACCCTGCGTGCTGCGTGCTGAGTGCAGAGTAGTAGAGACATATTAGTATAGTAGGTACTAGTAGGGCTGTCACATTATTTACAAATTTCGAAATTAATTTCGAATTCACATTAAAAACACGAGATTCGAACTTGAAGGGAGAAATGTTTATTATAATAATAGGCAATAATAATAATATTATTATTAAAAAAAATGAATCAATAAGAAAAAGACAACAAAAACATAACATAAATACAAATACAAAAATATATATAATATAATTGTAACTGAGGGGTACAATTCCCTGACTGTATTGTTAGATATGATATTTAATACCACTACCTCATGTACTTTAACTTCTGGCCACCCAGTACAACATTTACAGTACAAGATATAAGTATGATGAACACTTTCCCACCTGATGAAACGAATCCACACAAATGTACCAAATCGAAGGTTTAATACAGCAAAAGGTGTATACAACGATCACTTAATTACATTTATGATTTGAAATATGAAATATGCACTTTTATGGCAAATGAGTATTCGTAGGTAAATCAACATTGAATGTCCAATCTCTGGTTACGCAGGGAGTAAGTGTACAACCTGGAATATTTAGGAAACGATAGCGATGGTACTTAAATGATTATAGCTGGATACACTAAGGGGGGGGGGGGGGGTCCCGCTGGTTGTAAGACAGTAGGAGGGGGGGGTTAGAGAAGCCGCTGGCGGTATCCCATCTGGCCGACGGTGTCTTGGGAGAATCCAAAGTCTTGGACACGGTGCCCACAGAACCTCGGACCGCAGACGAATACAGCTGGACCCTCTGTGGACGGTAGCTGCCGGTCCACAACGGAGAGACGTGAGGCGACCTCACTGGTGTCGAGCGCCGTCTCACCTGGAGTCTTCTCCGGGGGGTAGTTCCAACACTCCGCAGTGTTGGCCTTTATCCATGGAATAATCAAAGCACACAAAGCATAATCCAAGCCGTGGAAGGCTCGCCGTCGTCCGGGTAGAGTAATCCAATATACAGGTCCAGTCGCTCTTGGCCCGGAGCTCCTCGGATGCAATCACCACTAGGGGTCTGACCAGCCTGGTTAAGCGTCCAGATAACGTCAGGAACGATGGGGGTACTGATAACTTTAGAACTCTAACCGAACGATGCACCATACATAAATAGACTATTATTAGCTTAATAGAATACGTCCAACTCGACGGTATAGTGCCAAACTATGACTATTCAACTATTAATCTACACGATATCTCAATGCCTATTCTGGGGCCAAGTAGGCCCTACTACACCGCACGTGCGTCGTGGGGAGGCTTTGCGTCTGTCACTCTGTTGGAGGGTAAAGAACTGGACTAAAAGGAAAGTTCTACTTTACTTGCGCCATATATATATGCGCTATGAACAAATAGTACCATTCGTATTTCGCCCGACATATTCCTGCGCGGAACCGGGGCTTGCCACGACATGTTAGGCGGCACGATTGAACTTGGACCTAGGGGTATGGCAACCTGGCGCCAGGTTCTCGTCCAATGGTAGAATGAAACTATTATGGGCTGTTTAGTAGACTAAAGGGATATTCAATGCATATTGTACAAGGAATATACAGGGGATATCAAACGATATACAAATACAATTAAATATATATATATAAATAAATATACATATTCGGTTTAATCTGATCCTTCACAACAATAATATATCAAGCAAAATACACAAAAGGTTTCTACGGTTTGTAATGTAGATTTTTAACATTTCAATATTTCATAGTATATCAAACTCTGTAGGATGGCACGTACAATTATAAAACAATAATACTCTATAGATATTTATTCTTACCCGTCTGTACATAATACAATCCTTTTTTTTTTTTATATCTGTATATTTATTTATTTTTATTTTCGTATTTATTTAGCACATTTAAAAGACAAAGAACAAATCTTTTTTTATTTGTCGTTAGGGTGTTTGTTCAGGGAGAACAGTAGAGGAGACAGCTGTTGGTGTTCAGGGAGAACAGTAGAGGAGACAGCTGTTGGTGTTCAGGGAGAACAGTAGAGGAGACAGACAGCTGTTGGTGTTCAGGGAGAACAGTAGAGGAGACAGACAGCTGTTGGTGTTCAGGGAGAACAGTAGAGGAGACAGACAGCTGTTGGTGTTCAGGGAGAACAGTAGAGGAGACAGACAGCTGTTGGTGTTCAGGGAGAACAGTAGAGGAGACAGCTGTTGGTGTTCAGGGAGAACAGTAGAGGAGACAGACAGCTGTTGGTGTTCAGGGAGAACAGTAGAGGAGACAGACAGCTGTTGGTGTTCAGGGAGAACAGTAGAGGAGACAGACAGCTGTTGGTGTTCAGGGAGAACAGTAGAGGAGACAGACAGCTGTTGGTGTTCAGGGAGAACAGTAGAGGAGACAGACAGCTGTTGGTGTTCAGGGAGAACAGTAGAGGAGACAGACAGCTGTTGGTGTTCAGGGAGAACAGTAGAGGAGACAGACAGCTGTTGGTGTTCAGGGAGAACCGGTGCTCAGGGTGATGGTGTTGGAGGTCTGACCCCCCACCCTGGTGGACCTAGAGCTGGAAATGCTCTTCCCCAGCTTCACCCGCTGAGACCTGTTGGACAGGAAGTCGGTGTTCCACCTGCGAGTGGAGGCCGGCACCTGCAGCAGGGAGAGCTGGTGCTCCAGGACGGGTGGAAGGATGGTGTTGAAGGCCGAGCTGAAGTCCACAACATACAGGATCCTGACCTAGTTGCCCGCGCAGTCCAGATGTTCCAGCGTACAGTGCAGAGCCATGTTCACAGCATCATCTGTGGATCTATTGGCTCTGTGTCACTGTACATAATAACACTACAGCGCTGTACATACATCTGATTAGCAATATTACTCACTAGTACAAATGTATATATTTTATACCCAGTTTAATCACCTGTACATTGTATATTACTGTTGCACTTTACTGTTACATTTACACTCTGGTTGGATGCCAAACATATTTTCGTTGTACTGTACTCTACTTGTGCTGTATGATGGAAATACATTTTTATCTAATCTAATCTAATCGAATTTGCATACATGGAAAACAAGTCGGCTACATTTTGCACTCTGGTTGGACGCCAAACTTCTTTTCGCTGTACTGTACTCATCACCTTTCAACATTTACACGTGCAGAGATATTGAGTAATGAGGCCCAATGTGTTGAGACATTGAGCATTTCCGTCTGTGTGTGTGTGTGTGTGTGTGTGTGTGTGTGTGTCCCAAGTAACGCACACTCACCAACGCACACTCACAAACACACACTCACAAACACACACTCACAAACACACACTCACCAACGCACACTCACCAACGCACACTCACAAACGCACACTCACCAACGCACACTCACAAACGCACACTCACAAACGCACACTCACCAACGCACACTCACAAACGCACACTCACAAACGCACACTCACAAACGCACACTCACCAACGCACACTCACAAACGCACACTCACAAACGCACACTCACAAACGCACACTCACAAACGCACACTCACAAACGCACAATCACCAACGCACACTCACAAACGCACACTCACAAACGCACACTCACAAACGCACAATCACCAACGCACACTCACAAACGCACACTCACAAACGCACACTCACCAACGCACACTCACAAACGCACACTCACAAACGCACACTCACCAACGCACACTCACCAACGCACACTCACACACTCACACTCACCAACACCCCACCACTACTGCCCACATCACGTGTTATTTCTGCATCTCTGCACAAGCTGTTCCCTGAGTCGACACCACAACAAGGTTTCTTCTTCTTTGTTTTGCGCTGCATTTGTTTCACTCTTCTTCGTGGTTTCTGTGACTTTTCAATGCACTGTGTCAGAGTGCAGTCCGTCAGTAGATCATATTAGATTAAAATGTATTTCCATCATACAGCACAAGTAGAGTACAGTACAACGAAAATAAGTCTGGCATCCAACCAGAGTGACAATGTAACAGTAAAGTGCAACAGTAATATACAATGTACAGGTGATTAAACTGGGTATAACATATATAAATGAGTACTACTGAGTAACAGTGCTAATCAGATGTATGTACAGAGTTGTAGTATTAATTTATGAACAGTGATACAGGTATAAAGACAACGTCATCGTTACTTTACCATTACCTTGCAGAAATGACAGGAAGCAAAGCTGGTATCTGTCTGTCTGTTGACTATAGGCCCGGAGACAGAGGGGTTAAACTCTGTTGCAGAGTTTAAAACCTTGCTCTACTGTACAACCTTTGTGAATCAACTTGTACGTGTTTTAATTGATTTGTTATGCTTGCTTTTTGCCTCGTCTTGTTGTTATGATTTTATATCACCTGCGGACGGGTGTCCCCCAGGGCTCGGTTTTAGGACCCCTTCTCTTCTCCCTCTACACTAAATCACTGGGTAACATTATCACGTCTCATGGCTTCTCCTACCACTGTTATGCCGACAATACTCAACTCTTCCTCTCCTTCCCTCCCTCAGATATCCACGTCTCTGAGCGGATCTCGGCCTGTCTGTCCGACATCTCCGCCTGGATGACGACCAACCACCTCAAACTGAACCTAAGCAAAACAGAATTGCTCCACCTGCCGGCCAAATCCTCCCCCCTGACCGACCTTTCCATCACAGTCGAGAATGCAGCTGTGACCGCGTCCCCGACCGCCAAGAACCTTGGTGTTGTCCTCGACGACCAGTTGAACTTCTCTGCTCACATCGCAGCGACAACCAGAACCTGCCGATTCCTCCTGAGCAACGTCAGAAGGATACGCCCCTTCCTGACAAAAGAAGCCACCCAACTCCTCGTCCAATCAACAGTCATCTCCCGCCTCGACTACTGCAACGCACTGCTCGCTGGCCTCCCGGCCACTGCCACTAAGCCTCTTCAACTCATTCAGAACGCAGCGGCCCGCCTGATCTCAAACCTACCGAAGTCGGCCCATGTCACCCCACTTCTTAGGGACCTGCACTGGCTCCCCATTGCTGCACGAATCCGCTTCAAGGCCCTTGACCTAGCATACCGTGCGGCAAAGGGAACTGCTCCCGCCTACCTCCGGTCAATGGTCTCTAACTACACACCCTCAAGACCCCTACGCTCTGCATCTTCTGGCCGCCTCAGACCTACTCCTATCCAAGCTCCGGGAGGGTCATCAAAGAGAAGTCGCCTATTCTCAGTCCTTGCCCCACAATGGTGGAATGAACTACCCACCCCAGTTAGGACAGCCGAAACACGTCCAATCTTTCGCCGTCGACTAAAGACTCACTTCTTCAACCATTATCTGAATTAAAAAAAATAAAAATAAAAAAAAATCTAACCCTAACTAACCATACTGTCATGCACTTGTCCTAATAAACTAACCTACACTGTAGCACTCAACACTTTGATGAACATTGTTACTCAGCTGATAGAGTTGTGCCCTTCCTGATGGCTTGTCGTACAGAACTTGTAAGTCGCTTTGGATAAAAGCGTCAGCTAAATGACTAAATGTATATGATGTGTGCTTTTCTGCTTATTTCTGTGCTGTATGTACAGTACACTCAACGTGACCTCAGTTGTATGTACAGTATGTACAGTATGTACAGTACACTCAACGTGACCGGAGACGAGGGAAACCTCAGCTGCCTTTTTAAGTTTAAATGAAGGTTTGAAATTAAATGAGATTAGTGACTCCGTGTGCCTGTACTGTATGCTTTATTATAACACATATCGACAAGGCACTAAAGCAAAAACACGCATGTCATTTTAGTGCCATGGAATTTACATGAATTTAAATATATATATATATATTAACACTCGTATGTTGAATTGAACAGGAGACCGCAGCCTCTCCTCTCCCAGCGCCCAGTGAGCCGTCCAGCCGCATTGAGGAGGCGGAGTCACAGCATCAGAGGCGGAGTCCAGAGGCACAGAGAAGGTACCTTTTAACCCTTTCACTGCCACACGACAGCCAGTTAACCCTTTCACTGTGACAATACAGAAGGTTAGCCCTTTACTATCACACAACCGACGTCGGTTGTGTGATAGTAAAGGGTTAACCGGCTGTCGTGTGGCAGTGAAAGGGTTAAAGGCCCCACAACATCTAAATAGATGTTTATGTTCTTTTATCACATTATGTATTGCACTGATGGTCACGTATACGCCGGTATCTGTCCCAACAATGACAAAAAAGTTGTTTTGTAGGTAATGGTATTTTAGAGTTTGTAATTTCCTGGAAAACGATTAAAAAAAATATTTGACGAGTCATCCTGCACATGGGGGCGAGTACAAATTTAGCGTCCAATGAAATGCTTTCTGGAATGACATTTACAACACATTGTAAGCTAGCACTCTGCCTCTTTAACTAAGTTGAACAAATGTTCAATGTTAGCTTGCTAGCATCGTTGACTACTGTCAACTCCAATCAATATCCACAACAGATCAGACGTGATCTGTACTTATTTTTTATATAAGTCAGTGCAGAGAATGTTTTTTCGTATAGGTAGGTAGATCCAAATGGCGGATAGCTGTGCGTATTCCCCCTCAATTGATATCCAGAAATCAGCCAGCGGCTTGGACTGAAACACTGCTTTTAAGGTTCGTCGCTTGATTTCCTCGGGGAAATACTTTTTAAACCGTTCAAGAAGGGCTTGGAGGTGAGTTATAGACATCTTCACTGTGTTCATTTTCCTCCATAAATTCATCAAGCTCTGGAAACGTATCAATCCGGCCCATTTATACTCCAGCGCTCGAGTGGGCAGCGAGCTCTCCGTCAGAAACAAGCGCGCCTCGTCCCGCAGCTCCAACAGGTGTCGCGCGCCCTAGCTCTGACGGGCAGTGTGTAGGAAATCCATAGGCTGAATATGATTTATTATCAGCATTTTAGGTCTATTATTTTACATTTCAAAAGCACATCTAAAAATGTCTCTAAAAATGTAAATGGCTATTTAACACGGCACACTTTGAATACTAATAACTAACTAATGTCTCTTCGCTTCTCTTTAGGTGTCCAGGTGTTACAGGGGAGAACGGGCAGATACCCAATCACGTGGCACCGTCAACCTCATGCGCGCTGACGGTGGAGTGTGACGATGTTCCAGATGTTCCAGAATCTGAGACGCCCGCCCCCTCCCCCTCCCCCTCCCCCTCCCCCTCCCCCTCCCCCGCCCCCTCCCCCTACCCTTCAGACCAGCGGAGGGAACAACAGAGATACCACCTCCTCCAGACCCTTCCCCCGGCTCTACCCTCCGCCCAGTACCTCCAGGGGGAACCCAGACTCCCGGAGCCCACAGAGACCTCACCCTCCCTGGGGTGGCAGGCCGGCCAGAGAGCCCCCGGCCCGGAGGAAAGGACGGAGGAGACGGAGGAGATGCCGCCGGCGACTAAACCCCCCGGGCCCCCCCCCGCTGTGGGCTCCATCTGTCTGACCGTGGAGGACCCCTACTTCGATTCCCCGCCGAGCTCCCCCGTTTCTGAGGGGTTCCCCGAGGACCTGGCCCCCTCCAGCCCGTGGGACAACCCCACCTTCCACCCTCTGGAGCCCCCCCCCTCTACCACCTCAGGTCAGGGGGTCATACTGTATCTATCTCTGGAGCCCCCCCCCCTCTACCACCTCAGGTCAGGGGGTCATACTGTATCTATCTCTGGAGCCCCCCCCCCTCTACCACCTCAGGTCAGGGGGTCATACTGTATCTATCTCTGGAGCCCCCCCCCCCCTCTACCACCTCAGGTCAGGGGGTCATACTGTATCTATCTCTGGAGCCCCCCCCCCCCTCTACCACCTCAGGTCAGGGGGTCATACTGTATCTATCTCTGGAGCCCCCCCCCCCCTCTACCACCTCAGGTCAGGGGGTCATACTGTATCTATCTCTGGAGCCCCCCCCCCCTCTACCACCTCAGGTCAGGGGGTCATACTGTATCTATCTCTGGAGCCCCCCCCCCCTCTACCCCCTCAGGTCAGGGGGTCATACTGTATCTATCCCCCCCCCCTCTACCCCCTCAGGTCAGGGGGTCATACTGTATCTATCTCTGGAGCCCCCCCCCCCTCTATCACCTCAGGTCAGGGGGTCATACTGTATCTATCTCTGGAGCCCCCCCCCCCCTCTACCACCTCAGGTCAGGGGGTCATACTGTATCTATCTCTGGAGCCCCCCCCCCCCCTCTACCACCTCAGGTCAGGGGTCATACTGTATCTATCTCTGGAGCCCCCCCCCCTCTAGCACCTCAGGTCAGGGGGTCATACTGTATCTATCTCTGGAGCCCCCCCCCCTCTAGCACCTCAGGTCAGGGGGTCATACTGTATCTATCTCTGGAGCCCCCCCCCCCCTTCTACCACCTCAGGTCAGGGGGTCATACTGTATCTATCTCTGGAGCCCCCCCCCCCCCTCTAGCACCTCAGGTCAGGGGGTCATACTGTATCTATCTCTGGAGCCCCCCCCCCCCTTCTACCACCTCAGGTCAGGGGGTCATACTGTATCTATCTCTGGAGCCCCCCTCCCCCTTCTACCACCTCAGGTCAGGGGGTCATACTGTATCTATCTCTGGAGCCCCCCCCCCCCCTTCTACCACCTCAGGTCAGGGGGTCATACTGTATCTATCGGCCAATGGAACGTCAGCCTCAAAGTATTGTTTTTTATAGTATTGTATTGTTTTAGAATCGCTTCATAAAGAGTTAACGATGAGCAGTGCAGCTGAAGACGGATGATATCCTTTAAATATTCAACACTGTATTGTTATTTTCTACTCTAATTAGTGTATATACCTGACCACGCCGTGCAGACCTGGCATATTCCTGTTTACATTTGTATCATATAATTCTATTCTATTCTATTGTGCTTCTATGTTAACACATTCCCTGCCACGCTTCTATCCATCAATGTATGATCTCTGCCACCACTCTAAGTCTATGGAGATGTTCACCTTCTTTGCAGGGCTATAACTTTTTAAATTGTATTGCTAAATTGACATTACTATGGCCCATTCAACATCGATTATCTATCGTTCAGGATGTAGGAACGTTATACTTTTTCATTCATAGATTCATACGAAAATACCGTCTAGAATATAAGTATGTTTTTATTGTTTTCTGCAGTAATTCCTAGAACGCTAGTTATAGGCCTAAACGCATAATATAGATGATCCATTGCAGTTTATTCGCGATACACGCTATATTAAAAAATCCAACTGAATACGATGCTAAACGTTATGACTCATCATGCGCGGATGAAAGGGGGGGGGGGGGTCATTTATAATTCTGTGATCGTCAGTAAATGCTTTATCTAGTAAGGGTGATATATTGATCAGAGCGGTTTGCATTGAAAAGAATAAACAATCAAGCTGAAAGTAACGTTACTGTCCTCTTACCGTTCGCCGATGAGACTGGAGGAAAAAGATCCCACTTATTTGACGTCGATCGACTAGATCCATTTCCGGTTTGTATGGCGCAATAAACGCCCAAATCATATTGATTATTGAGTTATGGCAGCGATCCATATACACGGATGTGTGTCTAGAGTCCCGCAACAATATGTGACTGCCGGACGGATTTCCCAGATGCACCGAGATCACCAGATCCATTTCCGGTTGTAACTCGCCCGATCATCCACCAGGCGGCGGTATTGAAGCGTTGCACGGTTGTGCAGGCTCCCACTGTCTCAGCAGAGGCTGGGTGGCGGAATTATGAATACCATGGCGAAAAAAGGAAATATGATCTCAATAACGTCGTACGGCGTGGCTTGGCAGAATTCGCATGACCAGCAAACCCGTCGTACAACGTTATTGGCGGTCAATGTGTTAATGTTAGTTTACATTCCATTTAATCTTATTCCGCATAATTTTTTTTTATTCCACCATAGTTGTCTGTCCACAACCAAATCGAATCCCTTGTCTGTGAAAACGACTTGGCAATAAAGACCTTTCTGATTCTGATTCTGATTCTGATTGGTTCATTGTTTCTCTTAGGTCCAGTTCCAAGTCCCTCCCAGGAGGACGCGGCCCCCCCCTTACCTCAGCGGACCCCCGAGTCCTACGTTCTGGCCGCTGACGCAGGTGGGTGTTACCTTTACACCTGGTGGTTCAGGAGGGCGTTACACCTGGTGGTTCAGGAGGGCGTTACACCTGGTGGTTCAGGGTTGTCCTTTAGTTGTCCTCTGGGGTCTTTGGTCTATAGGGAGGTGTAGTGGTTACTTCCTGGTCTATAGGGAGGTGTAGTGGTTACTGCCTGGTCTATAGGGAGGTGTAGTGGTTACTTCCTGGTCTATAGGGAGGTGTAGTGGTTACTTCCTGGTCTATAGGGAGGTGTAGTGGTTACTTCCTGGTCTATAGAGAGGTGTAGTGGTTACTTCCTGGTCTATAGGGAGGTGTAGTGGTTACTTCCTGGTCTATAGGGAGGTGTAGTGGTTACTTCCTGGTCTACAGGGAGGTGTAGTGGTTACTTCCTGGTCTACAGGGAGGTGTAGTGGTTACTTCCTGGTCTATAGGGAGGTGTAGTGGTTACTTCCTGGTCTATAGAGAGGTGTAGTGGTTACTTCCTGGTCTATAGGGAGGTGTAGTGGTTACTTCCTGGTCTATAGGGAGGTGTAGTGGTTACTTCCTGGTCTACAGGGAGGTGTAGTGGTTACTTCCTGGTCTACAGGGAGGTGTAGTGGTTACTTCCTGGTCTATAGAGAGGTGTAGTGGTTACTTCCTGGTCTATAGGGAGGTGGAGTGGTTACTTCCTGGTCTACACGGAGGTGTAGTGGTTACTTCCTGGTCTATAGGGAGGTGTAGTGGTTACTTCCTGGTCTATAGGGAGGTGTAGTGGTTACTTCCTGGTCTATAGGGAGGTGTAGTGGTTACTTCCTGGTCTACAGGGAGGTGTAGTGGTTACTTCCTGGTCTATAGGGAGGTGTAGTGGTTACTTCCTGGTCTATAGGGAGGTGTAGTGGTTACTTCCTGGTCTATATGGAGGTGTAGTGGTTACTTCCTGGTCTATAGAGAGGTGTAGTGGTTACTTCCTGGTCTATAGGGTGGTGTAGTGGTTACTTCCTGGTCTATAGGGAGGTGTAGTGGTTACTTCCTGGTCTATAGGGAGGTGTAGTGGTTACTTCCTGGTCTATAGGGAGGTGTAGTGGTTACTTCCTGGTCTATAGGGAGGTGTAGTGGTTACTTCCTGGTCTATAGGGAGGTGTAGTGGTTACTTCCTGGTCTATAGGGAGGTGTAGTGGTTACTTCCTGGTCTATAGGGAGGTGTAGTGGTTACTTCCTGGTCTACAGGGAGGTGTAGTGGTTACTTCCTGGTCTACAGGGAGGTGTAGTGGTTACTTCCTGGTCTATAGGGAGGTGTAGTGGTTACTTCCTGGTCTATAGAGAGGTGTAGTGGTTACTTCCTGGTCTATAGGGAGGTGTAGTGGTTACTTCCTGGTCTATAGGGAGGTGTAGTGGTTACTTCCTGGTCTACAGGGAGGTGTAGTGGTTACTTCCTGGTCTACAGGGAGGTGTAGTGGTTACTTCCTGGTCTATAGAGAGGTGTAGTGGTTACTTCCTGGTCTATAGGGAGGTGGAGTGGTTACTTCCTGGTCTACACGGAGGTGTAGTGGTTACTTCCTGGTCTATAGGGAGGTGTAGTGGTTACTTCCTGGTCTATAGGGAGGTGTAGTGGTTACTTCCTGGTCTATAGGGAGGTGTAGTGGTTACTTCCTGGTCTATATGAAGGTGTAGTGGTTACTTCCTGGTCTACAGGGAGGTGTAGTGGTTACTTCCTGGTCTATAGGGAGGTGTAGTGGTTACTTCCTGGTCTATAGGGAGGTGTAGTGGTTACTTCCTGGTCTATAGGGAGGTGTAGTGGTTACTTCCTGGTCTATAGGGAGGTGTAGTGGTTACTTCCTGGTCTATAGGGAGGTGTAGTGGTTACTTCCTGGTCTATATGGAGGTGTAGTGGTTACTTCCTGGTCTATAGAGAGGTGTAGTGGTTACTTCCTGGTCTATAGGGTGGTGTAGTGGTTACTTCCTGGTCTATAGGGAGGTGTAGTGGTTACTTCCTGGTCTATAGGGAGGTGTAGTGGTTACTTCCTGGTCTATAGGGAGGTGTAGTGGTTACTTCCTGGTCTATAGGGAGGTGTAGTGGTTACTTCCTGGTCTATAGGGAGGTGTAGTGGTTACTTCCTGGTCTATAGGGAGGTGTAGTGGTTACTTCCTGGTCTATAGGGAGGTGTAGTGGTTACTGCCTGGTCTACAGGGAGGTGTAGTGGTTACTTCCTGGTCTATAGGGAGGTGTAGTGGTTACTTCCTGGTCTATAGGGAGGTGTAGTGGTTACTTCCTGGTCTGTAGGGAGGTGTGGTGGTTACTTCCTGGTCTATAGGGAGGTGTAGTGGTTACTTCCTGGTCTATACGGAGGTGTAGTGGTTACTTCCTGGTCTATAGGGAGGTGTAGTGGTTACTTCCTGGTCTATAGTGAGGTGTAGTGGTTACTTCCTGGTCTATAGGGAGGTGTAGTGGTTACTTCCTGGTCTATAGGGAGGTGTAGTGGTTACTTCCTGGTCTATAGGGAGGTGTAGTGGTTACTTCCTGGTCTATAGGGAGGTGTAGTGGTTACTTCCTGGTCTATAGGGAGGTGTAGTGGTTACTTCCTGGTCTATAGGGAGGTGTAGTGGTTACTTCCTGGTCTATAGGGAGGTGTAGTGGTTACTTCCTGGTCTATAGGGAGGTGTAGTGGTTACTTCCTGGTCTATAGGGAGGTGTAGTGGTTACTTCCTGGTCTATAGGGAGGTGTAGTGGTCACTTCCTGGTCTATAGGGAGGTGTAGTGGTTACTTCCTGGTCTACAGGGAGGTGTAGTGGTTACTTCCTGGTCTATAGGGAGGTGTGCGTCTATACTTTCCGTAGCCGCATTTCTGCAGGACGCTCTCTGATTGGCCGACGCCTGTTTCTACACTGGTTGCTTAGGCACTCTTTCGAAGTAGGTTAAGGTTAGAGTTTGTCTTAGAGCAGGGCGATAGAACGCCAGGTAGTTTGCAGGCTGTTCGACGCGGAAATGGGCAAAGACACAGCTCGTCACGCGATTGGGCAAACATGTCAGTGGCCAATCAAAGAGCGTCAGTCAGTGGCCAATCAGAGAGCGTCCTGCAGAAATGCGGCTACGGAAAGTATAGACGCGGGAGGGGTAGTGGTTACTTCCTGGTCTATTATACCACTAGAACTATTGCACTATTTTCATCTCATGCTATTTTATTGCACTGCTCTTATTCTGTCTATATTTATACTCATTCTATGTCTGCACTTTGTGTTGCTTTTATTTAGTCAGAAAACTCCTAATAGTCTTTTATAGATTTCAAAGTCATAATCAATGATATCGAGGCGAATGCATAAATGCATACCACACATTATCCTGCATAACTGTACAGTACCATACAGTAACAGTGGCTCAGGGCGGTCGTCTGGTAATCGGAAGGTTCCCATTTAGATTCCCGCTCCTCGAAGTGTCCTTGAGCAAGACACTTAACCCCTAAACTGCTCCCGATGAGCAGGGCTGTGGATAAAAGCTGCTCTATAAATGTGGTCCACTAGTAACGACACGTGCTGTGATTCTGTCTCTCAGAGTGGCGCTCAGAACCCTGTGAGGCGTTACGGGTGGTCATCCCCCCTCACTGCGCCGCTGAGGCGCTCGGGCTGATGGGAGGTGAGTCTACGTTACATTAACCTTCTGTAGTGTGGTAGTGAAAGGTTAACCGTCTGTAGTGTGGTAGTGAAAGGTTAACCGTCTGTAGTGTGGTAGTGAAAGGTTAACCTTCTGTAGTGTGGTAGTGAAAGGTTAACAGTCTGTAGTGTGGTAGTGAAAGGGTTAACCTTTTGTAGTGTGGTAGTGAAAGGTTAACAGTCTGTAGTGTGGTAGTGAAAGGGTTAACCTTCTGTAGTGTGGTAGTGAAAGGTTAACCTTCTGTAGTGTGGTAGTGAAAGGTTAACCGTCTGTAGTGTGGTAGTGAAAGGTTAACCTTCTGTAGTGTGGTAGTGAAAGGTTAACCTTCTGTAGTGTGGTAGTGAAAGGTTAACCTTCTGTAGTGTGGTAGTGAAAGGTTAACCTTCTGTAGTGTGGTAGTGAAAGGTTAACCTTCTGTAGTGTGGTAGTGAAAGGTTAACAGTCTGTAGTGTGGTAGTGAAAGGGTTAACCTTTTGTAGTGTGGTAGTGAAAGGTTAACAGTCTGTAGTGTGGTAGTGAAAGGGTTAACCTTCTGTAGTGTGGTAGTGAAAGGTTAACCTTCTGTAGTGTGGTAGTGAAAGGGTTAACCTTCTGTAGTGTGGTAGTGAAAGGGTTAACCTTCTGTAGTGTGGTAGTGAAAGGGTTAACCTTCTGTAGTGTGGTAGTGAAATGTTAACCTTCTGTAGTGTGGTAGTGAAAGGTTAACCTTCTGTAGTGTGGTAGTCAAAGGGTTAACCTTCTGTAGTGTGGTAGTGAAAGGTTAACCTTCTGTAGTGTGGTAGTGAAAGGGTTCTGTATCGTTAGTGGCTTAGCTTGGCATCGCTACTGCACTATCTCGCGTACGTGCACGCGTACTGAATAAACCACAAATGTACCTCTAATACCAGTATTAGTCTGACCACACCCCTCATCAGCTTACCTTCATAAGCAGGTGTGTGGTCACCTGCTCTCCTCCTTCTCGCTTTCACCACAAGGAAGAGGTGCCTCGGTAGATCCCCACACTTGACACCATGATGGAAGAAATTGGATTAGGAACAGCTTGGGAAACAAGGATACGTTGACATCATATCTTTATTTTCTCTCTCACTATTTTCGAGAAAATACGGCGATATTGTCTTCGTACTGGAGTGTCTAGAAGATGATGATCATTCTAAAAACCCTCCACCGGTTTTCGTATTGGGAGCACGCCGCTGCATGCTTCTCAACTGCAGTTCCTTGCTGTGTTTGTTGGGGTGAAACCTGTCAGGCCACAGCTGAACTGTCGGACATGCCGCTGTTGTGAGGAGCGGTGCGTTCCAGGTTGGGTGAGTAGTGTTTGCTGGCGGGCTCCACTTGTCTGTTAGTGCTATGGGGGCTACTTGACAAAGTTTATGGAAACCGGCCCCAGGCTAGGGTCCTTTGTTTAGCCGCCTAGGCGACAGAAGGCCTTGGTCTGGCGACCATTATAGTTTTAACTAGTGGGCCGCGACCATTGACACTGGTGATCCCTGTGTGTTCTGGACGAGTGGATTCTCTCTGTCACCGTGTTAAGACCCCATCTTTCATATCCAAATGAGAGTATTCCTTCACGAGGGGATATGTGCATGTAATGTGCGATAGCGGCAGATTCATGTTCAAAGTCAGCTATACAGGCCAGTTGGTACTGTGCTGATTCCGCCGGACGTGGTAATGTCACCGTTGTGAAGCGGTGTTGACGTCTTGTTTTCTCTTTTCTCTTAAAAAGTGAGGAGGGTTCAGAACGGCGGCCTGTCTGGGTGAGTGTTATGTCATTGTTTACATGTTCATAGCTTACGGTTAGCCGGTCAGTGGCCTGGCGCGGGGTAGTTTAGCTTCTCGCGCGCCGCCGGGAGCTCGTTTCTGATCGCGTGCGTCGTTAGATCGGCGTCTCGCGAGCGGAAGCAATAGCACCCGAACGGTTGGAGCAGCCGTTAGCTTGATGCTATTCTGTTGAACGTGCTTTGATTTTAACATGTTTTACACTCTTGACCACGACGTCATCCTTGACAGGGGATGTTCGTCGACCCTACCTGAGCCTAGACGGGGATTGCGTCAACAAAGAGGACTGTAGCGACTGGTGGAGCGGCGACGCTGCCCGGGTCGACCAACACAGGACGGCTGTGTTCTACGGTGTCTTGTGACTGCACTTCGCTGGTCTGCGTTCCGGGTAGGTACGGGGTTGGCCAGACCTCATAACACGTCTTCTGGTTTTACCTTGCTAAATGTATTGTGAATAACGGTGTTTTTTCCCAAAACGTGTGTTGTTGCAGTGCATTTGGGATACGTTGCGGGTTGTGTGTGAGCTGTTTTTGTCACTGGCAGTTAGCTTCTCCGTGCAGATCGTGATGTATTGATCTGGTTGTTGTGTGAGAAACATCATGGTGTTTATGTGTACCGTGTACTCACTACTAAGGCAACTAACCTATGAAGCTATGCTTGGTGACAAGTGAGTAAAAGAATGTTCTTTCTCAGACTGTAATGACAATGAACAGTGAGTTCACACATTAACAGGTTTTCCTGTTTTAACTGGCCGTATTGAGGGTAAAATAGGAGGATTGTGTTTTTCCCCCCCGGTTCCCTGGGGACTTTATCACCTCCTATCAGACATGTTGTGCATTAATTGTGTCTTTTGTGTGGTAGGGATACGATGTGACTCTTAGCTTGATTGCTGAGGTTGTGCTAAATCTGCTGGAGAAACTTGTTTCCTAAAGGGAAATTGGTTTGGTTGCTGTCATGTGTGCTTAGCAAGGCCTGTGGTCGATACTAATCAAGAATGATGTATTCTCTCATTGTGAAAAAAACGGCGTTCCTCTGTTGAGTGTTTTTGCCATTTTTTGTAGGTGATGATGGGTTGTGTGTGTCATGTGACCTACAACTGGGTTGTACTGGCCACAGAAGCACATGTGTATGTTGGACCGGGGTTCTTAGAGCCTTCTCTATTCTGTGTTTTTCCTTAGTAAAAATCAGATAGCAGGTTAGCTCATGCGCTGTGTGGAGCTGTGAAACGCTTCATAGGGCTGACTATGACTGTGTCATATTCTCTTTTTGTCGTTACGTCGTATCATGGGTGTGGGGTCGTAAAGGGGTGAACTGGTAACCTTTCCTCTCCCCATTGTTCTGTCGGTCAGGGGTACACCCCCTGTCCTTCAAGGTTCCCGTCACGTGGCGGTTCGGCACGTTACGGGGGGGGGGGGGGGGGGGGGAGGGAGTTCCTGGTCCCACGGCCTGGTATATTGGGCGTGTGCACCGCAGGAATTCCCCCGCCATAGAGTACGTCACTGTGCGCGTCTCTGTTGGTAGGACTTCCGTGTGCTGTTCAGGTCCATGTGATGGATCTGTTTTCAGGGGGGGTGGTCAGGGCTCCTCCTCACCAAGCGCCTATTCAGGCCTTCTGTGAGTTCGGACTCCTTCTTCCATGTGGGGAAGCCTCCATCAGAGTACAGAGCCTTCCTCCTCAGATTGTCAAAGTGAGTGGACCCTCTAGAAGGGTCCTTTTCTATTGTATGTATATTCGATTCAATTCGTTTATTGAGTGTGTATGGGTTCGGTGCCTCTTCCCCGGAGGCCCTAAAACCAGTTTTTTACATGGCTCAAGGTGCAATATATTCTTTTCAATCTGTACAGCTCGCGTGGGAAGTCTCTCTGGGGATCCCCGTCTCTTTCCTATGGGAGGGTGGTGGGATGTAAAAATGTGAACATTTTTTACCCCGGCTGTGTAGACTGGGATACATACTGTTGATGCTTCCTTCTTTCTATTCCAGAAGTGTTGGAGTTAGGGAGTGTCACACCCCTCTTGTCGTTCCCCTGGGCGCCTTGGGGATTCAATGACAGGTCTAAATAGCCTGTTCATTGATGGGGGTGTGTCCCGACGCACGTATAGTGCTAGCTCGCTGTAAACAGGCGATTGACTGGCACGCCTTGGTTGCTTGTGGTTGAAACAGCGTTTTTATAAAGCAACTGAGATGGGGGTTTTTCCTCTTCCGGCGACCACATCCCATGACCTGGGTGGGTTGTCGACGGATTCTCGTTCATGTCTGGGGGATGATGACGGGATGGATCTGAACATATGTAGTGGGGTCTCACGCCCTTGGGGTGGGCCACCAGGCGCGGTTCGTCCGAACGTCTGGGTGGCGCCTTCTTTTCATGTTAAGATCAACACGCATATCTGCCCTTCTCCTGGAGTAGGCATGTCGGCGTGGTTAGGGCACGGGACTGGTTCTGGTCACGCTGGTCCAGATCAGTTGAACCCGTTGTCCGCCGGGGATGCAGATCTGCTGTTCTGGTACCCTGAGGGACTTGGGCTTTTTTCAGGGGGAAAAATGCCAGGTCGGTCTGGGTGTCACAGGGTTAAGCGCTATGGAGACCCTGGTTGGGTATGTTTTTACTCAGCACTGTCGTCATGGCTTACAGCCATGCCATTCTGTACGCGCTCGATCTCGTCGGATCTTGGCCGCTACACAGGTTGGTCCTGGTTAGTACTTGGTTGGGAGACCGCCGGGGAATACCGGGTACGGTGTGCTTAGGGGCTGGTTCTCCATTATTTTTCGCTCCTCTCTCACGCATGGCGAAGAGGGGCCTGTGGGGGTGGTTTTTTGACCTCCTCTGGTGACCCTGTGCTTCCCGTACCGCCAGGCCCGGTCCGAAGTGATGTTTGCGACCCGTAGGCCTGGGTTAACCCTTTTTGGAAACTGAAACACTTGTACTGCGGTATAGCCGGTGTATACCCGCAGGTGTGTTTTGGAGTTTTTTCTTGAGGGGTTATAGGAACAACCGCCGCATTGGGTAACACCGAGGTGGTTGATTCCCTGGTGTGTTGGAGCAGTGTCAACTCCCGGGTTCACCGTTTGAGGGTGCCCCTGCACGTTCATGACGTCTGCCAATCGTGTCAGCCTTCTCTGCCTCGACCCCTCTGGGTGGGGGTTGTTAAATGGAGGCTTGGTCATGCAACACCGCCAGCTTACGCTCCTTCCGCCGGGGCGGCTGTGTTCAGCTGTCCCCTCTGGCGCCTGTCTCGTCCGCAGTCTCCAGGCTAGGGTTAACAGCCTGTTGCCTGGTTTTTCCCCGGTGCGCTGCCTGCTTCCGTTGGTTAACCTTTTTTGTGTGCTTACGGCCATGCTGACTGCCTATTCTGCAGGGTCAGTGTGCCAGGCGGTGTACTATTGGGGGGACGGGGCCCGCTCGGCTTACGGCCATACCGACCTGAACACGCCCGGTCTCGTCCGATCTCGGAAGCTGGGCAGGTTCTGGCCTGGTTGGTTCCGCCTGGGAATACCAGGTGCAGTAACTGAGGGGCCTTTGTCCGAATACGCTGGCGATGTGGGGGGCGGGGCACTACGTGCCCGCCTGGTGGGGTCTTGATGCTGGCATCATGGACTTCTCCGGGCCCCCATTCCAGGGAGTCCAGTCCTTTTGGTGGGTCTGGGTCTTCCTTCGTGCTCCGCTGCTACGGCCTTGCCACGGGGTTGGGTTTGCCCTTGACCCCGTGATTCTGGGGGCAGTAACGAGGTTGTTCCTCCGTTCGTTCCCGGGTGGCATGCGGGTTGTGCGTGTGTGTAGTCGTGGGGTCAAGCCACGGTCTGCTCACCCTGTGCGTTGAGTTGCTTGAGTGCCTCTTCGCACGGTCGGGTCCGTCGCCCTCCCGTGACGTCCCTAATAGGGGGGCTACCCTCCATTAGGGGGGGTCGGGGGGGCTCGGCCCTCCCTGTTCTGATGGTTTTGGGGGGCTGTCAGCGGGGTGTATTTGTCAGCCAAGTGGCTCCGCTTGGCCTCCCTTGT
The DNA here is from genome assembly GCF_963971535.1 of Notolepis coatsorum. NCBI lineage: Eukaryota > Metazoa > Chordata > Actinopteri > Aulopiformes > Paralepididae > Notolepis > Notolepis coatsorum. The sequence continues at coordinate 235,082 of NC_140168.1, forward strand.
GCAGTAGCGATGCCAAGCTAAGCCACTAACGATACAGAACGTTAGGTTATGACTATAACCAAGTTCTGTTAGTTAGGGGCGATGCTTGGCATCGGACGCCGCTGCAGCCCTTGTCCTCACCTTGTGGTGAAAGCTTGGGAAGGAGGAGAACAGGTGAACACACACCTGCTTATGAAGGTAAGCTGATGAGGGGTGTGGTCAGACTAATACTGGTATTAGAGGTACATTTGTGGTTTATTCAGTACGCGTGCACGTACGCGAGATAGTGCAGTAGCGATGCCAAGCATCGCCCCTAACTAACAGAACTTGGTTATAGTCATAACCTAACGTTAACCTTCTGTAGTGTGGTAGTGAAAGGTTAACCTTCTGTAGTGTGGTAGTGAAAGGGTTAACCTTCTGTAGTGTGGTAGTGAAAGGGTTAACCTTCTGTAGTGTGGTAGTGAAATGTTAACCTTATGTAGTGTGGTAGTGAAAGGTTAACCTTCTGTAGTGTGGTAGTGAAAGGGTTACAACATATTGATGCCATTGAACCATGACGGTGATTTCAGCAGCTTCTCCAGTTTCAGGAAGCCCTCCGTCTCCTGTGCCCCCTCCGTCTCCTGTGCCCCCTCCGTCTCCTGTGCCCCCTCCGTCTCCTGTGCCCCCTCCGTCTCCTGTGCCCCCTCCGTCTCCTGTGCCCCCTCTGCCGGAGCGCACCCCCGAGTCCTTTGAACTGGCCATTGATGAAGGTAGATACCACTGCAGATCAAAAAACAATTGTTTATACAAATGTAAAGGTGCTATAGAGTATATATAGGGTAGTGCTGTCAGGCGATTAAAAAAAGTTATCTAATTAATTACAGGATTTGTAATTAATTAATCTAATTAATAGCATTTTAATCGCATAACCATTTTAGGCCTGATATTTTATATTCTATAATCATATTTCAAATTGCATGTGTCCAGATGGCAGAATTCAGTACTGTATCTACAAAACCTTCTGTTTAATCATCTACCATTTATTCATTTGCTTAGATTTTTCAGGTCTGGTACATTTGAGCATGGTGTTATTCACAGTCAAAGATGAAAAAGAATTGAATTGATATTCTCATTTGGTTCATTACAATTTACTCAAGCCTAGTAACAGACACAGTGTTTCTGACTCTGGGAACACATTCCCTGAGATCCATAGATGTCCCTAGAATCAGATACCAAGAACATGCAAATGGACCATATTAAAAAAGACTGTAAATGTTTATTCTACGTTCTTATGGAATGAATGAGATTAAAAAAAAAAAAAAACTCTCGATGGTCATTGTGTTTAAAAGGTTAAGATCTGTACATTTATGCATATGTATTGGGAATGTCCCCCTGTTAAGATATTCTGGGAAGAAGTAACCACACAATTATCAGAACTTTTGTTTCTGACCATACCTGTACTGCCTTCGGTATTGTTGCTGAATGATGTCTCTCAGTTATCACACTCAGTACATGTTAAGAGGCTAATCTTGTCCAGTCTTACGGCTGCTAAAAAGTTAATAGCATCACGCTGGATTCAACCGGATAAAATGTGCCTGAAGGTATGGATTCTTACCTATCTAGATGTGATTTATTTAGAGATATCTACCGCACAAATTCTAGGTGTTAATGAAGCCAACATAGCAATTTGGTCAGATATGGTGGAGAAGATAAAGCACAGCATTTGAATGAGTAATCCTTGGTGTTGAACGAAATGGTGGTTACTGTCCAAGGGGGGTCTTGAGGGGGGGGGGGGGGGTGGGGGGGAAGGAGAAAGGAAGGGTGCAGAAGAGCTAGCAAGAGCATTTGTATGTATTGTAGTGTATCGTAATTATTATGTATATATCCTTTAATCTACATTTATTTTGATTTAAATACTGGACTATCATAGTCCTATGATTTATTGTGGATTTTTACTTTTAATGTTTGTGTGTCTAGTTTTATGTCATGTCAAAAAATTGAAAATAAAAAATGTTAAAAAAAAATATATATATATATATATATATTTGAATTAATTTTCATAACGTGATAATTTGCTGTGTAATTAATTAATCTAATTAACGCAATAAACTGACAGCCCTAATAACTGGATGTCGCACTAACTAGAGCACCAGCATGTCATGTGTCCAGTGCGTTCCACGTGGGGAGATACCTGCAACATGGACACAACAACATTCATGTTGGACCCGCAAAAACATTATCAATGATTCATTAATCAATACTTTTTGGGGGGGGGGGGGGAGTTCTGTGGATCTATTTTATTTAAATTATTATTATTATTATTATTATTATTATTATTATTATTATTATTATTATTATTATTATTATTATTATTATTATTATTATTATTATATAAATGATGACTGATTATTGATGACTCTGACTCTTTGTCACGTAGCCCCTGTGGAGCAGGCGCTCGGGGTCGAGCCAGGGGTCAAGCCAGGGGTCAACCTGAACAGAATAGGGACGTCGTCAGAATGGTCCGGCAGCTCCCTGGATGCCGCGCCGCAGGCAGAGACCAGAGCCTGGACCAGGAGTAAGGTGAGCGGCCTCTCAACCCTGACCCTGACCCTGACCCTGACCCATCCGGCCCAGAGGATGTGGTTAAGAGTGTTTCTACATGTGACTCAGCGACTGGAGAAAGTGAGCGGGAGAGAGAGTGCTCTTTAGTGACACACACACACACACACACACACACACACACACACACACACACACACACACACACACACACACACACACACACACACACACACACACACACACACACACACACACACACACACACACACACACACACACACACACACACACACACACACACACACACAGACACAGGCACACACACACACACACACACACACACACACACAGACACAGGCACACACACACACACACACACACACACACAGACACACACACACACACACACACACAGACACAGGCACACACACACACACACACACACACCAGTGGCGGCTCTGCCACTAGGGGCGCAAGGGCGCCGCCCCCCCTTCAGGCCCTGCCTGGTTATATGAGAGTAGAACAAGAAAAAGTATCTTTTTGTTTTTTGTTTTATAGCCCTATAAATAATATAAACATGTTTAAAATGAATAATATTTACTCATTTTAAGTATGTTTGTATTTCCAATGCACAATATAACGTTATTATCTCAAATAAAAAAACACTCGTTTTCCTGAGCAGGAAGTGACATCACGTTTTTTTTATTTTTTTTTATTTTTTCGTATTTCTCGGCCCGGGCTATAAGCGATAGC
>NC_140168.1:238554-263554 GCF_963971535.1 Notolepis coatsorum
ATTACTGTATATTTATTACTCATTACCTTTTATTCCTTACGCTTATCATTGTATTTTATACGTATATATATACTTTTTTTTCATGTCTATTCTATTTTATTATTTTGTATTTTTGCACAATCCATTGGTCTGTCTCACCTGTCTGTCTGTCTGTCTGTCTGTCTGTCTGTCTGTCTGTCTGTCTGTCTGTCTGTCTGTCTGTCTGTCTGTCTATCTATCTGTCTGTCTGTCTGTCTGTCTGTCTGTCTGTCTGTCTGTCTGTCTATCTATCTGTATGTCTGTCTGTCTGTCTGTCTGTCTGTCTGTCTGTCTGTCAGTCTGTCTGTCTATTTCACCTGTCTGTCTGTCTCACCTGTCTGTCTGTCTGTCTGTCTATCTCACCTGTCTGTCTGTCTGTCTGTCTGTCTGTCTGTCTGTCTGTCTGTCTGTCTGTCTCACCTGTCTGTCTGTCTGTCTCACCTGTCTGTCTGTCTGTCTGTCTGTCTGTCTCACCTGTCTGTCTGTCTGTCTCTCTGTCTGTCTGTCTCACCTGTATGTCTGTCTGTCCTGTCTGTCTGTCTGTCTGTCTCTCTGTCTGTCTGTCTGTCTGTCTCACCTGTCTGTCTGTCTGTCTGTCTCACCTGTCTGTCTGTCTGTGTGTCTGTCTCACCTGTCTGTCTGTCTGTATGTCTGTCTCACCTGTCTGTCTGTCTGTCTGTCTCACCTGTCTGTCTGTCTGTCTGTCTGTCTGTCTGTCTGTCTGTCTATCTGTCTGTCTGTCTCACCTGTCTGTCTCACCTGTCTGTCTGTCTGTATGTTGTCTGTCTGTCTGTCTATCTGTCTGTCTGTCTGTATGTCTATCTGTCTGTCTGTCTCACCTGTCTGTCTGTCTGTATGTCTGTCTGTCTGTCTATATGTCTGTCTGTCTGTATGTCTATCTGTCTCACCTGTCTGTCTGTCTCACCTGTCTGTCTGTCTCACCTGTCTGTCTGTCTGTCTCACCTGTCTGTCTGTCTGTCTGTCTGTCTCACCTGTCTGTCTCTCTGTCTGTCTGTCTCACCTATCTGTCTGTCTGTCTCACCTGTCTGTCTGTCTCACCTGTCTGTCTCACCTGTCTGTCTGTCTGTCTCACCTGTCTGTCTGTCTGTCTGTCTGTCTGTCTGTCTGTCTCACCTGTCTGTCTGTCTGTCTGTCTGTCTGTCTGTCTCACATGTCTGTCTTGTTCACCTGTCTGTCTGTCTGTCTCACCTGTCTGTCCTCTTTCTTACAGAGCTTGAGAGTAAAGCTGAACTACACAAGTAAGCCTCTACTTCTACTACACACTCTACTACACAAAATATGGTCCTGTATATACATTCTAAAATATACAGAAATGTATAGTAATAAGTGTAAAATTGTAAAGTGTCGATTTACAAACCATATGCCTAATATCAGAATCTATGCAAATGTGTTGACGCACAAAGGGAGGTGGTTATTCAGGAGTTTGTTAACCCTTTCACTGCCGCACTACCAAATGGTTAACCCTTTCACTGCGACAACACAGAAGGTTGACCCTTTCACTGCCACACAACAGCAGTTTAGTGTGATAGTAAAGGGTTAACCTTCTGTAGTGTGGTAGTGAAAGGGTTAAGGAGAAGTGGCCGAGACGGAGACTGGCTGTCGTTGATGATCACTTCCTGTCTATGTGTGTACAGCGTGTGAGAGCCTGACTCCGCCCCTGCCAGAGAGGACCACAGCGTGTGAGAGCCTGACTCCGCCCCTGCCAGAGAGGACCGCACTGTGTGAGAGCCTGACTCCGCCCCTGTGTGAGAGCCTGACTCCGCCCCTGTGTGAGAGCCTGACTCCGCCCCTGCCAGAGAGGACCCCAGAGTCCTTTGTCCTGGTCAGTGAGAGAGGTGAGAGTGTAATTCCATCACAAACACTTAATTGTCCTACTTGTACCAGGGGCGATTTGTCGATGTGTCCTTGAGCAAGACTCCGCCGTTGGTGTGTGAATGTGTGAGTGAATGGATAAAAGCGTTATATAAAAAAAGCAGCCATTTACCAAAAAAAAAGCAGCCATTGTACTGATCCATTGTAGACTGCCTTCCCGAATTTCCCCAAGGGGATCAATAAAGGAATATCTTATCTTATCTTATCTTTATTTTAAGCTCCCTGTTCTCAGGGGTTTTGACCGGGCACTGTTTATAAGATAAGATATTCCTTAATTGATCACTGTTTATAAGATAAGATATTCCTTTATTGATCAATGTTTATAACTATAAGATATTCCTTTATTGATCCTTTATTGATCCCCTTGGGGGAAGTGGGGCGTCATAGCAGCATGGGGGAGGGGGAGGGGAGGTACAGGTATGGGCAGGGTAATAAAACAGTAGAAAGACATACATATAGGTAATAAAAATTGTATCTGAATATAAAAATACGAGGAAAAAAGTTAAAAGTGTAAACAATATACAGTAATTAACTCAATATAAAAATATGAGGAAACATAAACGGTAAACAATATAATTAACTGGTACTAGTTTAGTTTAGTTTACTCAGTTTATTTGATCAGGGACAGTGCATATCAATCAACAGTTTATACATTTATAAATGAATACAAATTAAAACTGTAAATATGCCAACATTAGTCCCTGGGCTAGATGTTTAAGCCAGAAAAGAAACAGAAAAATAGACGGATATTAAAGCTAATATAAAAACAGTTTAAAACATAATATGTTTTCTGAATATTATTCTGTACATTCACTCTCTAGGCATTTTGTGCATCTATAAAAAAAAAATGTAAATGTATAAACACACATATGGCAGGCACACCATATGATTATGATAATCACACATATGCACACATATACATAATCATAAATCACACATAACCACATAATCACAATAAGGACAGTCAGGCCAGTAGGCGAGCATGAGGGGGGGCTGGGCAGCTGGACGGAGACATGGTTCTGGTCACAGAACTGACTGGGCAGCTGGACTGAGACGTGGTTCTGGTCACAGAACTGACTGGGCAGCTGGACGGAGACATGGTTCTGGTCACAGAACTGATTTAGTAACAGCTACTAACTATCACTGTCACAACTCTGGACCTGAGAACTAGAGACTCACATCACCGGACCGACTATCTTGTGTTTGTACTAGAGACTCATATCACTGGCCTATCTTGTGTTTGTACTTTTTATATTATTTTATTGTATCTGTATCTATAGTGTGTATAGATACTGGACTGTATAGGACTGTGAAGCTCTGTACCCCCCCCCCTGTACCACCCCCCCCCCCCCCCCCCACGCTGCTTTGACACCCGGATTTCCCCGAGGGGATCAATAAAGGGTCATCTCATCTTATCTTATCTTATCCTGCCTAGTACTGCTGTTACCGACTACTTGCTATGACATTAGAATTTGTGCAGAATTACTGTTTGCATTTGTTTTGAATCCCTCTGGATAACGGCGTCCGCAACGTAGAAGGTAACGCAGTAAAGGGTCAGTGGCTGAGGGGGGGGGGGGGGGGGGGGGGGGGTCAGGAGGGAGACTGAGGGGGTCAGGAGGGAGGGGGTCAGAGAGAGGGAGGGGGTCAGGAGGGAGACTGAGGGGGTCAGAGAGAGGGAGGGGGTCAGGGGGGAGACTGAGGGGGTCAGAGAGAGGGAGGGGGTCAGGGGGGAGACTGAGGGGGTCAGAGAGAGGGAGGGGGTCAGAGAGAGGGAGGGGGTCAGAGAGAGGGAGGGGGTCAGAGAGAGGGAGGGGGTCAGAGAGAGGGAGGGGGTCAGGGAGAGGGAGGGGGTCAGGGAGAGGGAGGGGGTCAGGAGGGAGAGGGAGGGGGTCAGGGAGAGGGAGGGGGTCAGAGAGAGGGAGGGGGTCAGAGAGAGGGAGGGGGTCAGAGAGAGGGAGGGGGTCAGAGAGAGGGAGGGGGTCAGGAGGGAGACTGAGGGGGTCAGAGAGAGGGAGGGGGTCAGAGAGAGGGAGGGGGTCAGAGAGAGGGAGGGGGTCAGAGAGAGGGAGGGGGTCAGGGAGAGGGAGGGGGTCAGGAGGGAGACTGAGGGGGTCAGAGAGAGGGAGGGGGTCAGAGAGAGGGAGGGGGTCAGAGAGAGGGAGGGGGTCAGGAGGGAGACTGAGGGGGTCAGAGAGAGGGAGGGGGTCAGAGAGAGGGAGGGGGTCAGGAGGGAGACTGAGGGGGTCAGAGAGAGGGAGGGGGTCAGGGAGAGGGAGGGGGTCAGGGAGAGGGAGGGGGTCAGGAGGGAGGGAGGGGGTCAGGAGGGAGGGAGGGGGTCAGGAGGGAGACTGAGGGGGTCAGAGAGAGGGAGGGGGTCAGGAGGGAGACTGAGGGGGTCAGAGAGAGGGAGGGGGTCAGAGAGAGGGAGGGGGTCAGGGAGAGGGAGGGGGTCAGAGAGAGGGAGGGGGTCAGGAGGGAGGGAGGGGGTCAGAGAGAGGGAGGGGGTCAGAGAGAGGGAGGGGGTCAGAGAGAGGGAGGGGGTCAGGGAGAGGGAGGGGGTCAGGAGGGAGGGAGGGGGTCAGAGAGAGGGAGGGGGTCAGAGAGAGGGAGGGGGTCAGAGAGAGGGAGGGGGTCAGGAGGGAGACTGAGGGGGTCAGAGAGAGGGAGGGGGTCAGGAGGGAGACTGAGGGGGTCAGAGAGAGGGAGGGGGTCAGAGAGAGGGGAGGGGGGTCAGAGAGAGGGAGGGGGTCAGAGAGAGGGAGGGGGTCAGGGAGAGGGAGGGGGTCAGAGAGAGGGAGGGGGTCAGAGAGAGGGAGGGGGTCAGGGAGAGGGAGGGGGTCAGAGAGAGGGAGGGGGTCAGAGAGAGGAGGGGGTCAGGGAGAGGGAGGGGTCAGAGAGAGGGAGGGGGTCCAGGAGGGAGGGAGGGGGTCAGGAGGGAGACTGAGGGGGTCAGAGAGAGGGAGGGGGTCAGAGAGAGGGAGGGGGTCAGAGAGAGGGAGGGGGTCAGAGAGAGGGAGGGGGTCAGGAGGGAGAGGGAGGGGGTCAGGGAGAGGGAGGGGGTCAGGGAGAGGGAGGGGGTCAGAGAGAGGGAGGGGGTCAGGGGGGGAGAGGGAGGGGGGTCAGAGAGAGGGAGGGGGTCAGGAGGGAGAGGGAGGGGGTCAGAGAGAGGGAGGGGGTCAGAGAGAGGGAGGGGGTCAGGAGGGAGAGGGAGGGGGTCAGAGAGAGGGAGGGGGTCAGAGAGAGGGAGGGGGTCAGGAGGGAGACTGAGGGGGTCAGAGAGAGGGAGGGGGTCAGAGAGAGGGAGGGGGTCAGAGAGAGGGAGGGGGTCAGAGAGAGGGAGGGGGTCAGAGAGAGGGAGGGGGTCAGGGAGAGGGAGGGGGTCAGAGAGAGGGAGGGGGTCAGGAGGGAGACTGAGGGGGTCAGAGAGAGGGAGGGGGTCAGAGAGAGGGAGGGGGTCAGGAGGGAGACTGAGGGGGTCAGAGAGAGGGAGGGGGTCAGAGAGAGGGAGGGGGTCAGGGAGAGGGAGGGGGTCAGAGAGAGGGAGGGGGTCAGAGAGAGGGAGGGGGTCAGGGAGAGGGAGGGGGTCAGGGAGAGGGAGGGGGTCAGAGAGAGGGAGGGGGTCAGGAGGGAGAGGGAGGGGGTCAGAGAGAGGGAGGGGGTCAGGAGGGAGACTGAGGGGGTCAGAGAGAGGGAGGGGGTCAGAGAGAGGGAGGGGGTCAGAGAGAGGGAGGGGGTCAGGGAGACTGAGGGGGTCAGAGAGAGGGAGGGGGTCAGAGAGAGGGAGGGGGTCAAGGAGAGGGAGGGGGTCAGGAGGGAGACTGAGGGGGTCAGAGAGAGGGAGGGGGTCAGAGAGAGGGAGGGGGTCAGAGAGAGGGAGGGGGTCAGAGAGACTGAGGGGGTCAGAGAGAGGGAGGGGGTCAGAGAGAGGGAGGGGGTCAGGGAGACTGAGGGGGTCAGAGAGAGGGAGGGGGTCAGAGAGAGGGAGGGGGTCAGAGAGAGGGAGGGGGTCAGAGAGAGGGAGGGGGTCAGAGAGAGGGAGGGGGTCAGAGAGAGGGAGGGGGTCAGAGAGAGGGAGGGGGTCAGAGAGAGGGAGGGGGTCAGAGAGAGGGAGGGGGTCAGGAGGGAGACTGAGGGGGTGAGAGAGAGGGAGGGGGTCAGAGAGAGGGAGGGGGTCAGAGAGAGGGAGGGGGTCAGAGAGAGGGAGGGGGTCAGAGAGAGGGAGGGGGTCAGAGAGAGGGAGGGGGTCAGAGAGAGGGAGGAAGGAAGGAGGGAGGGGGTCAGGAGGGAGAGGGAGGGGGTCAGAGAGAGGGAGGGGGAGGGGGTCAGAGAGAGGGAGGGGGTCAGGAGGGAGAGGGAGGGGGTCAGGAGGGAGACTGAGGGGGTCAGAGAGAGGGAGGGGGTCAGGAGGGAGACTGAGGGGGTCAGAGAGAGGGAGGGGGTCAGAGAGAGGGAGGGGGTCAGGAGGGAGACTGAGGGGGTCAGAGAGAGGGAGGGGGTCAGAGAGAGGGAGGGGGTCAGGAGGGAGACTGAGGGGGTCAGGAGGGAGACTGAGGGGGTCAGAGAGAGGGAGGGGGTCAGGAGGGAGACTCAGGCTGAGATCAGAAGGAAGGAAGGAAGGAAGGAAGGAAGGAAGGAAGGAAGGAAGGAAGGAAGGAAGGAAGGAAGGAAGGAAGGAAGGAAGGAAGGAAAGGAAGGAAGGAAGGAAGGAAGGAAGGAAGGAAGGAAGGAAGGAAGGAAGGAAGGAAGGAAGGAAGGAAGGAAGGACATTTTTTTCGAGCCATTTAGCATTCACAAAAAATGACATACACAAATCAATTTACAAGTTGGCCAAAAAGGTTAGGGCAGAAGTAGGCTGGACGAGATACGCCTCCTAAAGTGTGTAAACTGAAGTACAGGAAGTACCGGCTACAGGCTTTCCGGTTTCAACAAAACAATTATAGAAACGTGTGAAGTGCACAATATTTCCTCGTTTTAAGCCACTGCAGCGGCTTTGCCTGAAGAATTCACTACATGACCGGGACGTTCTAGCTTGTTTGCCGACAGGATTCGGGAAAAGTTTGGTCCGTTCGGAGGCAGCTTCCAGGGGAAGTACATACACCGGGACATTCTACTCCATAGACACTTTCGGCCGTAGTGCTTTATCTCACGGAGGAGATAAAACTGGGAGCGAGGTTAGGGCTGAAGCTATATGCCCTAACCCAGTGCATCATCTTACATTTATCGCTGATCTTCGTCATCAACCAACAAAAACAAAACAAAAAATTATAATAATTAACAACAATCAGCAAGCAAACATCTTTATTTGAATAATGTCTACAACCCCCCCCCCCCCCCCCTCCACAAACTCCCCCGGCCAAAACCGATAAAGCACACTGTCGGACGTCTTTGAGAGAGGAGGGGGCACAGGACCGGTTGACAGAATGTACTGTATATTGTATTGTAACTCAGTTACAAATAGTTTCCCCCTACTCTGTATTGTATATTGTATATATGTATATTGAACACTTTTGTTTACACTTGTTTACGTACTTTTGACTTTCTATTTTATACTGTCATGTACGAAGGTCTAACGACCGCACCTGAAGAGTATCTGGAGCAGGCTGTACATCAGGGGTCGCCAATTAGATTTGCCCACGGGCCGAATTTTCCCCAAGCCATTGTGTGGCGGGCCAATGATAAGTGAACATTTTTTAACTGTAAAAAAAAAACGACATATACATGTTTGCACTGTCTTTTTTCTATTATAAAGTGCCTCTCAGACAGTGCATTACACATGAACAGATCAGTAATTTGATTTTAATGCAGGTGCTCGCATTATAAATCGAGATCAGTAGGGTGCATTTGATTTTAAGCACCACAGCGGGTGTATTATACATCGAATGTATTATTATTATTATTATTAAAACACAACACTCACCGGCATAATGCAGGCAGCCCTGCCCTGGACTTGATATTGTTTCTGCTTCGGTCCTCCAAAATCCATGTTAATAACATGTTAAATGTCCACTCGCGTTGAATGCCCACCCAACTTGAACAGTTGCTTGCTCGTGTTGCCATGTCAACAAGCGAGAGTCACCGGTTGCTTATTGCAAGAGTTACCTGTTGCGATAAACCCGTATTTTAAGAATGACACCTGTTTATTAAAATAAGCTTTATAGGTCGTAAGCTCCTCTTCTGGCTCATCATATTTCCCCGTTGCATTGCAAAGAAGTTATTCAAAGACGTTTGTTTTGTTTTTGCAAACGTTCGCTCGCCTCGCCGGCATGCCAAACGCGGAAGTGAAAGTGAAATTCCATTGGTTCTCCCAGTCCATGTGACCATTTCTAGCATTTCAATTGGCTATAGTGACAGCCATAGATATGATGAATAGATAGATACAGCTTCAAAAGACACTCTGGCGTCACAACGAGTGAATATTTCCTGCGCGTAAAATAAACATCATATTCTCAAAATAACCTGACGGGCCAGAAATTATTGCTGGCGGGCCCATTTCGGCCCGCGGGCCGCCTATTGCCGATCCCTGCTGTACATGAACAGAAACAGCCTCTCTCAGTAAATGTTTTCAAAATAGTCCCGGGCAGGCAGGTAATAACAAACACAAGACGTTGTTCCAAAATTAGTAAATGATATTTATTATGCCGGGTAGGAATTTAAACCTCCACTGATGGTTAGATCGGCCACAAAGGGAAAAAACAACCCACAAACAATTAACAAACAGGGAGAGGTATAAGGGGAGAACAAACAAGGGAAGTATAATACTAAACCAGTCTGGACAAACAAAGAAACACCACTCTAACCATGCCACTCCAGTTTAGGATGAACACCAATCCACCTCCTATCTCTGGAGTGTGGGATAAACCACCGCTCTAACCGTACAGCTCACGGCTTAGGATGAAATCTAGGAAGGCCAACAAGATCTACATACATATACTTAAACGTACAAGCTCACCTTCTTAAACATAGAAACACCACTCTACCCATGCCGCTCACAGTGTAGGATGAATCCAAGGTGGCCAACAATATATATATCTCCCACAAACATGTAAAGCACAATGGCAACCTCACTCTACTCAAAGACTGAGCAATTGACTGAGAATGAGGCGCCGAGACGTGTGTGTGCTGTCAGGTATTTGGCTACCCATCCCTCCTGATGTGATTGCCATCAGCTGTCATTCATTAGGCAATCAGCACTCTTCAGTAGGAATGGGCAGCACCTGACAGGGAGAGAAAAAAGACATCATTAGCTCTCATGTTCCACACACACACATCACATACAAAACATAACACATTAAATATACTAACCTGATGTTCAGAAGGTGTCATAAATACAGTAATAATGGTAATGACCAACCCACGTACCCAGGTACGTCACATATACTTATCTATTTTTATTTTTATCTAGCACACTCTCAGGAACAGAACAGAAAAAAGCATTTGATATAAAAGTATTCTGTATTTTTCTATGACAACTAATAAAGAAACTGAAACTTGAATGTTTTAAACCGGCTCTGTGCCCTTCCAGCGCGTGAGAACGCTGCCCCCTGCCTGCGGAGCCAGACCTTGCAGGCGGGCCTCACAGAGCCTGCTCAGAGGATAGGCACGTCTTCAGAGTGGGCGGGGTCCTCTCAGCCCAAGAGCTTCCTGGACGCGGTCATGGGCAGGAGCAAGGTAACGGACACGCTGTCCATCACACAGAGCCGGGTCGAGACCTTAACGGACACGCTGTCCATCACACAGAGCCGGGTCGAGACTTTTTTGGGGCCCTATATAGACAAAAAGAAAAATTTGGGGGCCCCTTCCGTTTCACCTTAAATCAGCCGTTTTGCCAATCTGATCTTTGATGATTGACGTCTTGATAAACCTCTTTAGCCGGCGGACCGCAAATGACATCGCGCCATAAATCCATCTCTACAGACTGTATGAATTAATGTTGCGTTTTTTTTTTTTTATGTAGCCAAGAGTAAAGACCCTAACCCTGTCAAAACAGCAGTCATAGTGTATATTTTCAGCAATATGTTTGTTTACCAATGAGTTTAGGAAATGTATTCAGAAACTAGCTAATATCGATGCACCGCCATTTTGTTTGTAGTCATTATGAGGAGAGGAGACCCAGGGCTTTCCAATTCACTATCGCAGCGTCCTCCGTGCGTCGTGGGGCGTCTCGGGCTCCGCGGTCGTGGCAGGCAGGCCGGTGGTGAGTGTGCCTCGCCGAGGGGCCGTTGAGCCTCCATCTCCCGTGAGATGGCCGGGTTCCGGCCCTGGTTCCGGCCCTGGTTCCCCCGCCAGCTCCTCTGGTGGCCGAGGATGTGCGTGGCAGACTCCTGGCCTCGGCTCGCTCTGGTCGTAAGGCGGGTGACCGGCCTGGTTTTAGCGTTGTGCTGACCTGAACTGAGTGACCCGACTGGTTTATTGAAATTTAACACACATGCTGGACTGAACATGAATTGTTTGTTTTTGTGAAATGTTTGCTTATGATTTGAATTGAATCCAATACATGGACATTTTGATTTTGAATTGAGCATGACTCTTTTTGTGATTATGAAGTTATGAAAAGGTAATATTGATTGATACATTGTTGCAAACTAACCTATGATTTTGCTTACTAATTAGTCTAGGCCTACTATTAATTAAGTTATTTGTCTACCTTTATGTGGTACAGTCTTATGCCGAGCTATAGGCCTAATTAACCAATTAAAAGTTATTTGATTTGCATTGGCAGGTTTTGGCCCTGTCTGGCATAAGTAGACACCGCTACAATGTTACACGTGCTGCATGATGACAATACTGTACTTGTGCTGCATGATGACACTACTGTACTTGTGCTGCATGATGACAATACTGTACTTGTGCTGCATGATGACACTACTGTACTTGTGCTGCATGATGACACTACTGTACTTGTGCTGCATGATGACACTACTGTACTTGTGCTGCATGATGACACTACTGTACTTGTGCTGCATGATGACAATACTGTACTTGTGCTGCATGATGACACTACTGTACTTGTGCTGCATGATGACACTACTGTACTTGTGCTGCATGATGACACTACTGTACTTGTGCTGCATGATGACACTACTGTACTTGTGCTGCATGATGACACTACTGTACTTGTGCTGCATGATGACACTACTGTACTTGTGCTGCATGATGACACTACTGTACTTGTGCTGCATGATGACACTACTGTACTTGTGCTGCATGATGACAATACTGTACTTGTGCTGCATGATGACACTACTGTACTTGTGCTGCATGATGACACTACTGTACTTGTGCTGCGTGATGACACTACTGTACTTGTGCTGCATGATGACACTACTGTACTTGTGCTGCATGATGACACTACTGTACTTGTGCTGCATGATGACACTACTGTACTTGTGCTGCATGATGACACTACTGTACTTGTGCTGCGTGATGACAATACTGTACTTGTGCTGCATGATGACAATACATTTGGATCTAATCTAATTAACCCATTCATGCCCTCTCAAACGTTCCCCCCAGAGTGTTCGAGTGAAGAGTTCAAGACAAGGTAAGCTTTGATGTGGTTATTTATTTACTTGTTTTTACCTCATGACTGAGCTCTGCAGCTACAACCCCCCCCCCCCCGTTCTGAATTAACTAGTTATAAAGTGTTGCGATCAAAGACGCACAGAAAGAACTGAAGGACTTCACTTCAGTTCCACATTCTCCTACACTGTTGCACCATTACTGAGACACAGAGACACAGAGACACAGAGACACAGAGACACTGAGACACAGAGACAGAGAGACACTGAGACACAGAGACACAGAGACACAGAGACAGAGAGACACAGAGACACAGAGACAGAGAGACACTGAGACACAGAGACACTGAGACACTGAGACACTGAGACACTGAGACACAGAGACACTGAGACACTGAGACACTGAGACATAGAGACATAGAGACACAGAGACACTGAGACACAGAGACACAGAGACACAGAGACACAGAGACACAGAGACACAGAGACACTGAGGACACTGAGACACTGAGACACTGAGACACAGAGACAGAGAGACTGAGAGACAGAGAGACACAGAGACACTGAGACACAGAGACACAGAGACACTGAGACACAGAGACACTGAGACACTGAGACACTGAGACACAGAGACACTGAGACAGAGAGACACACAGAGACAGAGAGACAGAGAGACAGAGAGACACTGAGACACAGAGACACTGAGACACTGAGACACTGAGACAGAGAGACACAGAGACACAGAGACACTGAGACACTGAGACACTGAAACACAGAGACACACAGAGACACTGAGACACTGAAAACTGTCGTCGTGTGCCAGACAGCTGCTTGCGTAATCTATGCCATCTTGACGGATGACTTCATGTGTATGAATTCCACTTTAAAGCCCCAAATCCGTACTTTTCCCCCGTACCTAAATACAGCTAAATGTGGGGTCTATACTGTATTCACATACATTCCGTAGCTAACAGTGTATTGCACTACCACAGGACCTAGCATGTCCTACCATGCTCTGTAAATAACTCATGTACATATACCGATATGCCCTACTCTGTTTACTTGTTTTATTGCACAATGTCATTCTATTGGATTCTATTATATGTTATTACTATTGTATTATGCACGTCGTTGCGGGCAAGACCACCTGCATTTCATTGTATACTCGTATGCTGTGACAAATAAAACTCTTGACTTGACTTGACTTCAATGTTAGCCTTATCTATGAGCCTCCCACACATTACACCTCGCCAATGAGAGTCCGCGCTGGCAGGTGAAAAGATGTGACAGGCTGCCTCCTCGTGTATCAGAGGGGACACGTGATTCAAGGCTTCTATACTCCCTACAACCGGCCAGTGGGGGGCATATGTGAGCAACGTTCAAGACAGGGGAGAATTGGCACAGTGGAATTGGGAAAATAGAAAAAGAGGAGAAAAAGTGGAGAAAAAAAATAAAAATTATATAAAACCACAAACATTGAAGTACTCACAAGAAAACATCACAACAAACAAAACAAGTGAATGAAAGCTCACTCAATATTCATAAGTCAGATATTTATTCTCCAACCATAAAATACATATTCCATAATCAGTCCATAAGTACAAAACAGATAAAAATCGTTTATATGATTTTAACTCATATAAATATATAATATAGCATAACTTGTAAGAACAGTGTAATAGCAGTACTCATCCATACCTCCGGGTGGCGCCCTTGTTTACCACACAAGCGCAGCCCGCTGTGTTTACCAGAGGCAGGTGTGTGTATGTGGGTCAGTAGTTTATCTTTGTGGTTTTTCTTGGCAGTGCCTCCGTCTGCAGCGCAGCAGCCCGCTGCCCCCCCCACGGGCCCGGCTGCCCCCCCCACGGGCCGGGCTGGGGGAGGAAGTGGTGAGTAGCAGCCGACAGAGGGACCACATACTGCACTATATTAACTCACCTCAACACCCACTTTACTCACTTTAGACACTTTTTTTTGTATTCTCTTTTCCCCCCTTCTTTTTCCGTTTTTCTCCCCTCCCAATGTTAGTCGTTATGCCAATTCCCAGTCCCCTTCCTGGTCGTTGCGCACTCTACCCCCTACCGTCGGTCCGGGAGGGCGGAGACTATCACATGCTTCCTCCGACACATGTGTAGCCAGCCCACCGCTTCTTTTCACCTGGCAGCGCGGACTCTCACTGGGGGAGTGTAACGTGTGGAAGGTCACACTACCTCTCTTAGATCCTTCCCTCGCTGTGCAGGCCCCCCGACCGAACTGTAGGAGTCGCTGTTTACAACGACCAGGACCCACCCACCGGCTTCCCACCCTCTAACAAAACAAGATTACAAACATCTCAAAACAAACTGGTCAGACTACTGCTTGACCTTACTCCTAGAACCCACCTCACCCCTGCCCACTTTGACAACCTAGGATGGCTTAGAGTAGACGACAGAGTACAGCAACTTGCAATGGGCCTGGTCTACAAGATACACTACACGACCAAGGTACCCATGTACATGTCAAAATACTTCCCAAAGGTCAGTGAATACCACGATCACAACACCAGAGGGAGCTCCACAAATCATGAATAAATAGTATTTTACTATGACAATTAATAAACAAACTCTCACTGACAGGCTTCACATATTTCCAGGGGTGTAAAAAGTACCCAGAAATGATACTTAAGTGAAAGTATGGGTACCGTCTCAAAATCGTACTCAAGAAAAAGTCAGAGTATCTGGCTAAAAACACACTTGAGTCAAAGTAAAAAAGTTTCTACTTTTAAATGTACTCAAAAGTAAAAGTAAAAAAAAAATTTCTGACTGTCTTATTCTTCTGATAGCAGGTGTTTAATCAAAGATCCCCGCTTTCTAGTCTTGCACAAGGACCAATCAGCATGGGTATGGGCGGGTTCATTGTCCATTGATGGGGATTTGATTGGTTGTTTTTAAATAAAGTGCGGCCGCAGGATTAATAACGTTAGCGTTAGTTTGGCCAGAGAAACAACTATACTAATTAAAATGGTTGGACCTGCGAGACTTGTACTTTGTACTTTGTAGGTCTGCATTTTAAATGTAAGGAGTAAAAAGTATGTTTTTTTCCTCTGAAATGTAATTGAGTAAAAGTACAAGTATACAAACCTAATAATACTTGAGTAAAGTACAAATCCCCCAAAACAGTACTTAAGTATTGTAACAAAGTACAATTACTCAAGTACTTTACACCCCTGAATACTTCACTATATTAACTCTCACTGACAGGCTTCACATCGCTTCACTTTCATATCACTCCGGTTAGACTTCATTTCGTCGTACTTCATACTTGTGCGCCGACAATAAATGTAATCACTGATTTTAGTACCTATTTATTTATTTTATACCCAGTTTAACCCTTTCACTACCACACTATACAGAAGGTTAACCCTTTACTATCGCACTACAGACGGTTACCCATCTCTAGTGTGATAGTAAAGGGTTAACCTTCTGTAGTGTGGCAGTGAAATGGTTAACCTGCTGTCACGTGGCAGTGAAAGGGTTAACCTTCTGTAGTGTGGCAGTGAAAGGGTTAAGCGTTTGGTAGTGCGGTAGTGAATTTAATCACCTGTACATTGTATATCACTGTTGCACTTTACTGTTACATTTGCTCTCTGGTTGGATGACAAACTTCTTTTCGAAAATCAAAACGGATTTCAGTTTTTACAAATCCATGAACATTTGATTAGGGTCTGGTTCTCAGAAAGTGTTGTTTTGTTTCCCACCTCACCCTCGTGTCTCTCTCAGCTGAGGCTGGCCAGCCTGATACGAGACGCAGGGCGTCCCTGGACACTGCCCCCTCGGAGGACAGGTCACACAGACACAAGGGGACAAAGTCCAGGTCAAAGGTAACGATCTGTGTGGCTCTGTGTATTGATTGATTGATTGATTGAAAACTTCAAAGGAAAAAGATCAAACGATCTAATAATGTGATTGCCGTTCAACGCATGGCAGGTAAACGTGTACATATACATGGATGGCGCAGATTGAGTTAATGGAAACGGAAGGTGTTCCGCTCTAATCCATTGTTTTTGTTTTTTCTTCCTCTTCTCAGAGTTTCTTCAGACACAAAACAAAACGTAAGTAACACAATATATTTTGTTATGAAATTCTTGATCCTCCGATCACAAATGTTGCTTCCCTCTGACAGAAAGAAGGTTGCTTCCCTCGGACAGAAAGAAGGTTGCTTCCCTCTGACAGAAAGAAGGTTGCTTCCCTCGGACAGAAAGAAGGTTGCTTCCCTCGGACAGAAAGAAGGTTGCTTCCCTCGGACAGAAAGAAGGTTGCTTCCCTCGGACAGAAAGAAGGTTGCTTCCCTCTGACAGAAAGAAGGTTGCTTCCCTCGGACAGAAAGACGGTTGCTTCCCTCTGACAGAAAGAAGGTTGCTTCCCTCGGACAGAAAGAAGGTTGCTTCCCTCTGACAGAAAGAAGGTTGCTTCCCTCGGACAGAAAGAAGGTTGCTTCCCTCTGACAGAAAGAAGGTTGCTTCCCTCTGACAGAAAGAAGGTTGCTTCCCTCTGACAGAAAGAAGGTTGCTTCCCTCTGACAGAAAGAAGGTTGCTTCCCTCGGACAGAAAGAAGGTTGTTTCCCTCGGACAGAAAGAAGGTTGCTTCCCTCTGACAGAAAGAAGGTTGCTTCCCTCGGACAGAAAGAAGGTTGCTTCCCTCTGACAGAAAGAAGGTTGCTTCCCTCTGACAGAAAGAAGGTTGCTTCCCTCGGACAGAAAGAAGGTTGCTTCCCTCGGACAGAAAGAAGATTGCTTCGCTCGGACAGAAAGAAGGTTGCTTCCCTCTGACAGAAAGAAGGTTGCTTCCCTCGGACAGAAAGAAGGTTGCTTCCCTCGGACAGAAAGAAGGTTGCTTCCCTCTGACATAAAGAAGGTTGCTTCCCTCGGACAGAAAGAAGGTTGCTTCCCTCGGACAGTAAGAAGGTTGCTTCCCTCGGACAGAAAGAAGCTTGCTTCCCTCGAACAGAAAGAAGGTTGCTTCCCTCACAAAGAAAAGAAAGAAAGAAAGTTCCCTCTGGACAAACTTTGTCAACAGTTGTGAGCGGTTGTGATCGGAAGATCAAGAAAAGAGAGCAGTGTTTGAGATCCAGTAGGTCTATAGACCACTGCACTTCTGCATTACATGGAGCTCATGGCAGAGCGCGGGGGATCTAATGAATGAACGTTTATTAGAGCCTTGATGTAAGTGGTTGTAGCTACGGCTGTAGCAAACTCTGCATGCGCACATTGGTCCAGAGACCATCCCTGCGCAATCTGCGAATGCGCAGATTGGGGAGTAGGTGCAGAAAAGCGTATATATTTCGGCAGAGAAAGTGCCGATCGACTTGGGATCGGTCTCTCCGTGTTCAGGAGACTCGGGTGTATAAGAAAGTCTACTCGATTGGATCTCCAGCACGCCCACAGCGCCGTAGCTACAACCACTTACGTCAAGGCTCTAATCAACAAGGCTCTAATGAACATTCATTCATTTTATCCCCCCGCTTTTTGTTGCTGTGGTCTATTAGCGATGACACGTGTGAATTGTCTTCTCAGCAAAGACGCCACCGGCACCTCCACCTGTTCACCCGGGGTTGCCAGCCTCTTACGGGGGGGCCTCCACCTCCCCCTTCAAGTTCGGTAGGTGTTCTCCATCATTCACACCGCTTGTCATTCCCATATCTCTGGTTTTTGACATCATATTCATATCAGTCATATTCGTGAAAATAAAAGATATCCCTCTCTCTGTCTTCCAGGATTCGGGTTACGTTTCGGGAAGCCGAAAGGCCCCAGGAATCAGCCTGAGACCTGGGTGTGAGATGTGGGTGCGAGTCCCGTCGTATCTCTACGCTCCCTGCTCCTCCTAACCTCCGGAGGCGGAACGTCCCCTGAGGCCTCCTAATATGCAAATGGATCCCTAGCAAAAAACAAAAACCTTTCTTACTATCTGACCATCATTTTGACCACCGCCAGCGGCCTTTGGACCGGACAGGAGCCATGGCGAACGCCACACAGCGCTGCCTGTAAAAAAGCGATTAAGGTTTTATTCTTGATTCCTGAGGAACGTTGTTTGTTCACTCCGTAGGCGGCTATGTGTAAAACAACCATTTGTTGTGTGTTTTTAAACGCTGGCATCACTGGAGATCTTCTTTCTTTAACGTGGGGTTTATGTGATGGGAACAGAATGGGGACAGCCTTGTGTGAACAGTAGCCCCTCTCCCGTAAGGTAGGGAGGTCAAACGTCTGCCGTCACCAAAAATACTCTTTAAAAGAATCTGGCCTATATTTATTTAAATAGCATATTCCACCTCTGTGAGATGGTCTACAACATAAAATAAATTTGAAATGTTTTTAGTGGCAACATTAAAAAGATTGTTACAGCAACTTCCTGTAATCACTTGACCCCACTATAATCCATTATAATGGATCACGGAAAACGGCCCTTTGAGCTCAGAGAGGAGCGTAAAATAGCAGAGAGAACGTTTGCGCCGCTTTAGTCTCATTGAATTCCTAATAGGTGACGGCGCACCCATCGTCCTTTTGGTTAAAAACGCAAATGTCCCAAACGGAGTGGTTTCACACGGTTGTAGTCGAGACTTGGGGGAACATTTAAATGCAAAAAAACTCATTTGTCGGCTCCTATTTAAGGAGAGTAGCCATTTGAATGAAAGACGTCGACGCCATTTTGACAGGCATTTCTCCAACAAATCATCAACCGACAAACGCCATTGGATACAATTTGAGTGGTTGTTTGTTCTACCAATCGAAAGTATCATCCGGGACTTTGGCTTTTTTTGTGAGGGAAGTGGAAAACGGAAGGAGTCGAAACTGCGTTTCTTGAATACCATTGTGGGCGGAGCTCCCGTTCGATGACATCACGGCAGAACATTTGACCTTCCTTCCATTGGGTTTATCTGATGGAGAAAAGGATGTGAGTGACGCCTTGGTGTAAATAGTAAGCCCCTCCCCCCAAAGCTCAGGGCTGGAACCCTGAACTCTAGCGTTTTAGTGTTTGACATACATGGGACAGATGTGTCCATGAAACGGACCACAGTGTAGTACCGACATGATACAATACAGTGTATATATAGCTCCCCAAAGAACATGGACAATATGAAGTATGGTACGAGTATTCCACAAAGACATGATGGAAGATCCCGTAGCATTGCCCCCCTTGTCTAAGAAAGAGACAAACGCTGCTTCTATTTCTCTCAGGACCCAGTGATGAACCTCCCTGCAAGCTTTGCACCGCTGCACCACACTGCCCTGTAGCCATGACCAGTTGATTGTAGCCTTGCTGGCAGCTCTCGGCCGCATTGTGTATGTTAAAGGAACACGCCAACATGTTGGGAATGTTGGCTTACCGTCTTTATCCAGAGAGAGACAAGAAGATAGAGACCAGTTTCCTCTCTGTGCGTTCAGTAGAAAGCTATCTTATCTTCTTGTCTCTCTCTCTGGAGAAGACGATAAGCTAATTTCACAAAATCTTGGCGTGTTCCTTTAAGTGTTAAATAGCTATATAGCTAATATATCACAGCCACTGAGGGTGGAGTTTGAGATGGGTCAAAAAAACTAGTGACCAATGAGATGAATTTGCTTGCACAGTGAAGCGTGTGTAAAAGTGAGAGGTTATATCCCTTTTTTTTTATTGTACGTGTGTTAACGGGTTCAACCCATTGTTCTATGAGGAACCTCACCGCCTTCATGTGTGTTAACGGGTTCAACTCATTGTTCTATGAGGAACCTCACCGCCTTCATGTGCCACGAGTCACAATCTCCCGCTCTGTGTTCGTCTGTGGAATATTAAAGGGGAACTATGCACAATTTAAGAATTCATACAATGTTATTCCTGTCTTGTCATATCTAGACAGTCCAGATATATTAGTGAAAACAAACCACTCTCCCAAATCCAAAGACTAGAGTAAATAAACACAAACGTGGGACGTCATCAAGTCTGGAGCTGCACCGTAGATGATGAACTGGGAAACACCTCATAGGTGACACAGAGCACCCACAGGGATGTTCCGTGCATACGGGTACATTTTGTGTGCCGTCCTTCGGATGAGACGCTAAACCGAGGTCCTGACTGAATCTCGTCGTTAAAGAACCCAGGACGCCTATCGCAAAGAGTAGGGGGTTCCCCCGACGTTCCTGGCCAAATTCCCAATCAGGTCTCTGACATCAAGGCCACCTAATCATCCCTCCCCCATTAATTGGCTGATATCAATCCCTGTCTCCTGAGCCGTTCAGCCACTGTGTAGTGATGTGTGCCTGGTGCCAGTGTATGGTAGTCAGTGTGTAGTGTGATGTGTGCCTGGTGCCAGTGTATGGTAGTCAGTGTGTAGTGTGATGTGTGCCTGGTGCCAGTGTATGGTAGTCAGTGTGTAGTGTGATGTGTGCCTGGTGCCAGTGTATGGTAGTCAGTGTGTAGTGTGATGTGTGCCTGGTGCCAGTGTATGGTAGTCAGTGTGTAGTGTGATGTGTGCCTGGTGCCAGTGTATGGCAGCCATTGAGCCTGTAGCCCAAGGTTGGGTTCTACCAGTGGTGGTGAAGGAGGCCATTTCCACCCTACATTGTGGGGAGCGCTTTAAGTGTCTAGAAAAGCGCTATATAAATGTAATGAATTATTATTATTATTATTTTCTGTTTCAGAACTGAGAAGAATACTATAGAATAAAAACTCAAACAAACGTCGCTCCGAATCAGTCTCCCATTCAGCGTCAACGGGGCAGCTCCTATGACGTCACAAGTTCATACCCGATGACGTCACAAGTTCATACCCGATGACGTCACAAGTTCATACCCGATGACGTCACAAGTTTAATTACTTACCTTCGAGCTCGAGTTCACAACTATTGAGTGAACTTTCCTAGACCGTGGGATTAACATATTGGTATTCTTCATTTGGGTGATGTTCCCCTTCGAGCTCGAGTGAATGTAATGCATCCATGTGCTGTACAACTGAATTAAATATTACATACACTGGTTAAATACATACAATTATTTATTTTAAAAAAATACAGGGAGTCTATGCATTCCCATTGTGTGGCTTTGTACTGAATGAACAAGACGGAATCACACGTAACAGAATCCTATTACAGGTAACGTATTAAACACCCACCCCACCCTATAACTATTACAGGTAACGTATTAAACACCCACCCCACCCTATAACTATTACAGGTAACGTATTAAACACCCACCCCACCCTATAACTATTACAGGTAACGTATTAAACACCCACCCCACCCTATAACTATTACAGGTAACGTATTAAACACCCACCCCACCCTATAACTATTACAGGTAACGTATTAAACACCCACCCCACCCTATAACTATTACAGGTAACGTATTAAACACCCACCCCACCCTATAACTATTACAGGTAACGTATTAAACACCCACCCCACCCTATAACTATTACAGGTAACGTATTAAACACCCACCCCACCCTATAACTATTACAGGTAACGTATTAAACACCCACCCCACCCTATAACTATTACAGGTAACGTATTAAACACCCACCCCACCCTATAACTATTACAGGTAACGTATTAAACACCCACCCCACCCTATAACTATTACAGGTAACGTATTAAACACCCACCCCACCCTATAACTATTACAGGTAACGTATTAAACACCCACCCCACCCTATAACTATTACAGGTAACGTATTAAACACCCACCCCACCCTATAACTATTACAGGTAACGTATTAAACACCCACCCCACCCTATAACTATTACAGGTAACGTATTAAACACCCACCCCACCCTATAACTATTACAGGTAACGTATTAAACACCCACCCCACCCTACAGGACAACTACAGTACAGTCGTTCAAGCAATGCAATTATAGTTGATTTTTCTTTTTTAATAATCAAAAAAAGGTCTCAGTCCAAACATCGACAACATCAATTATGGGTTCTAGGACACAGAGCGAGCCCTGTTTGTTGGAACGGCAATGTACAGCGAACCACAAGAGAACACGACAGAAGGCATATATGTGACAGTTGCTGTAGCTGCCAGTTTATTTCCAAATCAAGTCAATAACGCCTCGTCTCTATTAGTTATGTCCATCCTGGCTGGGGCGAGCCCTGGTCCAGGAGATCTGTGAGGTTAACCCTTTCACTGTGACAATACAGAAGGTTAGCCCTTTACTATCACACAACCGACAGCGATGCTCCATCATTAGCATCATTAGCTCCGCGGATGGAGCATCGCCGTCGGTTGTGTGATAGTAAAGGGTTAACCTTCTGTCGTGTGGCAGTGAAAGGGTTAAGTGTCGGACGAACAACTCCTCTCTGTTTTACAGAATGAGTCGTCTGAATGAAAACGGGTAAAAATACATTTTTAAAAACTATATATTATATTCTTTTTTCTTTTTTATTTTTTTTGCAAATTCAACTCTGCCTCTCTTTGTTAACAAGCAATGCTGTTTGTTATTTAAGATGACGGACTCGGCACTGACAGATTTGTGTTCATTGTGCTGCTTTTATAAAGCCTCAAATGACGGCTTACAATATTTCATGAAAGCAAAGTGTTTTGTTTGTCTAAGATTTTAAAAGGTTTAAACTTTACAGCACTGACAAAGTTGAACAAAGTGCTGTACAAGTCCCAACAAATATATATATTATAATAATAATAATAATAATAATAATAATAATAATAATAATAATAATAATAATAATAATAATAATAATAATAATAATAATAAATAAATATATATATTTTTCAAAATTCGAAGGTCAGCCCTACTATACAGTATGTACTATATAGAGACGGTAGATAAATCCAGTCTACAGTCCATGCTGCCAAATATGAAACAATAAAACCACGTTGTCCTGTGAAACGACACACTTTGGCCGAGGAGCGAATTATCCGGGGATTAAAAACAAAAACAGAGTCAAGAGTAATAATAATTTAAGGGAGGAAGATGAAAAGGGATAGGATCTGAGAAACGTCCGTTGTATCTCGAGAGGGAGGAGGAGGGGAGAGGGAGGGAGGATGGGAGAGGGGGGAGAGGGAGGGAGGAGGGGAGAGGGAGGGAGGATGGGAGAGGAGAGGGAAGGAGGGGAGAGGGATGGAGGAGGGGAGAGGGAGGAGGGGAGAGGGAGGGAGGGGGGGAGAGGGAGGGGAGAGGGGGGGAGGAGGGGAGAGGGAGGGAGGAGGGGAGGCCTGTACGTTAATGCCAAGCAAGCAGTGCAAAAATGCTTCCGCATTCGTCACCGCACGCTAGTGCGGTAAAGCGCCCTTCTTTTCAGACAAATGCTACCGTGCGTGCACCGGCGGCGGCGTGCTCGCTCAGGTGCGTGCGTGCGCCGGCGTGCTCGCGCGAGGTGCCCGCGCATGCGCATGAGATCCGACACGAGCGGAGCTCAATATATATAAGTCACCGCCCCTAATCCAGTATCTAGCAATAGCTCAATTGGCAAGGACACATGGCTGTGGATCCTATGGCTTGTTTGCTGGCGAGTTCGAATCCCATCGAAAATATTTTTTAACGTGATTTTTTTTTAACGTGTATTCTTTCGCCGGTTAAGGTTAGGCATAGGGATGTCCCGATCCGATCACGTGATCGGGATCGGGGCCGATCACGTGATTTTCCGAAGATCGGGATCGGCAAAAAAAAAAAAAAAAAAAAAAAAACGATTTTTTTTTTTTTTTTTTTTACTTTTTTTTTTTTTATTCAACAAACATGACCATGTTCACGTCTTAAACTCATACTGAGGCCTTAGTTTTGGTTTTAAATTGCATATCATCATTCATTTATTTATTGTCACAGAGCAGAAGAATTTTGCCAAAACAAACCAATAGTATCCAGCTGCAGAACGGCAGACCAGCCACAATCTCAGACCCAAATAATTTTTATTTAAATTTTTTTTATCCCAATTTCTCACATTACATTCACCCTGAATGTTGACGTTATCCAGGTGAAAAGTTAACTTCATAAATCATTTGATGTATAAAGGAAATGCGTTTGGGTCTGAGAGTGTGGCTGGTCTGCTGTTCTGCAGCTGGATACTATTGGTTTGTTTTGGCAAAATTCTTCTGCTCTGTGTGACAATAAATAAATGAATGATGATATGCAATTTAAAACCAAAACTAAGGCCTCAGTATGAGTTTAAGACGTGAACATGGTCATGTTTGTGGAATAAAAAAAATAAAAAAAATAATTTTGATCGGATCGGGAAATATCGGTATCGGTAGATACTCAAAATCACATGATCGGGATCGGATCGGGAGCAAAAAAACGTGATCGGGACATCCCTAGTTAGGCATGGTTAAGGTTAAGGTTAGGCATTGTTTCGGAGTTGGTTAAGGTTAGAACGGTTAAGTTTAGGCGCTGTTAAGGAGCTGGTTAAGGTTAGAGTTTGTCAAAGAGAATGGCAATATAATTTCTATGGTTAAGGTTAGGCATTGTTTCGGAGTTGGTTAAGGTTAGAACGGTAAGTTTAAGCGTTGTTAAGGAGCTGGTTAAGGTTAGAGTTTGTCAAAGAGAATGGCAATAGACAGCCTATTTCCGCGCGACCTGGGCGTGGGCGGCGGAAAATGAAAGGCGCATTACTGCATGCCACTACGGTAAATTTTTGCACTGCTTGCTTGGCATAAAGCTACACGCGGAGGGAGAGGAGAGGGAAGGAGGGGAGAGGGATGGAGGAGGGAGAGGGAGGAGGGGAGAGGGAGGGAGGGAGGAGGGGAGAGGGAGGGAGGAGGGGAGAGGGAGGAGGAGGGGAGAGGGGGAGAGGGAGGAGGAGGGGAGAGGGAGGATGAGGGGAGGGGAGAGGGGGGGAGGAGGGAGGAGGGGAGAGGAGAGGGAAGGAGGGGAGAGGGATGGAGGAGGGGAGAGGAGAGGAAGGAGGGGAGAGGGATGGAGGAGGGGAGAGGAGAGGGAAGGAGGGGAGAGGGATGGAGGAGGGGAGAGGAGGGAGAGGGAGGGAGGAGGGGAGAGGGAGGATGAGGGGAGGGGAGAGGGAGGGGAGAGGGGGGGAGGAGGGGAGAGGAGAGGAAGGAGGGGAGAGGGAGGGAGGAGGGGAGAGGAGGGAAGGAGGGGAGAGGATGGAGAGGGGAGAGGGAGGAGGGGAGAGGGATGGAGGAGGGAGAGGAGAGGGAAGGAGGGGAGAGGGATGAGGAGGGGAGAGGGGGAGAGGGAGGGAGGAGGGGAGAGGGAGGATGAGGGAGGGGAGAGGGAGGGGAGAGGGGGGGAGGAGGGGAGAGGAGAGGGAAGGAGGGGAGAGGGGGGAGAGGGAGGGAGGAGGGGAGAGGAGGGAAGGAGGGGAGAGGGATGGAGGAGGGGAGAGGGAGGAGGGGAGAGGGATGGAGGAGGGGAGAGGAGAGGGGAAGGAGGGGAGAGGGAGGGAGGAGGGGAGAGGGAGGAGGGGAAGGGAGGGAGGAGAGGGAGGAGGGGATAGTGAGGGAGGAGAGGAGAGGGAGGATGGATAGTGAGGGAGGAGAGGAGAGGGAGGAGGGGAGAGAGGGAGGAGAGGAGAGTGAGGGAGGAGGGGAGAGGGAGGGAGGAGGGGAGAGTGAGGGAGGAGAGGAGAGGGAGGAGGGGAGAGGGAGGA
>NC_140168.1:266054-278554 GCF_963971535.1 Notolepis coatsorum
GAGGAGAGAGAGGAGAGAGAGGAGAGAGAGTGAGGAGAGAGAGAGGAGAGAGAGGAGAGAGAGGAGAGAGAGAGGAGAGGAGAGAGAGGAGGAGAGAGTGAGGAGAGAGAGGAGAGAGAGGAGAGAGAGAGGTGAGGAGGAGAGTGAGGAGAGAGAGAGGAGAGAGAGTGAGAGATGAGGAGAGAGGTGAGGAGAGAGAGAGAGACGAGAGAGAGAGGTAGAGAGTGAGGAGAGAGAGAGGAGAGAGAGGAGAGAGGAGAGGTGAGGAGAGGAGGGAGAGAGAGAGGAGAGGAGAGGAGAGAGAGATGAGAGAGAGGAGAGAGAGGAGAGAGAGTGAGGAGAGAGAGAGGAGAGAGAGGAGAGAGAGGAGAGAGAGTGAGGAGAGAGAGGAGAGAGAGAGAGGAGAGAGAGAGAGGAGAGAGAGGAGAGAGAGAGAGGAGAGAGAGAGGAGAGGAGAGAGAGGAGAGAGAAGGAGAGAGTGAGGAGAGAGAGAGGAGAGAGAGGAGAGAGAGAGAGGGAGAGAGGAGGGCCACCCACTGGACGCACTGCAGGGGGCAGCAGAGAGGCTTCATTTGATTTTTGATGTAAATAAATACAAACAATATAAAATCAAAACAAATCACTGATCTCTCAAGAAATTAAATGGAAACAAAAATAAATAAATAAACAAAACATAACTCAATTTACATGTTCGAAAAGGAGTAGGAAGAAGTATACACTTATTTAATGTAATTTATTGAACGCAATACTTCTCTACCATACTGGAAGAGAGATGACCACACAAGGCAAGGCTTCTATTAGGGAGAAAACACCCCAAATAACCCCCGAGTAGGTCACCCTGACAGGTAAGACGTCGCGCGACTATGATTTGGCACCACAAGTAAAATGAATGGAGGAAAACAGGTAAATGTAAGGGGGTAGGGATCAATAAGGGGGTAGGGATCAATAAGGGGGTAGGGATCAATAAGCTTAGCTTCCCTCTACTCCTTTTTTGTCAACATGTCAACTAACTACATTGCTCTTGACTTTTTGTTTATAATTTCTTTTTCATTCTGATTATTCTGTTTGACAAAGCTTGATATTATGATTTATTTAGAGGAATGTAAAGAATACATGTTCAAAAATAAACGTTTCATTAGGGATGTCCGATATTATCGGCCGACCGATATTATCGGCCGATATCGGCAGTAAAATGTGATATCGGAAAATATCGGTATCGGTTTAAAAAAAATAAAAACAATAACAATATTTGTTATATATATATATCCAGTGAAATTATTAGTTACCTGAAATTATTCAGTTTTTTGGGGGGGGGGGAAAACCCTGCATATATCGGTATCGGTTGATATCGGTTGATATCGGTATCGGAAATTAAGAGTTGGACAATATCGGTATATCGGTATCGGTAAAAAAGCCAATATCGAGCATCCCTAACAGTAATACAGTTACAGTTACCTTGGGCAGCAGCAAAGGGATGTGTGTTTTACGCTCCTCACGGGAGTGGTCGATCCAACGGAGGACGGTAAAAAAGCCAATATCGAGCATCCCTACTTTTCATTCATTCATTCACTCGAGGCGACCGCCTGAGGTTTTCG
Organism: Notolepis coatsorum; assembly: GCF_963971535.1. Lineage (NCBI taxonomy): Eukaryota > Metazoa > Chordata > Actinopteri > Aulopiformes > Paralepididae > Notolepis > Notolepis coatsorum. The sequence continues at coordinate 267,650 of NC_140168.1, forward strand.
ATAGGCTTTCGACCGGGGGCTCCTACCTGAGAGGGGGGGCTCCTACCTGAGAGAGCGGGGGGGGGGCTCCTACCTGAGACACCAGGGGGGGGGGGGGGGGGCTCCTACCTGAGACACCAGGGGGGGGGGGGGGGCTCCTACCTGAGAGACCGGGGGCTCGTAGACGTCCAGCTGCAGCCGCTGCACCACGGCGCTGAAGTCCTCCGCGTGGAAACACACGGCGTCCTTGGTGACCCGGGGCCGGTCGCTCCTGGAGAACAAACACTTACATTTAGTCACTTATCCAAAGCGACTTGAATGATATTATTGTAACTGAGGGGTTACAAAACCCTGACTGTATTAAAGATTGTGATAGATTAAACCACTGCTAGTTATGTACTTAGTATTACTGGCCAGACAGTACATCTAAATATGGCAGACACTCATAATAACACGGCACGGGACAAAGAAATATCATTGAGGGTATTTATTATTATGCAGTAAATGTACAGATATGAGAATTAGGGTCGCGCTTGTATGGCGAAGAATATGCATAAGTCAGTCAGTAGCAGAAGTCAGTGGGAATAGAATAATTCCTACGATGGGGTACTAGGCTAACGCCGCCTGGCGTAAGATGGCAATTATAGGGGCAACGCTGGTACCGCTGGAGACAAGGGGTTCCTCCCAGAGTTGTAAGCTCTGGAGGAGAGAGGAATGTTCGGATACTCAGTCTGATCAATTGAAGAAGAAGGGGATTCACGTACAGAATCCAGTCCTTGTAATCCAAAGCTCAGCATCAAAAGCAATAACTGTAATCCAATTGCACGATAGCAATGATGATAGCCAGCTAGCCTCGGTCCATGAGGCCAGCCCGAATGTAGATCCTCAAGGTGGTTAAATCCAAACGACAGTGGATATTAACGATGCTCTTCTCCAGGTAGTACGTTCCACAATCAATATAATCCAACCAATACTGGTTCTGCAATCGCCGCCGTCGGTTCTCATGTGCACATGTCCAGTAGGTTCTCCGACTAGGCCTCCTCGTGTGCTGGTACCAATGTATTTAGTCCATGCGCACTGGCTAAGGTCCACTAGCTAAACGAACGAACTGCTGGGTAATGCTGCACACGAACGAACTGCTGTTGGCACGATACACAATAATTAACGACTCTTTACTTCACATTAAGCTAAGTCGAACTTGACGTTACTGCATTAAATCTGACACTTTTACTATTCACTTCGCACATGGTTCTCAACGCTCTGTTAGACGCACTGCTTCTCACTACATTAGAATCACACTGAACTTGCTGAACAGCTACTGTTCGCACCTGCCGCCGTATAGATACTTAAGTGGCTTCCTAGTGCCAAACCTAACCACTTGCCCGGAATCAATGCGCTGCCAAGGGCATGTCCTGACTTGCCCAGACTCGCCCTTGAACCTGTCTGAGTGCGAGACTGCCTGGCGCCACCGTCAGGGGGCATTATCCATAAGGAAAGCGAATATTACTAGGATTTACACGCAGGCTTAAAGGGATATAACGTGTATATATAAATAATATACAAGGTATATAAAACAATAAATGTAGATTCTCAGCTTTAATCTGGCCCTTCACAACAATTATCATTATTGTTATTATAATTATGGTAATGGTTATTATTATGATATGGTATGAAGCTGTAAGGTGCACTTGAGCTGACCATTATGTTAAAATAAATATGAAGTTTGGAAGGGGGCAGGGCCAGCGGGTGTATCATGTTAAAGAAATTTAAAAGGAGGTTGGTGATATTGTGCCAAGATGAACTGTACCCCCATGTACAGTACGAAACAAAATGAATGAATGAATGAAAAACGTACAAGTTCTGTACAACAAGTCAGCAGGAAGGGTACAACTCTACAGTCTTGAGTGTATAGTAGTATAGACATATTAGCATAGTAGGTAGATTCCTTACTAGTAAAGTGCATGATATTATTAGACAAGAGGGAGCCTTTTCCACAATATCGTCTCTTGGGTCTACAGAGCAGGCGAGGCCAGACATTTACAAAGATAATACATGATCTCATGCCATTTACTTTGTGTGGTGTGTTACAACAATAAATAACTAAATGTTCTAAATAAATATCAATGTTGAAACTGAGAAGTTTGGACATACTGAAAAAAATAAATAACGTGGTATTACAGAGAGAGTTATGTACCGGAAAAAAGGTACCGTTGGGCAGGGGTGTAAAGTACTCGAGTAATTGTACTCCGTTACAATACTTAAGTACTGTTTTGGGGGATTTGTACTTTACTCAAGTATTATTAGGTTTGTATACTTCAGAGAAAAAAAACATACTTTTTACTCCTTACATTTAAAATGCAGACCTACAACGTACAAATCTTGCAGGTCCAACTATTTTAATTAGTATATTTGTTTCTCTGGCCGAACTAACGTTAAAGTTATTAATCCTGCGGCCACGCTTTATTTAAAAACAGCCAATCGAATCCCCATCAATGGGAAATGAACCCGCCCACACCCATGCTGATTGGTCCTTGTGCAAGACTAGAAAGTGGGGATCATTGATTAAACACCTGCTATCAGAAGAATAGACAGAAACATGTTTTTTTACTTTTACTTTTTAGTACTCAAGTACATTTAAAAGTAGAAACTTTTTTACTTTTACTCAAGTGTGTTTTTAGCCAGATACTTTTACTTGAGTAAGATTTTGAGACGGTATACCCATACTTCCACTTAATTCATAACTTTTGAACAATAGATGCTATTTCTAATCTGTCAGCGGTTCTATATTGCCAACAAGATTGTCTACATTCCATTCATTACACATACATCTGAAATAAGCAAGGAAAGTGCTTGAAAATAAATGTTTATCTTCCAAGTTTAATTTCAACAAGTTCAAGTGCAACTACATATGAACCATAATAATAAAAATGATGATGATAATCATACACTTGTTTTATATCATTGGAAAGCGCTAGTTGTTAGCTTCAGAATGGTACCAAATACGAGGTACTTTGAAATACCCAGTAACTAATAATCGATCACAAACCAATGCAAGTTCATGTTCAGGGATTTCCTAAATGGACCAGAGGATCCCAGAGCGTCAAGTATAATTTATGGGCACTTTTTACACCCCTGCCCGTTGGGTACCGATACCGAATTCCAGGAACTGGTACCGGCATCGGTTGGAATGTGAACCGGTACCCAGCCCCCTAGCGATTACAAACTCACCACTCCCCGAACTGCACCGCCTTCAGCACGCCCACCGCAGCCGTGCTCTGCCAGTCGAAGCTCTGGCCCACGTGATCTGCGTGCGCCCTGGTCCGGTCCTCGAACAGCACCTCTCTGGGCTCGCTGGCCCGCGGCAAGTAGTGCAGGTTCTTGATCTCGTTCATGGACCTGGCGGTGATGGGGGGGGGGGGGGGGGGAGAAGCCGATAAGTTCCCTATAAATTATATACTTGCTCACCGGGAGAGAAGCCGTTGCGAGATAAGTTATACGGTGTGCGCTGGGCTATGTTCCCCAGGTCCTATGTTCCCCAGGTCCTATGTTCCCCAGGTCCTATGTTCCCCAGGTCCTATGTTCCCCAGGTCCTATGTTCCCCAGGTTCTATGTTCCCCAGGTCCTATGTTCCCCAGGTCCTATGTTCCCCAGGTCCTATGTTCCCCAGGTCCTATGTTCCCCAGGTCCTATGTTCCCCAGGTCCTATGTTCCCCAGGTCCTATGTTCCCCAGGTCCTATGTTCCCCAGGTCCTATGTTCCCCAGGTCCTATGTTCCCCAGGTCCTATGTTCCCCAGGTCCTATGTTCAGGTCCTATGTTCCCCAGGTCCTATGTTCCCCAGGTCCTATGTTCCCCAGGTCCTATGTTCAGGTCCTATGTTCCCCAGGTCCTATGTTCCCCAGGTCCTATGTTCCCCAGGTCCTATGTTCCCCAGGTCCTATGTTCCCCAGGTCCTATGTTCCCCAGGTCCTATGTTCCCCAGGTCCTATGTTCCCCAGGTCCTATGTTCCCCAGGTCCTATGTTCCCCAGGTCCTATGTTCCCCAGGTCCTATGTTCCCCAGGTCCTATGTTCCCCAGGTCCTATGTTCCCCAGGTCCTATGTTCCCCAGGTCCTAACCCTAACCCTAAGTGGATAAAAAAATATATATAAAAGTAGCGATGACACATTTGAGAGTGGCGTCTTCTTCTAAAGATGATCTGTGTGCTCCAGTACCTTCTCTTTTCCATAGCAACGAGACTTGCTTTTATTCATTTACATTTACATTTAGTCATTTAGCTGACGCTTTTATCCAAAGCGACTTACAAGTTCTGTACGACAAGCCATCAGGAAGGGCACAACTCTATCAGCTGAGTAACAATGTTCATCAAAGTGTTGAGTGCTACAGTGTAGGTTAGTTTATTAGGACAAGTGCATGACAGTAAGGTTAGTTAGGGTTAGATTTTTTTTTTTTTTTTTTTTTTTTTTATTCAGATAATGGTTGAAGAAGTGAGTCTTTAGTCGACGGCGAAAGATTGGACGTGTTTAGGCGACTTCTCTTTGATGACCCTCCCGGAGCTTGGATAGGAGTAGGTCTGAGGCGGCCAGAAGATGCAGAGCGTAGGGGTCTTGAGGGTGTGTAGTTAGAGACCATTGACCGGAGGTAGGCGGGAGCAGTTCCCTTTGCCGCACGGTATGCTAGGTCAAGGGCCTTGAAGCGGATTCATGCAGCAATGGGGAGCCAGTGCAGGTCCCTAAGAAGTGGGGTGACATGGGCCGACTTCGGTAGGTTTGAGATCAGGCGGGCCGCTGCGTTCTGAATGAGTTGAAGAGGCTTGGTGTTAGTGGCCGGGAGGCCAGCGAGCAGTGCGTTGCAGTAGTCGAGGCGGGAGATGACTGTTGATTGGACGAGGAGTTGGGTGGCTTCTTTTGTCAGGAAGGGGCGTATCCTTCTGACGTTGCTCAGGAGGAATCGGCAGGTTCTGGTTGTCGCTGCGATGTGAGCAGAGAAGTTCAACTGGTCGTCGAGGACAACACCAAGGTTCTTGGCGGTCGGGGACGCGGTCACAGCTGCATTCTCGACTGTGATGGAAAGGTCGGTCAGGGGGGAGGATTTGGCCGGCAGGTGGAGCAATTCTTTAGTTGATGCAAGGACTAACACACTCTTAAGGAGTGTATGTGAATACAGTATAGACCCCACATTTAGCTGTATTTAGGTAAGGGGAAAAGTACGGATTTGAGGCTTTAAAGTGGGCGGTTAGGTGGCGTAGCGGAGATTGCGTTCGTCACCAACCCCGGAGATGTGAGCTGGATTCGCCTGTTCGAATCCAGCTCACAGCTCCGGGGTTGTCACCAGCTGGGCTGGCCGTTCACACTAACACAACATGCAGTATTAGAGGGTGGGAGAAGCTGGCGGGGTGGGTCCGGGTCGTTGTAAACAGCGACTCCTACAGTTCGGTCGGGGCGCCTGCTCAGCGAGGATAGGACCTGAGTGGGGTAGTGTGATCCTTCCACACGCTACACCCTCTCAGGGAGGATCCGCGCTGCCAGGTGAAAAGAAGCGGTTGATTGGCTGGACGTGTGTCGGAGGAAGCACGTGGTAGCCTCCACTCTCCCAGACCCACTGTGGGGGGTAAGTGCGCAGCGACCAGGAAGGGGATCGGGAATTGGCATAACGACTAACATTGGGATGGGAGAAAAATCGGAGGAAAATGGAGGGGGAAAAAGATAAAAAAAAAGAAGAAAAAAAAAGACAGGGGAGGGGAGCATTGGCACGGCTAAATTGGGATGGGGAGAAAAATAGAAAAATGGAGGAGAAAAAGTGGATAAAAAAAAAGAAAAAGAAATATAAATAAAACCCCAACAATAACCCTGGACTGTCTGCAGTACCTGCGTCGCCTGAAGGGGGCCTTGGGCGGGTCTGCGGTCGGCACCATCTGCTCCCCGGGCCGCACCCACATGATGGGCCCGTCGTCACTCTGGGAGCGGCAGTCCAGCCGGAGGCCCGAGAGGGTGCCCCAGGGCAGGGTCATCTGGGGGCAGAGGTCAGAGGTCAGAGAGGCTGCCCCAGGGGAGGGTCATCTGGGGGGGGGGGCAGAGGTGAGAGGTCAGAGAGGCTGCCCCAGGGCAGGGTCATCTGGGGGCAGAGGTCAGAGGTCAGAGAGGCTGCCCCAGGGGAGGGTCATCTGGGGGGGGGGGCAGAGGTGAGAGGTCAGAGAGGCTGCCCCAGGGCAGGGTCATCTGGGGGCAGAGGTGAGAGGTCAGAGAGGCTGCCCCAGGGCAGGGTCATCTGGGGGCAGAGGTGAGAGGTCAGAGAGGCTGCCCCAGGGCAGGGTCATCTGGGGGGCAGAGGTGAGAGGTCAGAGAGGCTGCCCCAGGGCAGGGTCATCTGGGGGGCAGAGGTGAGAGGTCAGAGAGGCCAGGGCCGAGGTCAACCACTTAACCCTTTCACTACCACACTACAGAAGGTTAACCCTTTCACTACCACACTACAGAAGGTTAACCCTTTCACTACCACACTACAGAAGGTTAACCCTTTCACTGCCACACTACAGAAGGTTAACCTTTCACTACCACACTACAGAAGGTTAACCTTTCACTACCACACACCGGAAGGTTAACCCTTTCACTACCACACTACAGAAGGTTAACCTTTCACTACCACACTACAGAAGGTTAACCTTTCACTACCACACTACAGAAGGTTAACCCTTTCACTACCACACTACAGAAGGTTAACACTTTCACTACCACACTACAGAAGGTTAACCTTTCACTACCACACTACAGAAGGTTAACCCTTTACTATCACACTACAGAAGGTTAACCTTTCACTACCACACTACAGAAGGTTAACCCTTTACTATCACACTACAGAAGGTTAACCCTTTCACTACCACACTACAGACGGTTAACCTTTCACTACCACACTACAGATGGTTAACCCTTTCACTACCACACTACAGAAGGTTAACCTTTCACTACCACACTACAGAAGGTTAACCCTTTCACTACCACACTACAGAAGGTTAACCTTTCACTACCACACTACAGAAGGTTAACCCTTTCACTACCACACTACAGAAGGTTAACCCTTTCACTACCACACTACAGAAGGTTAACCATTTCACTACCACACTACAGAAGGTTAACCCTTTCACTACCACACTACAGAAGGTTAACCATTTCACTACCACACTACAGAAGGTTAACCCTTTCACTATCACACTACAGAAGGTTAACCTTTCACTGCCACAATACAGACGGTTAACCCTTTCACTACCACACTACAGAAGGTTAACCCTTTCACTATCACACTACAGAAGGTTAACCTTTCACTGCCACAATACAGACGGTTAACCCTTTCACTACCACACTACAGAAGGTTAACCTTTCACTACCACACTACAGAAGGTTAACCCTTTCACTACCACACTACAGAAGGTTAACCTTTCACTACCACACTACAGAAGGTTAACCTTTCACTGCCACAATACAGACGGTTAACCCTTTCACTACCACACTACAGAAGGTTAACCCTTTCACTGCGACAATAAAGACAGTTAACCCTTTCACTACCAACTACAGAAGGTTCACCCTTTCACAAACACACCACATAAGGTTAACCCTTTCACTACCACACTACAGACGGTTAACCCTTTCACTACCACACTACAGAAGGTTAACCCTTTCACTGCGACAATAAAGACAGTTAACCCTTTCACTACCACACTACAGAAGGTTCACCCTTTCACAACCACACCACATACGGTTAACCCTTTCACTACCACACTACAGACGGTTAACCCTTTCACAACCACACTACATAAGGTTAACCCTTTCACTACCACACTACAGATGGTTAACCCTTTCACTACCACACTACAGAAGGTTAACCTTTCACTACCACACTACAGAAGGTTAACCCTTTCACTGCCACACTACAGAAGGTTAACCTTTCACTACCACACTACAGAAGGTTAACCTTTCACTACCACACTACAGAAGGTTAACCCTTTCACTACCACACTACAGAAGGTTAACCCTTTCACTACCACACTACAGAAGGTTAACCATTTCACTACCACACTACAGAAGGTTAACCCTTTCACTACCACACTACAGATGGTTAACCTTTCACTACCACACTACAGAAGGTTAACCATTTCACTACCACACTACAGAAGGTTAACCCTTTCACTATCACACTACAGAAGGTTAACCTTTCACTGCCACAATACAGACGGTTAACCCTTTCACTACCACACTACAGAAGGTTAACCCTTTCACTATCACACTACAGAAGGTTAACCTTTCACTGCCACAATACAGACGGTTAACCCTTTCACTACCACACTACAGAAGGTTAACCTTTCACTACCACACTACAGAAGGTTAACCCTTTCACTACCACACTACAGAAGGTTAACCCTTTCACTACCACACTACAGACGGTTAACCCTTTCACTACCACACTACAGAAGGTTAACCCTTTCACTGCGACAATAAAGACAGTTAACCCTTTCACTACCACACTACAGAAGGTTCACCCTTTCACAACCACACCACATACGGTTAACCCTTTCACTACCACACTACAGACGGTTAACCCTTTCACAACCACACTACATAAGGTTAACCCTTTCACTACCACACTACAGATGGTTAACCCTTTCACTACCACACTACAGAAGGTTAACCTTTCACTACCACACTACAGAAGGTTAACCTTTCACTACCACACTACAGAAGGTTAACCCTTTCACTACCACACTACAGAAGGTTAACCTTTCACTACCACACTACAGAAGGTTAACCCTTTCACTACCACACTACAGAAGGTTAGCCCTTTCACTACCACACTACAGAAGGTTAACCTTTCACTACCACACTACAGAAGGTTAACCTTTCACTACCACACTACAGAAGGTTAACCCTTTCACTACCACACTACAGAAGGTTAACCTTTCACTACCACACTACAGAGGGTTAACATTTCACTACCACACTACAGAAGGTTAACCTTTCACTACCACACTACAGAAGGTTAACCCTTTACTATCACACTACAGAAGGTTAACCTTTCACTACCACACTACAGCAGGTTAACCCTTTCACTACCACACTACAGCAGGTTAACCCTTTCACTACCACACTACAGAAGGTTAACCTTGCACTACCACACTACAGAAGGTTAACCCTTTACTACCACACTACAGAAGGTTAACCCTTTCACTACCACACTACAGAAGGTTAACCCTTTCACTACCACACTACAGAAGGTTAACCTTGCACTACCACACTACAGAAGGTTAACCCTTTACTATCACACTACAGAAGGTTAACCCTTTCACTACCACACTACAGAAGGTTAACCCTTTCACTACCACACTACAGAAGGTTAACCTTTCACTACCACACTACAGAAGGTTAACCCTTTCACTACCACACTACAGAAGGTTAACCTTGCACTACCACACTACAGAGGGTTAACCTTTCACTACGGAGAGGTCGTCCCCACTGACCTTGAGACACGGAGAGGTCGTCCCCACTGACCTTGAGAAACGGAGAGGTCGTCCCCACTGACCTTGAGGTCGTCCCCACTGACCTTGAGAAACGGAGAGGTCGTCCCCACTGACCTTGAGAAACGGAGAGGTCGTCCCCACTGACCTTGAGAAACAGAGAGGTCGTCCCCACTGACCTTGAGAAACGGAGAGGTCGTCCCCACTGACCTTGAGAAACAGAGAGGTCGTCCCCACTGACCTTGAGAAACGGAGAGGTGGTCCCCACTGACCTTGAGAAACGGAGAGGTCGTCCCCACTGACCTTGAGAAACGGAGAGGTGGTCCCCACTGACCTTGAGAAACGGAGAGGTCGTCCCCACTGACCTTGAGAAACGGAGAGGTCGTCCCCACTGACCTTGAGAAACGGAGAGGTGGTCCCCACTGACCTTGAGAAACGGAGAGGTCGTCCCCACTGACCTTGAGAAACGGACACTCCTCCAACATGTCCAGGAACTCGGGGAAGAAGTCGCCCACCTCCTCGTCCACGGCCCCCACCAGACTGATCTGCCTCATGGGGCCGGCCCGGTACGTCCCCGAGCAGTAGGTCCGGCTCACCTGGAGGAGGGGGGGGGGGGTTACTATGGCAGCCGTGGTCTGGCACACACAAGGCCCTGCGGCACCGTGAGCTCAACACAAACCCGTGGTCCACATGTCATCACAGTGTTCTGTGGGACGTACAGCTACTAGGGGTGTAGAGGGTGAGGGTTTCAGAGCGGCTGTGTACCGAACTAATACACCGGTGTGTTAACCCAGTGTTTCCCCTATATGCATTCAGCAGCGGCGCCCGCTGCTATGAACTAGACTATTAAAAAAAAATTATATATTTTTTTTTGGCATTTCATTTGGGCTCGCCGGGCTTCATTGGGGTGCTTCATGTAAAAGACTGACCTGAGGAAAAGGCTGCAGGGAGAAAGCACTGCAGTCTAGTCAATTTTGTGTTTTGAGCACAAAGTTCATCATAGATTTAGCCTCTTTATTTTGCTCTCAAAGTGCACCAGATTGATGCATTTAACTTTAAAATGTAAAAAAAACTAAAAAAAAAAGTTGCCAGACCCCCCTAGAGGCACAGCACCGCTGCTGAATTTTTTTTCAAGGGAAACACTGAAAACCACTAACGACCGCCCAACAGGTTTTTTTTTTTTTCCAGAATCTAATATAATTATTATTATAATAACTTTTTTTTACAAGTCGATTATTAATTTCAATATAGAATATTCGTTGACAGCCCTATAAGTAGAATTAGTTACTGCACACGACATCACCCCTGAGTGGAACGAAAACCCGTACCGAACCGTGACTTCAGAACCGAGGTACATACCGAACCGTGGTTTTTGTGTACCGTTACACCCCTAGTTACACCCCTAGTTACACCCCTAGTTACACCCCT
>NC_140168.1:281054-298554 GCF_963971535.1 Notolepis coatsorum
AAGCTGGAGATGGTGGTGGTCTCGACGTCTAAACGCACCTGAGAGTGGAAGCTGGAGATGGTGGTGGTCTCGACGTCTAAACGCACCTGAGAGTGGAAGCTGGAGATGGTGGTGGTCTCGACGTGTAAACGCACCTGAGAGTGGAAGCTGGAGATGGTGGTGGTCTCGACGTGGAAACGCACCTGAGAGTGGAAGCTGGAGATGGTGGTGGTCTCGACGTGTAAACGCACCTGAGAGTGGAAGCTGGAGATGGTGGTGGTCTCGACGTGTAAACGCACCTGAGAGTGGAAGCTGGAGATGGTGGTGGTCTCGACGTGTAAACGCACCTGAGAGTGGAAGCTGGAGATGGTGGTGGTCTCGATGTCCTTCTTGCCCAGGATCTCCACCTTCACGTGCGTGTTGGGGAAGTTGAAGGCGAAGTAGTCCAGGAAGTCGGGCAGGAAGGCGGCGGCCCCGTGGACCACCGCCAGCGCGTAGGAGGAGGCCGCGCTGCGGGGCGTCTCGCCGAACGTGCGCTCCAGGAACTCGCGGGCGAAGCCCTCCATGTCGGCGGCCGTCAGGTCGGCCAGCTCGTGGGCGTACGCGTGCAGCACCGCCGCCCCGCCGTTAGCCTGCCGCTCCTCGTGCATGAAGCGCCCGGGCCAGGTGCCCGTCTGCAGGCAGGAGCCGCGGATGTGGTGGTCCTGGTGGGAGAGGAAGGGGGGCGCGTGGTGGAGGTAGGGGTGTTGCTGCGGGCGGTGGTGGTTACCATTGGTGCCGTTCCTCTCCTGCTTCCCACCGGGGGAGGGGGGGGGCTCGGGGCGGGGGCCGAGGTCTGTAGTCTGGACCTCCTTGTTGTGCGTCCGCCGCCGGGTCTTCTTGCTGCCGTGTTGCTCCTCCTCCTCGCGGCGCTGCCTCTTCCTCTTCCTCTTCCTCCTCTCCTTCTTCAGGAGGTATTCCTCCAGGGTTTGGGACTTGATGTTTTCGTCGTGGGGTCGCGGCTCTGGGGGGAAAGGGTTGGGTCAAAAGAAGCCGTGCGTTAGTGGGGGACTCACTGAGAACTTGGAATCACAGCAGGGGTCTCAAACTCGCGGGCCGAGTTTAGTGTTAATGCGGCCCGCGCGCAACTTCTTGCCGTGTCGTTGTGAGAGTTGGATGTTTTATTTATTTTATCACTTGTAGGCTACCATAGCACAGGCTCATGACAGCAACGTTACATTAGTGACTTGGTTGAAACGTGATTCCGGAGTGATACCAAGTGGAAGGAAAATATATCCAGTGCGTATGGCAGGCATCCTCGAAATTCTCCGCTGTCTCCTCTCCAGGGACGTGCACAGGACTGTAGAGGGGCAGGTGCTCAAAGGCTGAAAAGGGCACTGGGCCTGTGCTATTTTTGGGGGCCCTTTTTGGGCAGGGAGGGGCCTTTTTATGCTTTTTGGGGGGTTTTGGTGATCAAATATTGAATATTGAACTATAATAATCAGTGCAGGAGCTCACTTATCCTTGAAAGACACTTTTATCACTGACTTAAAAGGCCCATACATCTCCATAAATGTTCGGGCGGAGGGAATAAGTGCTTACCCTACAGACCCCAAGTCTGTTAGGACAGCAGACTCGGTTGGCACTGCTCAAAACTTACCTTTTTAAAATAGCTTTTAAATGAATTATTATCTTTATTTCATTGTCTTGTTTTTCTTTATTTCTATACATTTTACTTAAATATTTTATTATAATTTGTATCATTGTTTTATGTAGTTTATTTTATCATTTTATTTGTTATTTTTTAATGTCAACATATTATTAAAATTATTCAAATGGAACTCAAACATGTTCCCTTGTGATGTCACCAACCAGTGTTGGGGAAGTTACTTTTAAAAAGTAACTAGTTACAGTTACTAGTTACTTCTTCCAAAAAGTTACTAAATTACTTACTCAGTTACAAATTATAAAAGTAACTAGTTACTTCAGAAAGTAACTATTGCGTTACTTTCAAGTAAATTTGTTACATAAACAACATACACAAATCTAAACTATTTTAATGTTGCTGTGGGACAAAGTGAGACTAGCCTCCAATCAAATGCCATGTATGTAGATATTATAATTACTATGTTTATATAGTGGATCATACAAATACAAACACAGATGTTTTGGAACTTTTGAAATGTATTGCCCCTCAACAGGCCACAACTGGGCAACATTAAATTATGCTTGTTAAGCACTATACCAAAAATAAATAACAAATATATACTGATTGATTGAACATTTTAATTAACAGATTGCAGAATGGGTACAGTACAGTACAGCTCAATACACACAATAGACCTGTCGCTAAACCACGCCCCCAAATAGAATTTGTCCAATCATATCACAGCAAAAATCCTTGCTGGCAGAAAAACTCAGACATCACCAGAAAAGCTGTGTGTAGGGCGCATCAAACCAAACGTCTGTGATCGAAACCACTGTGAAGAGTTCAGTTTCTATGTTTATTATCTAGCTAATATCTGATGGTGAAACGCTGTGCGTGGGGTACCTGTAATTCGGACACCAGGTACCCTGAAAGACTGGATGGAGGAGTATATTTTGTACCTTTTCCGAAGCCCAAAAGAAAACTCGGCAAATGCAGGCGGTGGATTCTGCTGTGTCGTCGACCACATACACAACTGAATGTGAAGACCATTTCCAAGGACAGTTGTGTTTGCTCAAAGCTAAGGTCAATTCATAAAGACATAATATTTGACGGCATGTATTAGAAACGTAGACCAAACTATTAGTTAGCTAACGTTAGCTGCAAGCTAGCTAGCCAGCTAGCTAGCTGGTGTTATCCTAGCTAGCTAGCTACAGTGTTATCAACATCAACTTTGCTGTCATTAATTTTCTGTCTGACTTTTCTTCCTCGCTAGTTAGCTGGTGTTTTAGCTAACTTAACGTCTGCTAACTGTCTTTTGCACTTCTGCCGGCCTGTGGAGCAGCCTCCCCCAAATGGAAGAAGGAGCGAGATGAACGATTGAGAAATCAACAAGCACAAATTGAATCACTGACGAGTATAAATACTGTTCTGAGACATAATCAAGTACCAAATAGATTAAAGGGGAACTCCACTTTTTTTTGGAAATTAGCTTATTTAACATCTTCCCTGGAGTTAGACAAGAAGATGCATACCTTTTTTGTCTCTGTGCGTGCATTTTAGCTTTGGGAATAGACGCTCCGTTAGCATAGCTTAGCTTCATCACTGGAAGTGAGGCAGGACAGTAGCCTTACAGTGCCTTACAGTGTATTGCAAGGTCTGACATTGACCAAACTTGATATGCATGACCTTGGTGGGCTCTAGGTCAACTCCTGAAAAGGGGGTCAATGTCAGACCTTGCAATCAAAAGTTAGGGGGCGCACTGAAATTATGGCAAGGGTTATTAGCCCCCTAACTTTTGATTGCAAAGTCTGACATTGACCCCCTTTTCAGGAGTTGACCTAGAGCCCACCAAGGTCATGCATATCAAGTTTGGTCAATGTCAGACCTTGCAATACACTGTAAGGCACTGTAAGGCTACTGTCCTGCCTCACTTCCAGTGATGAAGCTAAGCTATGCTAACGGAGCGTCTATTCCCAAAGCTAAAATGCACGCACAGAGACAAAAAAGGTATGCATCTTCTTGTCTAACTCCAGGGAAGATGTTAAATAAGCTAATTTCCAAAAAAAGTGGAGTTCCCCTTTAACACCAGAGGTCTTGCAGCACAGCCGTGTACCAGCCTATTTCAAATATGCCACTGGATTCACTTATGATCAATTCATTAATCTATGTACTGTGTTTAGTATACCTAGCAGTGAAACAGCACAGCAAGCTTCAGTCCCATTGACATATAGCAGAAGTGATTGGCAAATTAACACAATGCCCCTGCGTGTGCAGCTCTTGCTTGTTCTTATGAAACTGAGACAAAATCATGATTTAAAAGATTTGGCATTTCGATTTATGATTGATGAACGAAGTGTTGGTACTTTGTTCAACGCATGGGTGGACTACATGTTCACAGTTCTAGGGGAACTACCCGCATGGCCTCATAGAGACATAATAATGGCACAAATGCCAGGAAAGTACAGAGAGGAATTTTCTACAACGATGGCAATATTAGACTGTATAGTTAAAAATTCAAACCCCAACTTCCAAAGCTACTCAACCTACAAGTCTGCAAACACATTGAAATCCCTCATAGCATGTGATCCACGAGGTTCTGTAATATTTTGTTCAACTCTTTTCACTGGATCTATGTCTGACAAAGAAATAGTTAGGCAGAGCAACTTTATTAAGCTAATGAAAAATCTGCTTAAACATGGCTATCTGCAGGAAGGGGATGGGCTTATGGTAGATAAAGGATTTTTAATTGAAAATTGGACTTGAAATAAATATCCCACCCTTCATCAGAGGAAAAAGGCAGATGCCCTCTACAGATGTCTGCCTGACAAAAAAAAGTGGCTGCACACAGGATACATGTTGAACGTACTATATCAAAGATAAAGACATTTAAAATTGTGTCAGAGAGGATCCCTAACACAAGGTTGACAAACATCAACCAGTAAGCATGCTGTCTAACTTCCAGCCAAGAATACCATTACCTGATAGCTCAAGCCACAACCAATGGGGTAGTCCTTTCCACCTACTGCTACCTGTATAGGGGTCTGGTTAACGATGTAGCTTATAGGTGTGCCTCTCATTCCTCTCAGTGTCTTATATATTTCCTCACTGATTCCTGACTCTTTCCTAAAGGCAGAAAGATACATGTTACGGTTAACTGTGTTATGCATAGTATTAACTATTCACTGTAGAAATGTATCGGATGTTGTGCCTAGTGTTAGATTTCGATCAATCAGCTTTGTTTGTAAACAACCCCAACAGCACGACACAGACAGGTAGTTCAGAGTTAGCCAAAAACTAAGGGCGTATTTATTTTCAAACAGAAAGAGCGAAAAAACAACATGAAGCATTCAGGGGGAATGTCCTGGAGCAGAGTAGGCTCTGCGGCTCTGCAGCTCGGCCCAGAGCAGAGTTGGCTCTGTGGCGCTGCGGCCTCTGGCTCTGCGGCTCTGCAGCTTACTGTCTATCCACTCGGAGAGGAACAGAGAAAAAGAGGAATGTCAACAACCGAACGCAGGGATTACGAGGCAGTCCAGTAATAAAGCTGAGTCCAGAAATAACAAAGGCGATACCTCTTCAGTGTTAACGAAACACACAAAAAACAGATAGATCTTGAGTCCAGGAAAAACGAGGAAAAACAGAGCATCAAAAAATACACTTCCAAAAACTCACCAAGGGGCAAGGTGAGATACGGGGTGCGGGTCCACAGGAGCAGAGAGGGGCGACAGCGGCGAATTCCAAGGCGTACTGGAGAAACAGATGGAGAACAACACGGGAGGAACAAGCTGCAGGCGGAGGTAAGCAAAACGACCCGACAATGAACCTTCAGAAACCCTGAGTATATAAGGGCTCCCTTCGATAATAATAATAATAATAGATAATATACTGTACTTCTACTGTAAACAGATACTATAACAGCGTTATTAAGATTGGAAGAGTAATCCGTTAGATTACACGTTACTGAAAAAACTAACGCCGTTATTTATAACGCCGTTATTCCCATCACTGGATGTCACAGTATGATGTCATAATCAAACATTCTAGAACAATCGTGATATGATGTCATAATAGCACATTCTAGAACATTTGTTATGTCACGGTATGATGTCATAATATAACATTCTAGAACATTTGTGATGTGACAGTATGATGTCATAATCAAACATTCTAGAACATTTGTGATGTCACAGTATGATGTCATAATAGAACATTTTAGAACATTTGTGATGTCACAGTATGATGTCATAATAGAACATTCTAGAACATTTGTGTACAGTATATATATTCAACAATTCTCTCAGAAGATCTCAGATCGCAGAAGACAAGTGAAGATCTCACTTGTTGTTTCCGGCTATCTGTCTGTAAGCTTGAATATATTCTGTAGATACAATTTAAAATCCCAACATGGAAAAGGAAACAATGTCCTGTACAATCCTTAATGAGCTGCGTCTGGAGGGAAGGTTCTGTGATGTGGTTATTAAAGTCAACAGCACTGAGTTGAATGCCCACAAGGCCCTCCTGTGTGACTGCAGTGACTATTTCAGGTAAGTTTAGCTTTGTTCAGGTTAGCTTGGTTCAGGTTAGCTTGGTTCAGCTTAGCTTGGTTCAGGTTAGCTTGTTTCAGGTTAGCTTTGATAGTAAACAGATACCATACTGTACTTGTACTGTAAACATATACTATACTGTACTTCTACTGTAAACAGATACTATACTGTACGTCTACTGTAAACAGATACTATACTGTACGTCTACTGTAAAAAAAAATACTATACTGTACTTCTACTGTAAAACATATACTATACTGTACTTCTACTGTAAACAGATAATATACTGTACTTCTACTGTAAACAGATACTATACTGTACTTCTACTGTAAACATATACTATACTGTACTTCTACTGTAAAAAGATACTATACTTCTACTGTGATAAGACCCTATACTTCTACAGTGAAAATATATTACTACACAGGACAGAATGTTGCTTACTGTTTACTCATCAGATATCTCTATACTCTGCGTCTCACAGAGCCCTCTTCACTCGCTGGAGCGACTCAGAGAAAGCAGTCTACACTATCCCTGGGGTGTCCCCGGGTATGATGCAGCTCATCATAGAGTACTCCTACACACGTTTTGTGCTAGTGACAGCAGAGAACGTGGAAGAGCTTCTGGTGGCTGCAGACCAGCTTCTCGTCACTGGCATAGTAGGAGCGTGCTCTGACTTCCTAGAAAGCCAGCTGTCTCTGGAAAACTGTGTCGGCATCTGGAGGTTGGCGGACATCTACTGCTGCCCTGACCTGAGGCGCAAGGCCCATCTCTTCATCGTGTGCCACTTTGAGGAGATGTTGAACGTCTCACAGGAATTTGTGGAGCTGTCCCTGCAGCAACTGGTGGACATCATCGAGAGGGATGATCTGAACGTGAAGAGCGAGGAGACGGTGTTCAAGGCCGTCCTCCGTTGGATCGACCACTCCCATGAGGAGCGTAAACCACACATCCCTTTGCTGCTGCCCAAGGTAACTAATTGTATTACTGTGCATTACATTAAAACAACAGCTTATCTCCACGGTCTGGTCTACTGCATCGGTGGCTTGGTCGGCGGCAGAAAGGCTCTCAACAGTGTGCGCAGGTTCAACCCCGTCACTCGCAGCTGGCTGCAGGCGGCTCGCATGCACTCACGCCGCAGTGCGCTCAGCGTGGTCGTGTTGGACGGCTGTATCTACGCCATGGGAGGGGAAGACGGACGCGTGGATCTGAACACCGCCGAGCGCTACGAGCCTGAAACCAACCAGTGGACAGTGATCTCACCCATGCTGGAGCACAGGAGCCACGCCGGGGCAGCAGCCCTCCAGGGCAAGGTGGGTGGAACTGAGGGACACAGGGTGCTAGATGAACACAAGGAACGTTAGATCAGAAATCATAAATGTCTTTATTGCCAAGTAAGCTTGCACATACAAAAGATGTGTCTGGGTCCTTTGGTGCATCAACATTAACAGACAATTTTATTAGGAGGAGGCATGTATAAGAGAGAGGCCTATATTTCAAATTTTCAAACAGATCATAATGAATAAATCAACATTTTGTGTCAGTTTGAACCCAGTAAAATGGACTGGGTTCATTTATTGAAACCAAGTACTGTATGAAATAGTAAACAGTGCCATTACAGGTGGTCACTGGTCATTTCAACGTTTTCAAAGTGAAATCAAGTAACTTTACCTTAGCAGCTCAGTATATTAGTAACCCGGCTTGTATTAGGAGGCCGGCTTATAATTGCTTAGCTCAAGAGCGCACCCGGCCATTAATAGAGACCCGGTTTGTAATTGAATACCGGTCACTATTAGAGGAATTACGGTAAATTAGAATATTCTTTCTTATTACAGGTTTACATCTGTGGTGGCTTCAACATGATGGAGGTTCTGCTCACAGCTGAGTGCTACAGCCCAGACACTGACCAGTGGACTCTGATCGCCCCCATGAGCAGCAGGCGTGGCGATGTGGGAGTCACTGCATACGGAGAACAAGTCTATGTGGTAGGTGCACACACGGAGACAAATGCTTTATACTAGATATTTGTAGATATGTATCATTTGACTTTCAATGCTGCTGTGATGCCCTCATTTCCCTAAATGGATTAATAACGTGTCTGCCTGCCTGAGCCACACACTAAAACATTCCTCTCATGTGTCCTGTCCTCAGGTGGGAGGGTGGGGCGGTGGACACTACCTGCGTAGCGCGGAGGCCTACAGCCCCTTGACTGACTCCTGGAGCGCCCTGCCCAACATGCTCACCCCCCGCTGCTACTTTGGCATCGCGGTGCTGGACGACCTGCTCTTCGTGGTCGGAGGGTACAATGGCTTAAACTAGGGCTGGGCGATATGACGATATTATATAAATATCGGGTACAGTTCATTAACGATACACTTTTTCAACGTATCGTGGATATCGTGATGTTTTGCCCAAGAGGATTGTGTCGCGTCAATCTGTCCACACGTTACTCGTTCATATCTCAGCCTGTGCTGAGATATGCCCATTCCGCGGTCTGTTAATAAAGTTTTCAATCAGACAGATGTATGGAAAGGCTTTTATTATAACATTCGTTGTAGTAAAATCATTATGCCTCATTTAGCATCCTGTGAAGCACTGGTCTCCTACTCGACGGCCGCGGGGAGCTAACGTTAGTAGCTTTGTTGATGTTCAGTGTTCACTTCAGCACACGGGACATTCAGGAAGTCATAACGCTTGCCGATTGGTGCTAAGAACAGCAGGGCGGGTGCAAGCGGTGTGACGTCATTGGCAGACTCGACTGTCAATCAAAATGATTATGTTTCCGTCAGAATGAATGAATGAAAACTGTATTAAAAGGTTGCAGAATGGGTACAATACAGTACAGGAGGATGAAGACCAGAAAAAGACTTTCGGCTTTTTTACATAAGGGTCCTCCATTTTCAATTCATCAAAACATTTAGAGACATACATATATACAGTAGTTTCATAAAAATGCTAAAATGCTATTTATTGATTGATTGATTTAAAACTTTAACATATTGCAGAATGGGTACAGTACAGCTCAATACATACAATTGTTAAGGGGATGCAGACCAGAGAAAGACTTTAGTCTTGTTTACATCAGGGTCCCCCATTTTCAATTCATCATATTTCATATCTAAATCATATAATATCTCATATGCAATATATAATCTAATAATCTAAATCTAATATAAAAATGCTAAATGCATGGGTATTTTATTTTGTCTTTAATGTTAGCTTGCAAACTCAAATACTGTCTTGGTAAGCCTCATAATGAATTGTTTGGGGTAAAAAAGAAAAACATCGTGATGTGTATCGTGTATCGCCGAAAGGTCAGAAAATATCGTGATATCATATTTAGGCCATATCGCCCAGCCCTAGCTTAAACACCATCTCCAACGTGGAGCGCTACGACCAGAGCAGTGACAGGTGGACTGTAGCCGAGGACATGAAGATCCGGCGCTGTGACCTAAGCTGCTTTATACAACGGCATGCAAATTTCTCGATTCTGATTGGCTGAAACAGTCATTTTACACGTCTTTTATTGGCAACAATTCCACGCTGCTGGCCCAGGGCCCGCCCACAACCGACCCACATCACATCACTCCGCCGGATCACAAGAAGGTGGCCAATAATCTTTACAAATGGATATGTTGATGGCGACTAAACGACTAAATATCAAGCGATTCTGTCACAGCGAATGTCTTAGTTGTTTAAACAATGTTGGATGATGTAATTGATGGGTCTTGAATCATTCTGTAACAAAAGAAAAATCGCGGATTGATTGATGGATTAATTTGCGATTTTATTTTTCAATTTCTTTTTCCTTTCGACTGTCAGCGCTCGCTCTAGTCTCCACCCACCGCCACACACCCCCCTCCACACACATACACACACACACACACACGCACACACACACATGCACGCACACGCACGCACACACACACACACACTCTGCCTGCAACGCGGGGGATAGTCAGAGAGCTGGGTGCTGCGCTGTTCTAAGTGAGCATGGCCTATTGAGTTGATTGATTGATTGATTGCTAATTTTATTACTGTACGCTTGGTTTCCAACTGGTTTAGGCCCTCTACAGTAGGTTTAAAAAAATAAATAAAAGAATAGGGCGAAGAAAACGTTTTTTTCCTATAGGGCAAAGAAGACTTTTTAATTTGTTTTACCTACTTTATATAGAAGCATCTAAGAATGAAGTTCTATGGAAAGTAGGTCTGCATTCCCTTAACAATTGTGTGTATTGAGCCGTACTGTATTGTACCCATTCTGCATCTGGTAATAAAATTTTCAATCAATCATTCCAATAATACACAGTTGGATGTGTTAGTTGGTTGGATGCACTTCAAGCTGCTTCCACATGAGGCAACTTCTCTCAATCATTCCAATAATACACAGTTGGATGTGTTAGTTTGGTTGGATGCACTTCAAGCTGCTTCCACATGGAGGCAACTTGTCTTTTTTGTAGTTGTGGGAACTACTTTTTCTGGCGGATGGTTTTTTCAATAAATCTTCGATTAATGTGTGTTTATTGTATAGAAATAAGGTTGGATGAATCTGGCTGTTGTATAAAAGCTTTACACCACTTGCAGTCGTGATTTGTGAACAATAAACCATGCCTAGGGGGGTCTAACAACCCTCGGCTGCGCCTCGGGCCTAACGACCACCCCTAGGCATGGTTTATTGTTCACAAACCACTCCTGCGCGTGATGTAATGCTTAAGTATAATGCATGGCCTGTCAAACATGAGCCAGTACGCTGCTCCCCGTGGAGGAGGAGGAGGAGCAGGAGGAGGAGGAGCAGGAGGAGGAGGAGCAGGAGGAGGAGGAGCAGGAGGAGGAGCAGGAGGAGGAGGAGGAGGAGGAGGATGAGGAGCAGGAGGAGGAGGAGGAGGAGCAGGAGGAGGAGGAGGAGCAGGAGGAGGAAGAGGCAGCAGGAGCAGGAGGAGGACGATGAGGAGGACTAGGAGGAGCAGGAGGAGGAGGAAGATGAGGAGGAGGAGGAGGAGGAGGAGGAGGAGGAGGAGGAGGAGGAGGAGGATGAAGAGGAGGAGGAGGAGGAGGCAGCAGGGGATCCATCTAAGAACCTTAAATATTTTGGGCCCCCCCCCCCCTCACCCCAACAAAATAGTCATGAAATGGGCCATGTTTAAATTGATTGAAATAACACCAATATCACATGCGCATATTTAGCCGCATACGCATGTCTAGGACACACATACTCGTATGTGTACATAACAGAATTACACACGCTCATATGCACAAGGCTGAGATATACATGCCAGAGGCACACATACATGCACATACTCACTTGTAGGAAACAGGCATACACACATGTACTTATACACATAGTTGAAGCATAAGCTCTCACTTACACATATAGGGGATATACACATACATAGGGGACACACACATACATAGCTGAGAGATACACACTCACACAGGGGGCAGAGGCACACATGGATACGAGACACACACAATAGATAGGATTACAGTCACATACCTGAGAGATGCACACACACACACGTATGAGACATACACACATACTTACCTGATACACGTACCCACATACACATATCTGAGACACACATTCATACATGTTCTCACGCACACCTACATATATCTGAGACGCATCCTCTCACATGCAATATGGAGAAAGATGGCGTCCCGATAGAAGATGCAGCACATACCTGCTTGCAGGTAGATCGGTCTACATATAACATATGTGCATCAGGGATATATATGCACAATGTATAGTAATGTTTTTTTTTTGTAAGTGCTTTTTTAATTTCCATGTCAGTTATTAATGTGTTTGTATGAGTCTCTTACATGTTTTGTATGTTGTTACAAAAAAGAAAAAGATGAATCTTGGATGTTGCATATTATGCTGTGGAAAGATGTATTTTGAATATTGGAAAGATTTGTGCAAAAATATCAATAAAAAAAAAAAACACCAATATCGTGACCTTTCAAATTGACAACACCTTCCCTCGCGAGAGCCACCTTGCCTCGCTGTGAAACAGCACTGCAGAATGGTCAGCTCCCATCTCCTCACACAGCGCAGAGAACAGGCGCGCTTTCAGGGCTCGGGTTTTGATGAAATTTACCGCGTTTATAACTTCTGTCAAAACCTCATTCAGCTCAGGGCTAAGCTGTCTTGACGCTGGCGCCTCTCTGTGAATTTACAGTGCGTCCATTGCGCGTTTGGAGAGACCCCCTTGATGAGCGCCTGTAATGTAATGTAATATCTGTTTTTAGTTTGTGTAATGTAATGTAATATCTGTTTTTAGTTTGTGTAATGTAATGTAATATCTGTTTTTAGTTTGTGTAATGTAATGTAATATCTGTTTTTAGTTTGTGTAATGCACATAATATGGGAACTTTTATCCATATGCTAGCCCGGCATAGTTCTGACAGCTGTCACTTGTGCTACTGCGAAATAAATGACACACGGCTTTGTGTTGTCAACTGATAGAAATTGTGCGTTTCTCTATTCCGATGATTTCTAAAAATATAATATATATATAAATAACTGTCTTTTACTAGTACCTTACTACTATGTACTATGTTACTATCCGTATACTACCACCTACCATGCTAATATGTCTATTATACTATGCACTCAGGGTGTAACACTCAAGTTCAACACTATTTGATGAACAATGCCACTGACCATAAGCTGCCAGAGATGCACATCTCCTGCTGACCAGAAAACCACACACTTTTCTGATAGTGGGGTGCCTGGACACTCAGTCATTTAAAATGTATATGCGAAAGTTTGGTTTTCACTTCTAATTTGAAGATAAGGATCTATAGAACAATTTTGGCTTGAGTGTCAAGAAACTTTGAATTTAATAAAAATGTATCCAAAATGGCCACAATCGAAATCATGAATTCTTTAAAAACGTCTTAATGTTCACACAATTGCTGTGTCATATAATTTTGTATTGCTATTTTAGGTTAATACTGTGTGAGGAATCAACTGGAGTTCAAATATTGATGTTTTGAATATTCTGGTATGGCAAAAATCAAAGATGGCTGCAATTTCTGTATTTATTTCGAATTACGCTTCATACCTTTTATTCTATTGAACCTAGAATGGTGATGTTGGTGCCTGTACCTAGGTTTTCATGAATGAGTAATTGAATAAAAATAAAAGAAACATGATTGGAGCATATCTCATATCATATATCATATATCATATTTCACACAATGAGACAATAAATATGTGGAGAACTAGAGTTAGATATGAGAACTGTAAACAACAGTTGATTGTGAAGAACAAACGATGATTGTGAAGAACGTCCTCATCACAAGAAAGGATCTGCATCTCAGCACTAATGTCAACGCCATGCCAAAGACCTGATGGAGGTGTTGCTGAGCAATGAGAATCCCTTTGAGGAGGGCAGTAAAGACCTGGTTATATGATTAGACAATAAGGTGTGTGAGTCTGCGGCTGCTGCCGTATCTGTCCATCAACTCGAGTCTACGGGACAAGAGCAGTACAACAATTTCAGGAAGAGTGCTTGAATCAAATGACAGACTTCTGACAGCACCGATCAAGCGAAATGCAGAGCTCTATGCAGAGCTCTATGAGAAAGCTTTTATTGTGCTAGACACAATACACGTCAAGTAGAGATATTTCTGTTGACGAGGAGTTAGTTGCGCCAGGTGTAACAAGACATTTTCTCATTCCTGTCAAATAAGTTGTTAACAGATGGACAGTTCCCAGATGACAAGGGTGTCTACATCACTGCAGGTGATCAAGTCCACCATGTTGGAAACAGTCCACCAATGGATCAATGCAACCATGAGGAAGCTGACACTCGTGTCCTATAATACATCTCCTCCACGCCCTCCAAACATCATCACTTGGGAGGGTGCATACTGGAGATACAGATGTTTGTCGTAATCCTTCTGACTAATTTCCATCACATCAAGCCACTAACAGATACACACCCACTCAGGGACATGCACAGGACTTTAGAGGGGCAGGTGCTCAAAGGCTGAAAAGGGCACTATACCTGTGTGTGTTTTAACCGAGCGCGCGTAGCGCACAAGCCCGACTTTTAAGGGCCCTTTTCGGGTGGGGGGGCCCCCTTTTTATGCTTTTTGGGGGGTTTTGGTGATCAAATATTGAATATTGAACTATAATAATCAGTGCGGGAGCTCACTTATCATTGAAAGACACTTTTATCACTGACTTAAAAGGCCCATACATCTCCATAAATATTCAGGGGGGAGGGAATAAGTGCTTACCCTACAGACCCCAAGAAGTGCTGTATATTCTGTATTGTTTAATATAAATGCATTTTTTATTCCAATCCCGATTTGTATTTGAGATTCCCAAATCCCATCGGACTTGACTTCTTCGTGTCCCTCAGTGAGTGTAATACCAGAATTCAACTGTATGCGCCACAGCGGTTTCTATCATCATCATCACCACCCACACTATGCATAAAATATAGGTCCGCGGAGAGGCACGCTGAGGAGGCCGTGCAAACTGCAATGGAATATGGGGCATCTCTCTCTCTTTACCTAATATTTTTATTCTATCCTGACATTTTTCAGTTGGAAGGGCAGTCTATATGTGTAACAATTATTATATATTATTATTATTATTATATATATGCGTGTGCACGTGCCTGATGCTGTATGAGTGTAGACTGATGCTGTATGAGTGTAGACTGATGCTGTATGAGTGTAGACTGATGCTGTATGAGTGTAGACTGATGCTGTATGAGTGTAGACTGATGCTGTATGAGTGTAGACTGATGCTGTATGAGTGTAGACTGATGTATGAGTGTAGACTGATGCTGTATGAGTGTAGACTGATGCTGTATGAGTGTAGACTGATGCTGTATGAGTGTAAGTGCTTACCCTACAGACCCCAAGTCTGTTAGGACAGCAGACTCGGTTGGCACTGCTCAAAACTTACCCTTTTAAAATAGCTTTTAAATGAATTATTATCTTTATTTCATTGTCTTATTTTTCTTTATTTCTATATATTTGACTTAAATATTTTATTATAATTTGTATCATTGTTTTATGTAGTTTCTTTATCATTTTATTTGTTCTTTTTTAATGTCAACATATTATTTAAATTATTCAAATGAATCTCAAACATGTTCCGTTGTGATGTCACAGTATGATGTCATAATCAAACATTCTAGAACATTTGTGATGTCACAGTATGATGTCATAATCAAACATTCTAGAACATTTGTGATGTCACAGTATGATGTCATAATCAAACATTCTAGAACATTTGTGATGTCACAGTATGATGTCATAATAGTACATTCTAGAACATTATATCACAGTATGATGTCATAATAGAACATTCTAGAACATTTGTGTACAGAATATATTCAACAATTATCTCAGATCTCAGAAGACAAGTGAAGATCTCACTTGTTGTTTCCGGCTATTTGTCTGTAAGCTTGAATATATTCTGTAGATTCAATTTAAAATCCCAACATGGAAAAGGAAACAATGTCCTGTACAATCCTTAATGAGCTGCCTCTGGAGGGAAGGTTCTGTGATGTGGTTATTAAAGTCAACAGCACTGAGTTGAATGCCCACAAGGCCCTCCTGTGTGACTGCAGTGACTATTTCAGGTAAGTTTAGCTTGGTTCAGGTTAGCTTGGTTCAGGTTAGCTTGGTTCAGCTTAGCTTGGTTCAGGTTAGTTTGGTTCAGGTTAGCTTGGTTCAGGTTAGCTTGGTTCAGGTTAGCTTGGTTCAGGTTAGCTTGGTTAGTAAACAGATACCATACTGTACTTTTACTGTAAACAGATACTATACTGTACTTCTACTGTACACATATACTATACTGTACGTATACTGTAAAAAGATACTATACTGTTGTACTTCTACTGTGAAAATATACTATACTGTACTTCTATTGTAAACAGATAATATACTGTACTTCTACTGTAAACAGATACTATACTGTACTTATACTGTAAACAAATACTATACTGTACTTATACTGTAAACAGATAATATACTGTACTTCTACTGTAAACATATACTATACTGTACTTCTACTGTAAACAGATACTATACTGCACTTCTACTGTAAAAAGATACTATACTTCTACTGTGCTAATACCCTATAATTCTACAGTGAAAATATATTACTACACAGGACAGAATGTTGCTTACTGTTTACTCATCAGATATCTCTATACTCTGCATCCAACAGAGCCCTCTTCACTCGCTGGAGCGACTCAGAGAAAGCAGTCTACACTATCCCTGGGGTGTCCCCGGGTATGATGCAGCTCATCATAGAGTACTCCTACACACACTTTGTGCCGGTGACAGCAGAGAACGTGGAAGAGCTTCTGGTGGCTGCAGACCAGCTTCGCGTCACTGGCATAGTACGAGCGTGCTCTGACTTCCTAGAAGGCCAGCTGTCTCTGGAAAACTGTGTCGGCTTCTGGAGGTTTGCGGACATCTACTACTGCCCTGACCTGAGGCGCAAGGCCCATCTCTTCATTGTGTGCCACTTTGAGGAGATGTTGCGCGTCTCACAGGAGTTTGTGGAGCTGTCCCTGCAGCAACTGGTGGACATCATCGAGAGGGATGACCTGAACGTGAAGAGCGAGGAGACGGTGTTCGAGGCCGTCCTCCGTTGGATCGACCACTCCCGTGAGGAGCGTAAAACACACATCCCTTTGCTGCTGCCCAAGGTAACTGTAACTGTATTACTGTTAGGGATGCTCGATATTGGCTTTTTTACCGATACCGATATACCGATATTGTCCAACTCTTAATTTCCGATACCGATATCAACCGATACCGATATATGCAGGGTTTCCCCCCCAAAAAAATTGAATAATTTCAGGTAATTAACATTACATATCTCTTGTTGTGGAATTAACACAACATTATGCATACTTTTGACAATATAAATATAAATAAATAAAATCAGAATTTGTTCTTACTTGCTTGCCTGGGTAAATAAAGGTTATAGAAATGTAAAAAAAATAAAAAAATAAAAATAAAATTTGAAAACCGATACAGATATTTTCCGATATCACATTTTAATGCCGATATCGGCCGATAATATCGGGAATTACTGTGCATTACATTAAAACAACACTAGGTTCCCTAGTACAGTGGTTCTCAAACATTTGGGTCCAAACTGTTCCATAGCAACAGAAACCGTCTACAACCGATGTCTAAGTTGTACCCGCTGTCTGCTTGTCTCTTCCCAGGTTCGCATGGGCTTGATGAGGCCTGACTACTTGCTGAACAACATCCAGAACAACCCTGTGGTGAGGGACAGCCACGACTGCAGGGCCCTCATCCTCAGCGTCCTGAACCCCCATGGCTCCGACAGGCTCCCAAACCCCCT
>NC_140168.1:303554-328554 GCF_963971535.1 Notolepis coatsorum
GCGGTTTCTATCATCATCATCATCACCACCCACGCTATGCATAAAATATAGGTCCGCGGAGAGGCACG
Source organism: Notolepis coatsorum (assembly GCF_963971535.1). Classification (NCBI taxonomy): domain Eukaryota; kingdom Metazoa; phylum Chordata; class Actinopteri; order Aulopiformes; family Paralepididae; genus Notolepis; species Notolepis coatsorum. The sequence continues at coordinate 303,623 of NC_140168.1, forward strand.
CTGAGGAGGCTGTGCAAACTGCAATGGAATATGGGGCATCTCTCTCTCTTTACCTAATATTTTTATTCTATCCTGACATTTTCAGTTGGAAGGGCAGTCTATATGCGTAACAATTATTTTCTTTCAATTTTTCTCATACTGTCTCCACTGTCCGGCTGCACTGCCACTGTGTGTGTCTGGCTTCTCTGATCCAATCACATTCAGCGTCACGTCAGCGTTTCTCCCCCCCACCCACAGTCTGCGAATCAGAGCAGAGTAGGGCGGTTCCTCACGGAATACGTGTCGTCTCTTTCAACGTCCGAGTCAGAGCGAGTCAGCGAGAGTTGACAGCACATCTACTGGTAGTTTTATCTGCAGGTACTGTAGCCTAGTTTCGCCAGCAGGCAGCTAGTCGAAAAATATGGCATGCTCAAGATGGCCAGTAAAAGAAAAGTCGACATTGACAATCGCTGCAATTCAAAGGTGAATGGACTGAAAAATATGCGTGCATCCTCCCAGCACCAAACCAATGTGACTAATTATGCCAAGAAACTGTAGGTCTTGTGAAGAGTGGCAATTTGAAACGCCACTACGAAACAAAACACAGTTATTTTGATGCAGCCTTTACTCAAAATTCAGTGCTAAGAACCACAAAAATAAATGGAATGAAATCATCATATCAAGCTGCAAGCAGAATTATTGTTAAATCTATGTCACAACGAGGAAAAGCAAACAAGTCCTCACTCAGTGGCATGGGTGTTGGCTAAACACAAGAAGCCATTCTCTGATGCATAAATAATAAAATAATGTCATGTGATGGAGACCATGTTTGAAGGCAAACAAAAGCAAATCCCCCTCAAATAGCACAGCAACCAGAATAACTGAAATACTGGCTGATGATTTGATTAAACAGCTTTGTGATAAAATAAAAAAAATGCACAGTGCATTACATTTCCATAGCTGTGGATGAGTCCACTGACACCACTGAGAAGGCTCAGTTGCTGGTGTTTGTGAGGTTTTAGTGAGTTTGTGAGAAGATTGGATCAGTTGTACTTTTTTTTTGAATACTTGAAACCCTTTTTTTGTGGAATATTTGATGCGGCCCAGCCTCACCCAGACTCTACCTCCAGCGGCCCCCAGGTACATTGAGTTTGAGACCCCTGACATACAGCATCCAGGTTACGGTTAAAGGTGCTGTAAGTGGTATTTCTTTGTTAAAATAAGTGTTAAATAGCTCTACATTCTGACAGCCGTCACTGATACAGAGTGTCTGGTCAGTAACATGGGTCTCCCAGTCCCTCCACTCTGCAGTAAACAGTCATCACTGATATAGAGTGTCTGGTCAGTAACATGGGTCTCCCAGTCCCTCCACTCTGCAGTAAACAGTCATCACTGATATAGAGTGTCTGGTCAGTAACATGGGTCTCCCAGTCCCTCCACTCTGCAGTAAACAGACATCACTGATATAGAGTGTCTGGTCAGTAACATGGGTCTCCCAGTCCCTCCACTCTGCAGTAAACAGCCATCACTGATACAGAGTGTCTGGTCAGTAACATGGGTCTCCCAGTCCCTCTGCTCTACATTCTGACAGCCGTCACTGATACAGAGTGTCTGGTCAGTAACATGGGTCTCTCAGTCCCTCCACTCTACAGTAAACAGTCATCACTGATATAGAGTGTCTGGTCAGTAACATGGGTCTCCCAGTCCCTCCACTCTGCAGTAAACAGCCATCACTGATACAGAGCGTCTGGTCAGTAACATGGGTCTCCCAGTCCCTCCACTCTGCAGTAAACAGACATCTTTTAATGTATTCTGGTATTTTATAATATGCATATTCTTGTATTTTTGTATGTTTGATTTTATAAAACGGGGGACGTTCTTGATAAGCCTCTAGGCTTCTAACTTCTCCTTCACAATCGTTATAACTTATTATGTATTGTTTTTACTTCTGTTTAACTGTGTTAATAAAAAAAATAAAAAAAATAAAAAGAGTGTCTGGTCAGTAACATGGGTCTCAGTCCCTCCACTCTGCAGTAAACAGCCATCACTGATATAGTGTCTGGTCAGTAACATGGGTCTCCCAGTCCCTCCACTCTGCAGTAAACAGACATCACTGATATATTGTCTGGTCAGTAACATGGGTCTCTCAGTCCCTCCACTCTGCAGTAAACAGTCATCACTGATATAGAGTGTCTGGTCAGTAACATGGGTCTCCCAGTCCCTCCACTCTGCAGTAAACAATCATCACTGATACAGAGTGTCTGGTCAGTAACATGGGTCTCCCAGTCCCTCCACTCTGCAGTAAACAGCCATCACTGATATAGAGTGTCTGGTCAGTAACATGGGTCTCCCAGTCCCTCCACTCTGCAGTAAACAGCCATCACTGATATAGAGTGTCTGGTCAGTAACATGGGTCTCTCAGTCCCTCCACTCTGCAGTAAACAGCCATCACTGATATAGAGTGTCTGGTCAGTAACATGGGTCTCCCAGTCCCTCCACTCTGCAGTAAACAGTCATCACTGATATAGAGTGTCTGGTCAGTAACATGGGTCTCTCAGTCCCTCCACTCTGCAGTAAACAGTCATCACTGATACAGAGTGTCTGGTCAGTAACGTGGGTCTCCCAGTCCCTCCACTCTGCAGTAAACAGTCATCACTGATATAGAGTGTCTGGTCAGTAACATGGGTCTCCCAGTCCCTCCACTCTGCAGTAAACAGTCATCACTGATACAGAGTGTCTGGTCAGTAACATGGGTCTCCCAGTCCCTCCACTCTGCAGTAAACAGTCATCACTGATATAGAGTGTCTGGTCAGTAACATGGGTCTCCCAGTCCCTCCACTCTGCAGTAAACAGTCATCACTGATATAGAGTGTCTGGTCAGTAACATGGGTCTCTCAGTCCCTCCACTCTGCAGTAAACAGCCATCACTGATATAGAGTGTCTGGTCAGTAACATGGGTCTCCCAGTCCCTCCACTCTGCAGTAAACAGTCATCACTGATATAGAGTGTCTGGTCAGTAACATGGGTCTCTCAGTCCCTCCACTCTGCAGTAAACAGCCATCACTGATATAGAGTGTCTGGTCAGTAACATGGGTCTCCCAGTCCCTCCACTCTGCAGTAAACAGCCATCACTGATATAGAGTGTCTGATCAGTAACATGGGTCTCCCAGTCCCTCCACTCTGCAGTAAACAGCCATCAGTGATATAGTGTCTGATCAGTAACATGGGTCTCCCAGTCCCTCCACTCTGCAGTAAACAGTCATCACTGATATAGAGTGTCTGGTCAGTAACATGGGTCTCCCAGTCCCTCCACTCTGCAGTAAACAGCCATCACTGATATAGAGTGTCTGATCAGTAACATGGGTCTCCCAGTCCCTCCACTCTGCAGTAAACAGCCATCAGTGATATAGAGTGTCTGATCAGTAACATGGGTCTCCCAGTCCCTCCACTCTGCAGTAAACAGCCATCAGTGATATAGAGTGTCTGGTCAGTAACATGGGTCTCCCAGTCCCTCCTGCTCTGCAGTAAACAGTCATCACTGATATAGAGTGTCTGGTCAGTAACATGGGTCTCCCAGTCCCTCCACTCTGCAGTAAACAGCCATCACTGATACAGAGTGTCTCCCAGTCCCTCCACTCTGCAGTAAACAGTCATCACTGATACAGAGTGTCTGGTCAGTAACATGGGTCTCCCAGTCCCTCCACTCTACAGTAAACAGCCATCACTGATATAGTGTCTGGTCAGTAACATGGGTCTCCCAGTCCCTCCACTCTGCAGTAAACAGCCATCACTGATATAGAGTGTCTGATCAGTAACATGGGTCTCCCAGTCCCTCCACTCTGCAGTAAACAGCCATCAGTGATATAGTGTCTGGTCAGTAACATGGGTCTCCCAGTCCCTCCACTCTGCAGTAAACAGCCATCACTGATATAGAGTGTCTGGTCAGTAACATGGGTCTCCCAGTCCCTCCACTCTGCAGTAAACAGCCATCAGTGATATAGAGTGTCTGATCAGTAACATGGGTCTCTCAGTCCCTCCACTCTGCAGTAAACAGTCATCACTGATATAGAGTATCTGGTCAGTAACATGGGTCTCCCAGTCCCTCCACTCTGCAGTAAACAGTCATCACTGATATAGAGTGTCTGGTCAGTAACATGGGTCTCCCAGTCCCTCCACTCTGCAGTAAACAGCCATCACTGATATAGAGTATCTGGTCAGTAACATGGGTCTCCCAGTCCCTCCACTCTGCAGTACACAGTCATCACTGATATAGAGTGTCTGGTCAGTAACATGGGTCTCCCAGTCCCTCCACTCTGCAGTAAACAGCCATCACTGATATAGAGTGTCTGGTCAGTAACATGGGTCTCCCAGTCCCTCCACTCTGCAGTAAACAGTCATCACTGATATAGAGTGTCTGGTCAGTAACATGGGTCTCCCAGTCCCTCCACTCTGCAGTAAACAGTCATCACTGATATAGAGTATCTGGTCAGTAACATGGGTCTCCCAGTCCCTCCACTCTGCAGTAAACAGTCATCACTGATATAGAGTGTCTGGTCAGTAACATGGGTCTCCCAGTCCCTCCACTCTGCAGTAAACAGTCATCACTGATATAGAGTGTCTGGTCAGTAACATGGGTCTCCCAGTCCCTCCACGCTGCACTCGACTGATGCGCCAAGTCCGCCAACTCACCAAGTACCCACCTGGCTACTTTGCATAACAATAGCTCAGGTCGCCAGGTGTGTTCAAATACGTCCTCAGATACATTCACACAAAACTTGTGAATGAAATGTGTTACGTTCCAATCCTAGAGGCAATTAGGCATTGTCTTTAGTCTGTGCACACGCGAGGGAACATGTATGCGCATGCGCGGGAGCGTGCACGTGGCGTCATTAAAACACAGTGCAACCAGCTCTGAAATCACCCCCTGCCCCCCCCTGCCCTGCCCCACTTCATCCAATCAGGAGAGAGAACCCTAGATATTTGTACTTATTTCAAGAAATCTTGCCAAACCAGATTTGCTTACTGCACTGGCAGTACTTGTTTCAAGCACATAATATTTGCTTAAAACTGGTTTGTATTAGTTATTTTTCTCCTGATTGGATAAAGAACGGGATACCAGAACATCTATTTTCTGTATTTACTGCAGAACAGAGGGTCTGGGAGACACTGTGATGGCTGTCAGAATGGTTTCTAACCCTAACTAACCTTACTGTCCTGCACGTGTCCTAATAAACTAACCTACACTGTAACACTCAACACTTTGATGAACATTGTTACTCAGCTGATAGAGTTGTTCCTTCCTTCCTGATGACTTGTTGTACAGAACTTGTAAGTCGCTTTGGATAAAAAGACTGAATGATGATAAAGCTAAATGACTAAATGTAAATGTATGCTATAATTTCAACACATAGACCATTTATTTAAACAACAAAATACTGCTTACAGCACCTTTAACAATAATCCAGATGAGTGCGTGGACATGTAGATCAGATATGGTGCTGGTTGTACAGTAATATGCAACAGAACGACACTGTATAGAGCCACGGCCTGTACAGTGTTCCACAAGGAAGCATACTAGGACCACTACTGTTCCTAATTTATGCAAATGACATGTCGTCAGCTTGTGACTGCAACTTGTTCCTGTTTGCGGACGACTCAGCCCTGCTGGTCTCTGACAAGAACAAATTACAGGTTGAAAAAACCCTCAGCTCAGAACTAGGCAAAATCTGCATATGGCTCGCCGACAACAAACTATCATTATGTGATGCCCACTAGAAGTGGTATCATGTTAATATCTTTAGATTATGTGTCAAAACAGTGTGAACATATGGGTACAGGATTACCTCCATCAGAAACAAGTTAGAAGAGTCATTTATATGTAATGGGAGACATTAACATAATCTGGTCAATAGGTGGCGGTATAGGACTGGTGTTTAGTGACTTCGCCTTCCAGGGACCCGTTACTGTGTGCTTAGGAACGCACGAGGCAATCTCAGCCTCACAACCGGGAGGAGCCAGAGTCAATAACATCGTGTCTGCACCTTTCCTTTGTCAAATGATTAACTACAACCTGTTTCATAGGTGGGTAATATACTACAAAACACACATAAAGGTTAACAAGGATACATGCAATGTCGAGGGTTCAAATGAAGTAACTATTGTCGATGTTTGAGTCAAGTTTAAGAAGTTTAAGACGACAGGTAACGTGGTTGAGAAGCAGATCGTCTATTGATGGCGCCACGTTTCGTTGGTACATTTAAATAGTGTTGGAACACAATTGTCCATTTAAGCACTAACGTGTCGAAGTTAAGTATCTCCAAGGGGATTATAAAGGTTTATGTTTTGAAATACATACTGTGTTGGGTTGAATTGCTGTGTAGTAAATGTGTATATTGTGTACAAGATGGTTAGAGGGAAAGTACTTTAGCTTACCCTACCAAGAAGGTAGCTAAAGACGGGGCTGTACCACATGCTCTCTCTCTCTCTCTCTCTCTCTCTCTCTCTCTCTCTCTCTCTCTCTCTCTCTCTCTCTCTCTCTCTCTCTCTCTCTCTCTCTCTCTCTCTCTCTCTCTCTCTCTCTCTCTCTCTCTCTCTCTATTGCGCCCTCAGTTAAATGTAAATATAAATCTATTCCCTTGAGTTATACCATGGTCACGGTTTTAGCAAATTCCTAGTAGGGTTGAGAACGGCCCGATACAAATATATATATAAATGTACTTTCAGTGCACATTTGAGGTTCAATAGAACTTGAGACAGGAACACAACTATGGATAACACTGAGGTGTGGAGGTATTTCGGTATACTAGAGAATTGTGGATATGACTGATGATAAGTGACTGATGATAAAGGTAACACTTATTGGTGATTTAAGGAATTGTTTGACAGACAATGAGAATGACAGTGTTGGTTAAAAGACATACAGTACTATGGTCCCTTCCAACATGCCTAGACATGTCTAGACAGAGGTTAACAGGATAATGTTTCTCTTCTCACGTGCTTATATTTAAGACGCCAAATATGTATAAAGACATAAGTAATCACAATGTACAGTATATAATACTGGATAACTACATTTAAAAGGAAAATGCTATTGAAGTGAACCAGGGTATCCTAAAAGGGTAGAATGTGTGTTGCAATGATGAATATGCTTTTGAATTAATAACAAGTATGGGATTATAATTGAATGTATTGAAGTAATGTAACTAATTGAACTGGATGATGATACAATGATGATACAATGATTATACAATGATGATACAATGATGATACAATGATGATGATGATTGATTGATTATTCTATTGAATGAATAAATGTTGTTGAAATATACAACCGGGAGGAGCCAGAGTCAATAACATCGTGTCTGCACCTTTCCTTTGTCAAATGATTAACTACAACCTGTTTCATAGGTTAAACATATATCTGCTATCAGGTGCCATATCCTGGTACCTGTAACAGTTTATTGGGGGCTCGTCCGGGATCAGCGCCACCTGCTGGATGGGAGCTGATCCAGAGATCTTGACACCTGGACCAACCGCGACCCGATGAACCAGGAACCAACGCCCGGTGTAAAGGTCGTCGAATGAGGGATTGATCTGCGCAGTATCGACAGCAGTGAAGTGCCTCATCTGATGCCAGATGACAACGAGACTACGTCCACTACTCTACCTGACGAGAAGGAAGGCCGGTGTCGTGTAGAGGAGATCCACCCACCACGGAAAGTCGTCACAGTGATCCTGAACTGAGAGCCAAGTGCGAGGAATCGGGAAGCAGCCATGGGGGACAGCGAGAGGAAAAGCTTGGTGTGGGACATCAAGAAGAGCCTGCTCACTCTACCTGCGGATGAACTGTTTCGCATTGCCGAGGCATTGGAACTGATACCAGGACTGGAGACGTCTGACCGAACCCACCTTACCGTAGACGACGTGGAGGGGTGCTTCAACTTTATCAACGACTATCTGTACAGTAAGGTTTTACTGGAGTTAGAGGATACAGGGTTGTCTTATTTATTACAGATAAAAGATGTAACTGATGGACATATGCAGAGTGAGGTGGTGGGTCTAGAAGAGGGTAAAACCGAGGGCCTACGGTCCACCAGTCAAAGTGATGCAGTACCAGTCGACCCCATTAGCGTCTTTTATGATGTAAGTGAAACCATTGAGGGTGTGCCCACTCCAAAAGTAAGCAACCAGGTTTTACAGTGCCTGCCCAGTGTACCACCACCCACAGCTCAGGCTGTGCCATTGAATAAGAGTGTAACAGACACCGAAAGTAAACAGGAAACCCCTGGTGTGTCGCCAGATAAACTAATATCTTTACGAGAACTGTCGTACCTTCACCGCAGGGAGTTTAAGCTCCAGGGAGGTCAGATAGGAGACCAGGGATCAGACATTAGTTACAACAGTGTCTGCAAACAGATCGACGAAGGTCTGAAGGAGCAATTCAGCGATGCAGAGGTTGTTAGAGCAGTCTTGAGAGTGATCAAAGCTGGCAGCTTTAAGGATATGTTAATGGTAAAAGACGATTTGACTATCGATGAGCTGAAGGGTTTTCTCCATTCTCACCTCGGTGAACAAAGTAATACAGAGTTGTTTCAAGAACTCATGTGCACAAAGCAAAAGGATAGTGAAACACCACAGCAGTTTTTGTATAGAGTCATAGGACTCAAGCAGAAGATTTTACTAGCATCAAAATATGCTGCTACTGACGTTAAGTACAACGAACGAACCGTTCAGGATGTCTTTCTCCACACTGTATATCAAGGTTTAGGACACAAACATGATGACATTCGTAGGGAACTCAAACCCTTACTTGAAGACAGAGTACCTGATGAGGCCATTCTCAGACAGATGAAAAAGGTCATGAGCGATGAGAGTGAAAGACAGCGACGGTTAGGGCCTATCAATCGCAATAGACCCCCCATGTACATAGTACAGGTGCTGAGGTGAAGGGAGCACAGTGTCCCCCCCCCACTAGGGAAGAAAATACAGGAAAGAAACTTAAACTAGACCCGATCCAGCAGTTAACAGAGAAAGTAGAGAAACTTACCAATCTAGTGGATCTCCTGCAACAACCACCCCAGGTCAGAACAGGGAGGATAAATAGGCAGAGGGACAGGCCATATGGCTGTAGCAAATGTGTAGCACAGAATTTACCTAATTGCCCTCACTGTTTCCATTGTGGCGAAGAAGGCCATAGAGCGTTAGGCTGTCAAAAGAGACCACCGCGTCAGGGAAACTGAGGCCGGTCACTGCAAGAGGACAACCATTGACCGGTTCCCCTTTACTGTCCCAACCTGACAACCGTCGTACTAGTGAGCCTGAGAAGGAAAGAGTAAGAGAGGAGAAAACTGCACCTAGAACAGGAACCAAGACGGTAAACCAGATACAGAAGCACACAGACCCCCCTAATTTACCAAACACTAAGAGTGAATGCCTCGCCAAGCTCGTAGGGAGAAGAGCTCTCACCCATTGTAACCTAAACGGTTTAGCAGTCCAAGCCCTGCTTGATACAGGGGCCCAAGTAAGCATGATTGACAGAACTTGGAAGAATAGATACTTACCTGACATGCCAGTCAGACCCCTTAGCGAAATCATCGAAGAAGAAGAGGAGTTGAAAGTCTACGCGGTAAACGGTGAGGTCCTCCCATTTGATGGTTGGGTGGCCCTTACGGTGAACTTAAAGGGGAATGAAGACCCTAACCTGTCAATCACTGTGCCTTTCCTTGTAAGCAGCCTTGTCCTTGAGAGACCCCTACTGGGTTTTAATGTGCTGGAAGTGATGATACAAGAACAACCTGGAAGACTGATCCCAACTCTCACCAGCCTGCTCTGTAACGCCATGGTGATACCAGCCGAGAAGGCAGAACTCCTGGTGAGTTATATCCAGACTGACAGACCCCCTGTCCAGGTTGGTCGCCTACGAACAGGTAAACAAGCCACTGTCATCCCCGCCGGTCAAGTGGCCTGGGTCAAGTGCCAAATCCCCCCCCACGTGGACCTGTCTGACCCCACCTTCCTGTTCGAACCAGATGACAGCAGTTTAGCGCTGGCAGAACTGGATGTTGGAGAAGGCCTGCTGCAAGCGCAAAACCCCAGGAAGCCGTATGTCACCGTGCCTGTGGGAAACAACACAAGGCATAACGTCACTCTCTCCAGGAAGACAGCTCTGGGCAGCATCCATTGTGTTGGGAAAGTCATCACGACAGACTCCCCACGGCAAACCCCCATCCCAACCTACTCACCTGAAATCTCCCAGCCCACGGTACCCCCCAACCGTGCTGCTACAACGTCGGCTGTGCCCAGCTCCATCCTGTTCAAACCCCCCGTCGATCTCAGTCACCTCGACGACGAACAACAGACAATAGTCAACCGGATGCTTTGTGAAGAGGCTGGGTCCTTTGCACAAGACAGTGGTGACATTGGGTGCATCCCGAGCCTGCAGATGACAATCGCTCTCCATGATACTGTCCCGGTCCAGAAGACGTACTCATCAGTACCAAAGCCACTGTTTAAAGAAGTAAAAGAGTACATACAGGAACTGTTAATGAAAGGTTGGATAGTCAAGTCAAAGTCTCCATATTCTGCCCCAGTAGTCTGCGTCAGAAAGAAGGACGGCAGCCTACGGCTATGCATCGACTACCGCCTCCTGAACAAAAAGACTGTGCCCGATCGTCATCCACTACCTAGAATACAAGACCTGACTGACACGCTTGGAGGCTATACCTGGTTTAGTATCCTAGACCAAGGGAAAGCCTACCACCAGGGCTTCGTCGCCGAGGGTTCACGACCCTTCACCGCCTTCATCACTCCTTGGGGTCTTTACGAGTGGGTGCGCATCCCATTTGGACTCTCGAATGCCCCTGCAACGTTCCAACGGAGCATGGAGGAGATGCTAGGTCCCCTCAGGGACGAATGCTGTATCCCGTATCTTGACGACGTACTCTGTTACGCAAAGACATTTGAAGAACATGTAGAGACCCTCCGCAAGGTTCTCCAAGCCCTTCAACGTCACGGAGTGAAATTGAGACCTGAGAAGTGTGACCTCTTCAAGCAAGAAGTCAGATACGTGGGTCGCCTTGTGTCAGCAGAAGGGGTCAAGATAGACCCACGAGACATTGAAGCCGTGAAAGCCCTGTCAAGTAAGACACCCAGAACTGTCGGCGAAGTGAGGAAAATAACAGGATTCCTGGGATATTTCCGTTCATACATTCAGGATTTTTCCCGAATTGCCAGACCCATCTACGAGCTACTCCAAATCAAGCCAGGAAAGACCCCAGCCCCAGCGCGGAGTAAGAACATCAAACGCCCCCAGTTGCCCTCCAGAGAGCCCATAGAGTGGACCACGGAACAGCAGAGAGCACTTGAACAACTAATTGACCTTCTCACAAACCCCCCTGTCTTGGCATATCCTGATTTCAACCTACCCTTCAGGTTGCACACGGATGCCTCCGACCAAGGCCTGGGAGCTGTTCTGTATCAACATCAAGATGGAAAACTGAGAGTCATCGGGTACGGGTCAAGAACATTGTCACCAGCCGAACGAAATTACCATATGCACAGTGGGAAACTGGAGTTCCTTGCATTGAAATGGGCTGTGTGTGTGAAATTCCGTGACTACCTGTATTATGCCCCACACTTTACTATCTACACCGACAACAACCCGTTGACCTATGTAATGAGTACTGCCAAGCTCAATGCAGTCGGTCATCGGTGGGTTGGAGAACTGGCAGACTTCCGGTTTGACATCAAATACAGACCCGGAAAGTCCAACATAGATGCAGACACACTTTCCCGCCTTCCCCTGGATATGGAGAGATATGAAAGGACCTGCACAGAAGAGCTCTCTAATGAAGCAGTACGAGCAACGTGGGAAGGAAGCCAAGCAGCTGAAAGGAAAGACGTGGCATGGGTTGCGGCGCTCAACATCGCGTCCCCAGACTCAAACCAGCAGTCTCACCCACACCTACAAACAATCAGCCACGATGAACTGGTGAAGGCCCAAAAAGAGGACCAAGCCATCAACACGATCAGGGAGTTGAAAGAGTCGAACACGAAATTGTCAGACGACGTACGAAGAACCGTAAGCGCAGCAACCCGAAAGCTACTTCATGAATGGAGCAGATTACATATTGAAAATGATCTCCTTTACAGAAAGACCAATCAATACCAACAGTTGGTCCTCCCTGTAAAATATAGAACACTTGCCCTGAAACATCTACATAATGAGATGGGTCATGTTGGAACAGAAAGAGTGATCCACCTCGCAAGAGAAAGATTCTACTGGCCGTTCATGTCCAGAGAGATTGAAGAATATGTGACCCGAAGATGTCCTTGTATCAAGTCTAAGAAGCCGGTCACCCATGTCCGAGCTCCCATGGGCAGCATTACCTCCAACTTCCCATTAGAACTTGTGTGTATCGACTATCTACATCTGGAAACCAGTCGTGGAGGGTATGAATATATCCTAGTGGTGATCGACCATTTCACAAGGTTTGCCCAGGCATACCCCACCAAGAACAAGAGTGGAAAAACAGCTGCAGAGCGTATCTTTAATGACTTTATACCCAAATTCGGTTATCCCTCGAAATTACATCACGACCAGGGTCGAGAATTTGAGAATAAACTGTTCCAAGCACTGCAACGGCTGTCTGGGGTCGGCCACTCTAGAACATCACCCTACCATCCACAGAGCAACCCAGCGGAGCGGCTCAATCGGACCATACTACAGATGTTGAGGACATTGACTGAAAATGAGAAATTGCGGTGGAAGGACCACCTCCCGCATGTGTTACACGCGTACAACTGTACCAAACATGAATCAACGGGTTACTCACCCTTTTTCCTCCTCTACGGTCGTCATCCACACCTCCCCGTTGACCTGTTGTTTGGGTTAACGAAGAAAGAGGAACCGTACTCACCCAGAGGATACGCGGAGCAATGGGCTGAGAAGATGTCTGAAGCCTATCGGATTGCTTGTGAACATAGCAAAAAGTCCAGTGCAAGAGGAAAAGTAACTTATGACAAGAAAACAAAAGGAGTAGTGCTGCAGTCAGGAGACAGAGTTCTGGTGAGAAACCTCAATCAGCGTGGAGGACCAGGCAAGTTGAGATCGTACTGGGAGAAGGCGATCTACGTGGTCAAAAGCCAGCTCGCTGAGAGTCCAGTATACATTGTCTGCCTTGAACATGGAGACCAGAAAAAGACCAGAACACTACACCGAAATCTCTTACTGCTGGTAAATGATTTGCCCGTGGAAATGACTCCACCACCAGCCAGAACTGTCCCTGCGAAGAAAACGAATGACAGACCAAGACAGGGAAGAATGTCAGACACACAAAGACAAGTAGAGACAAGGGACAGCAATGACAGTGATTCGGATGATGACAGTGACAGAGGATACTGGCTAAGGATACCTGTTGAAAGGACAGAGGAAAGATCACTTGGACACCGTGAACGACGACCTGGAGTCATGCCAGGCCTGCGCCCTGAGAGTGAAGACGACAGGGGAGGAAACATGGATGGGAATTTGCCTGTCTTGGCCAGACCGGAGGGAGATGTTAGTGAATCAGGGGAAGAAGAAGAAAGGGAGACCCCCCGAGCTCACTCTCCAATACCCCAACCCCACTCCCAAGCTCACTCTCCAATACCCCAACCCCACTTCCAAGCTCACTCTCCAATAGCCCAACCCCAACCCCAAGCTCACTCCCCCGTAGCCCAGCTCAATCTCCGAACCCCTCCACTCTCGCCGGTAGAACAGGTCCAGTCAGAGGTTAGGAGGTCTGCCCGTGACAGAAGGCCTAAACAATGTCTCACGTATGATATGCTAGGTGAACCGTCAGTGCAGAACAAGGTGACCGTGAATTCAGTAGTACAGTGGCCACCGATGGTGCCCGCACCACACCACAGTCCACTACCACGTCAATTGATACCCTTCGTAATGCCATGGTTGCATTCAATTTTTTACAGCCTTCCACAACATGGCCAGTATGCTTACCGTCCAGCCGTCACCCACGGTCCGCCCATGGGAAGTTTGTTAGGGGTTCACGCCTGAGGGTGATATTGGATGGGTGTATTTAGTGATTTTCGGAAATGTCAGGAGCCATTTTTTTAAGGTCAGGGAGTGTGTGATGCCCACTAGAAGTGGTATCATGTTAATATCTTTAGATTATGTGTCAAAACAGTGTGAACATATGGGTACAGGATTACCTCCATCAGAAACAAGTTAGAAGAGTCATTTATATGTAATGGGAGACATTAACATAATCTGGTCAATAGGTGGCGGTATAGGACTGGTGTTTAGTGACTTCGCCTTCCAGGGACCCGTTACTGTGTGCTTAGGAACGCACGAGGCAATCTCAGCCTCACAACCGGGAGGAGCCAGAGTCAATAACATCGTGTCTGCACCTTTCCTTTGTCAAATGATTAACTACAACCTGTTTCATAGGTGGGTAATATACTACAAAACACACATAAAGGTTAACAAGGATACATGCAATGTCGAGGGTTCAAATGAAGTAACTATTGTCGATGTTTGAGTCAAGTTTAAGAATTTTAAGACGACAGGTAACGTGGTTGAGAAGCAGATCGTCTATTGATGGCGCCACGTTTCGTTGGTACATTTAAATAGTGTTGGAACACAATTGTCCATTTAAGCACTAACGTGTCGAAGTTAAGTATCTCCAAGGGGATTATAAAGGTTTATGTTTTGAAATACATACTGTGTTGGGTTGAATTGCTGTGTAGTAAATGTGTATATTGTGTACAAGATGGTTAGAGGGAAAGTACTTTAGCTTACCCTACCAAGAAGGTAGCTAAAGACGGGGCTGTACCACATGCTCTCTCTCTCTCTCTCTCTCTCTCTCTCTCTCTCTCTCTCTCTCTCTCTCTCTCTCTCTCTCTCTCTCTCTCTCTCTCTCTCTCTCTCTCTCTCTCTCTCTCTCTCTCTCTCTCTCTCTATTGCGCCCTCAGTTAAATGTAAATATAAATCTATTCCCTTGAGTTATACCATGGTCACGGTTTTAGCAAATTCCTAGTAGGGTTGAGAACGGCCCGATACAAATATATATATAAATGTACTTTCAGTGCACATTTGAGGTTCAATAGAACTTGAGACAGGAACACAACTATGGATAACACTGAGGTGTGGAGGTATTTCGGTATACTAGAGAATTGTGGATATGACTGATGATAAGTGACTGATGATAAAGGTAACACTTATTGGTGATTTAAGGAATTGTTTGACAGACAATGAGAATGACAGTGTTGGTTAAAAGACATACTATGGTCCCTTCCAACATGCCTAGACATGTCTAGACAGAGGTTAACAGGATAATGTTTCTCTTCTCACGTGCTTATATTTAAGACGCCAAATATGTATAAAGACATAAGTAATCACAATGTACAGTATATAATACTGGATAACTACATTTAAAAGGAAAATGCTATTGAAGTGAACCAGGGTATCCTAAAAGGGTAGAATGTGTGTTGCAATGATGAATATGCTTTTGAATTAATAACAAGTATGGGATTATAATTGAATGTATTGAAGTAATGTAACTAATTGAACTGGATGATGATACAATGATGATACAATGATTATACAATGATGATACAATGATGATACAATGATGATGATGATTGATTGATTATTCTATTGAATGAATAAATGTTGTTGAAATATACAACCGGGAGGAGCCAGAGTCAATAACATCGTGTCTGCACCTTTCCTTTGTCAAATGATTAACTACAACCTGTTTCATAGGTTAAACATATATCTGCTATCAGGTGCCATATCCTGGTACCTGTAACAATTACACCTGGGCAAAACAGAGTCCATTCTCTTCGGTTCAAATAACAAACTCAGCAAGACCGACGGCTTCTCAGTTACAGTGGGTGACAATATTGTCACAAGGAAAGATGAAATTACCTACCTGGGTTCCATCCTAGAGGCTAATCTTTCCTGTGACAAAATGTCATCCAATGTAATAAAAAAATTCAATCAACGAACTCGATTCTTGTACCGGATCTCCTCCCTGGTAAACAAGAATACCCTGAAGACTCTGGCAGGAGCACTCATTCAAGGGTACTACGACTATGCGTGCACCTCATGGTACCAAAGCACCTCAAAGGCACTAAAAACCAAATTACAAACATCTCAAAACAAACTGGTCAGACTACTGCTTGACCTGACTCCTAGAACCCACCTCACCCCTGCCCACTTTGCCAACCTAGGATGGCTTAGAGTAGACGACAGAGTACAGCAACTTGCAATGGGCCTGGTCTACAAGATACACTACACGACCAAGGTACCCATGTACATGTCAAAATACTTCCCAAAGGTCAGTGAATACCACGATCACAACACCAGAGGGAGCTCCACAAATCATGTAAAACCCAGATTCGGCACAAACAAGGGACTAAACACGTTTCGCAATTATGCCACAACAATGTGGAACGCCCTACCCAAAGCTGTAAAAGAATGTAAATCACTACCCACCTTCAAAAACACTCTCAAAGAACACCTACGGGAGTTCAATGTACAGTGTCCCCCCCCCCTGAGTTCAATGTACAGTGTCCCCCCCCCCTACCCAACCCCCCCCCCCCCCCCCCCACCTCCAATGTACAGCCCCACCCCACCTACCCAACCTCCCCCAATGCACAGTTTCTATGTCAAATGTATATACTCTTCTTCTGGATTTTTTTAGTATCACAAACAGTACTGTATTTGAAAATCTGGTATGTCATAAATGTATAGATGTAGCAGTACTGTCTATCTGTATGTCATGTGTGTCATATGATGAATTGAAAATGGGGGACCCTGATGTAAACAAGACGAAAGTCTTTCTCTGGTCTGCATCCCCTTAACAATTGTATGTATTGAGCCGTACTGTGTTGTACCCATTCTGCAATCTGTTAATAAACTTTTCAATCAATCAATCAATCAATCAATCAATCAACAGGATCATTAAGAGAAGTTAAAAAGAAAAGAGGCACCTCTCGTCTTCTGCAGCTGCGCGTGTTTCACGGGATCGGCCTCCGCGTTCTGCTTCTTGGTGTTCAGTGCGAGGAGGAGAGCACAGCGCGCAGGGGCTCCCGGTCCCGGTGGTCCTCCCGGTGGTCCCGCTCCCGGTGGTCCTCCCGGTGGTCCCGCTCCCGGTGGTCCAGGAGGGGGCAGCATCGCTCGCTTCTTCTCCAGTTGGACCGGTACCTTCCGCGCAGGAGGAGGAGGAGGAGGAGGAAGAGGAGGAGGGGGGGGGAGCGTCTTCTTCTTGGTGGCATTGTGTTGTTGTTGTTGTTGTTGTTGTTGTTGTTGTTGTTGTTGATGATGATGATGGTAGTGATGCACCGCGGGTTGCTGCTGCTGGTGATGATGATGATGGTGGTGGTGGCCGTGGTGGTGATGAAGATGAAGCTTCGCCTTCTTCACCTGATCTTTCTCCGACAGGTCCCTCTTCCTCCTCCTCCTCCTCCTCCTCCTCCTCTCCACCTGACGGAGGCTGGAGTCCCTCATCATCATCACCGCGTCCTCTCCCGTGGCACCGGGTACCGGGACCGGCTCGGCGCGTCGTGCAGCTGCTGCCATCTTTCTTATTAACGGGCAGCCTGACAGAGTTCCCACTGCGCATGGGTCGACACCGGGGAGATTGTAGTCCCCGGCGCGCTTCATTTGTAGTCCTATATCGTCTACACACACTTAAGTTCTGATGAATTGAAAATGGGGGACCCTGATGTAAACAAGACGAAAGTCTTTCTCTGGTCTGCATCCCCTTAACAACTGTATGTATTGAGCTGTACTGTATTGTACCCATTCTGCAATCTGTTAATAAAATGATCAATCAATCAATCATGTAGTTTCTTAAAACCGCATTGCTTTGTGGGAGTTGTAGTCCGTGCTGCGGGGAGTGCGTGCAGGCCTGCACGCACGCACTTTCTGACGGTACAGCTGCTGACGTCATGGTTTATGAACTGACAGAGTGGCTGTCTGGGCTGCGCGCGCTCAGCAGCATAAACCATGACGTCAGCCTCACCTTTAACATTCACTTTAATGACACTCACGTTTTAACACCACACCATATTTGTGTATATTTATTACAAAAGGAGTGCACTACCTCCATACCTAACGTTAGCATTTTGAACCTCATTGTTTTTGTACTGTATATGAAGCACGTTCTCAGGGGCTCGTACAGAACCAAGCATGTCACAGTAATGTACACATATATGTTCAAAACTGCTCTCAAAGAGCACCTACGGGTGGCTGCAATTACAAACTGGCCCCGGTAAATGTCCAAACCCCCCCCCCCCCTCCAATGTACAGCTTCGTCCCCTTCGGATGTATATATTTTTTTATGTTCTCTTTTTCTTACACAGTACTGTCTATCTGTATGTCATGTATGTCATAAATGCCATGATATATCTGTATATCTGTATGTCATAAATGTCATTATGAATGTAAAATGGGGGACCCTGATGTAAACAAGACGAAAGTCTTTCTCAGGTCTGCATCCCCTTAACAATTGTGTGTATTGAGCTGTACTGTGTTAATTTGTACCCATTCTGCAATCTGTTAATAAAGTTTTCAATCAATTCAATCAATCAATACTTTATATGTGACAAATAAAACGGAACTTGAACTACTGTCACGTTGCTTGGTAGACATTCAAATTAAATATATTCCGTATAGAGCAGGCATGACTCTACAGTAACAGTGATGTGAAGCATGACTCTACAGTAACAGTGATGTGAAGCATGACTCTACAGTAACAGTGATGTGAAGCATGACTCTACAGTAACAGTGATGTGAAGCATGACTCTACAGTAACAGTGATGTGAAGCATGACTCTACAGTAACAGTGATGTGAAGCATGACTCTACAGTAACAGTGATGTGAAGCATGACTCTACAGTAACAGTGACTGTGAAGCATGACTCTACAGTAACAGTGATGTGAAGCAGGACTCTACAGTAACAGTGATGTGAAGCATGACTCTACAGTAACAGTGATGTGAAGCATGACTCTACAGTAACAGTGATGTGAAGCATGACTCTACAGTAACAGTGATGTGAAGCATGACTCTACAGTAACAGTGATGTGAAGCATGACTCTACAGTAACAGTGATGTGAAGCATGACTCTACAGTAACAGTGATGTGAAGCATGACTCTACAGTAACAGTGATGTGAAGCATGACTCTACAGTAACAGTGATGTGAAGCATGACTCTACAGTAACAGTGACTGTGACGGCAACTGCGTTATTCTATGCATTGCGCTGGTTAACCCTTTTGTGGCATGAGTTCAAGTTTCAAGTTTGTTTATTTGTCACGTATGACATTACAGTGACATGCTTGGTTCTGTATGAGACCCCTGATAATGTGCTTCATACAGTAAACATGTAAGTCAAGAGGAATAACACTATACAATATACAATCAAAGTACAATGAAGGAAAAATGCAGACAATGAGGTACAAAAACCTTTTTTAAGGCAAGGTGCAAATGAGGTATGAATGTAGTGCAAATCTCTTTAATAAATAGATAAATATAATTGATTGAAACATTTAATTAACAGATTGCAGAATGGGTACAGTACAGTACGGCTCAATACACACAATTGTTAAGGGGATGCAGACCAGAGAAAGACTTTCGTCTTGTTTACATCAGGGTCCCCCATTTTCAATTCATAATGAGTTGAAATGAATGAATACAAATCTGATCCGATCAGATAGGGATTACAATCTGTTTTGAACTCCTGGGCCCAGGATATAGGAGCTCCTTCTGAGTCTCTCTGTTCCGGCCATGAGACTCCGGTAGCGCTTGCCTGGGGATAGAAGCTCCTTCTGAGTCTCTCTGTACTGGCCATTAGACTCCGGTAGCGCTTGCCTGGGGATAGAAGCTCCTTCTGAGTCTCTCTGTACCGGCCATGAGACTCCGGTAGCGCTTGCCTGGGGATAGGAGCTCCTTCTGAGTCTCTCTGTGCCGGCCATGAGACTCCGGCAGCGCTTGCCTGGGGATAGAAGCTCCTTCTGAGTCTCTCTGTGCCGGCCATGAGACTCCGGTAGCGCTTGCCTGGGGATAGGAGCTCCTTCTGAGTCTCTCTGTGCCGGCCACGAGACTCTGGTAGCGCTTGCCTGGGGATAGAAGCTCCTTCTGAGTCTCTCTGTGCCGGCCATGAGACTCCGGTAGCGCTTGCCTGGGGATAGAAGCTCCTTCTGAGTCTCTCTGTGCCGGCCATGAGACTCCGGTAGCGCTTGCCTGGGGATAGAAGCTCCTTCTGAGTCTCTCTGTACCGGCCATGAGACTCCAGTAGCGCTTGCCTGGGGATAGAAGCTCCTTCTGAGTCTCTCTGTACCGGCCATGAGACTCTGGTAGCGCTTGCCTGGGGATAGAAGCTCCTTCTGAGTCTCTCTGTTCCGGCCATGAGACTCCAGTAGCGCTCGCCTGGGGATAGAAGCTCCTTCTGAGTCTCTCTGTGCCGGCCATGAGACTCCGGTAGCGCTTGCCTGACCGCAGCAGTGCAGAGAGGCAGTTGTTTGGGTGACTAGAGTCTTTGGTTATTCTCTTAGCCTTGGCCCTGCAGCGCCTGGTGTAAATGTTCTGGAAGGTGGGAAGCCCACCTCCAATTGTGTGTTCGGCTGAACCGGCCACTCTCTGCAGTCTGCTGCGGTCTGCTGCGGTCTTGTGTGGTGTTCGCGTTCTGGTTACTGCCTCGCCGCTCACCGGACCCACAACAGTATTCATACAGTATTCCCTGATTTGTACTTCCCCAGGTGGGGTATCATTGGAAAGCCACACTCATTGGCTACAACCCTGTCCAATCATTTTTGATTGGCGGATCTAGAGCCCCAGGAGCCGTCTACTCGGGCGCACGCCTCACATATTGGCACGTAACTCGAGAACCGCTGAACGGTTAAGAGGTTAATGCCATAACAATCTTTGTAAACATACTAAACTTAATCTCACTTACAACAAGCCATATAGATTGCATGATGTATACCTCTGCTAGTTCAGTCATCAATAGAAGTGTTATTCGCGTGATACAATTTGATGTCAAAAAGAAAAGAAAAAAAGTAATTCATTATAATCGAGACATGGATGGAGGAAATCATGTTTATCTTCAATAAATAATATGAATGAAACACGGTGGACAGTGAAGGAACACGGTGAACCTTTTCGTTTCATGTCGGCCACGTTTACTCGTTTCACCTTCAATCTCCACACGATGGACCCGGACGCCACGTTGTGTCATCAACGTCTCTTTTACATAATTATATATGTAATCATTTCTCTTTTAGTAGCTAAACATTAAAAACGGGTCCTATAGACACCAACACGCCACAAGGGTTAACCCTTTCACTGCCACACTACAGAAGGTTAACCCTTTACTATCACACTACCGACGGTTACCGTAAAGGGTTAACCTTCGGTAGTGTGGCAGTGAAAGGGTTAACCTGCTGTTGTGTGGCAGTGAAAGGGTTAACCTTCTGTAGTGTGGCAGTGAAAGGGTAAACCTGCTGTTGTGTGGCAGTGAAAGGGTAAACCTGCTGTTGTGTGGCAGTGAAAGGGTAAACCTGCTGTTGTGTGGCAGTGAAAGGGTTAACCGCTTGGTGCGGAAGTGAAAGGGTTAAGTGTAAGAACAGGTCATTCCTGTAAAGATGAAGTTTAAGTTTACGTTTATGTTTTACCCAGGGTGCAGTGCACATTAAAGGGACAGTGCACATTAAAGGGACAGTGCACATTAAAGGGACAGTGCACATTAAAGGGACAGTGCACATTAAAGGGACAGTGCACATTAAAGGGACAGTGCACAAAGGGACAGTGCACATTAAAGGGACAGTGCACATTAAAGGGACAGTGCACATTAAAGGGACAGTGCACATTAAAGGGACAGTGCACATTAAAGGGACAGTGCACATTAAAGGGACCGTGCACATTAAAGGGACAGTGCACATTAAAGGGACAGTGCACATTAAAGGGACAGTGCACATTAAAGGGACAGTGCACATTAAAGGGACCGTGCACATTAAAGGGACAGTGCACATTAAAGGGACAGTGCACATTAAAGGGACAGTGCACATTAAAGGGACCGTGCTCATTAAAGGGACAGTGCACATTAAAGACATTAAAGGGACAGTGCACATTAAAGGGACAGTGCAAATTAAAGGGACAGTGCACATTAAAGGGACAGTGCACATTAAAGGGACTGTGCACATTAAAGGGACAGTGCACATTAAAGGGGCAGTGCACATGCACATTAAAGGGACAGTGCACATTAAAGGGACAGTGCACATTAAAGGGACAGTGCACATTAAAGGGACAGTGCACATTAATGAACATCTTCAGTTTCCACATCAGTGTAAATGTACCAGAATTATCTAAGGAGCTAGTTTTAATCTGTAGTGCCTGCCTGCCATGCATGTCTTTATTAACCCTTTCACTGCCACACTACCAAAGGGTTAACCCTTTCCCTGCGACAATACAGAAGGTTAACCCTTCCACTTCCACTGACCGTCTGTAGTGCGGTAGTGAAAGGGTTAACAGGGCCTTTTCTTATTGGCTTTACTGTGTGATCGAGCGTCATGTGACTGTATGGAGAAGTTAATCTCAAATAGAAAATGTATCGCATGCTGCCAGACAATTACAAACTAGACCAAACAACGGGTTATTTTAGATTATTACGACAACTACGACAATGAATAAAGTATAAAGTAGGCCACCATTGACTCAACTCAGCACGACCGACACAGGCAGGTGTGTTTATTCAGTAAAACTTTATTTATCAGTGCATGAACAGAACGCCATGGACACATTTTCCTTTCACCATTCTATATCATTTTCCTTTCGATTACTTAAAAAAATAATGAAACGATTTACAGAGGATTTATTATTTCTTTTCTCTGAATGAAGGCAAATATTTATACAGGTGCTGTACAATTTATAAACATTTACAACTACCATGATGCCAAAACCAAAAGGCTTTTATTTGTTTGTTTTTCTGCTGTTTAAGCAATGCAAGGCCACGGTGTCATGAAGACACCTGTAATGACAACGGAATGAACGGTACAGGTACACAGGTGGATTAAATTAAGTTAGTACGAGGTCGACCAGGCCAAGACAGAAGTATACGCCTATACCCACCTACACAATAAAGCACGCAGACTGAGGGTGCTGGCATGATTTGGGCCGTTGCTAGGCTACAAGAATTCCCCTACATAATATTCAGAAACCCCCCCCATCCCGACTGAGATGTAGTGTCGCGGTGTCGCCACTAGATGTCGCTCCACAGTAGCCAGTAGGATAGCAGCAGATGGCGTTCCACTGCTGTGTGGAAGCTTCACCCGGGCTCTTTGGGACTCACGTTTGTGTATAATTATATATATATATATATATTCTTATTATAAAAGCACGACAGGCATGTAGTTGGGTCAAAAATAGACACACCGATTTATCCCATTCTAATATTATTGGTTTATGGGCAGAAGAACGATTTCCGATCAAAAATAGATTTGGGGGTGAGATATAATGAGGAGAAAAACAAAAAACAAACAAAAAATTAAACAATGTTATTTGTGCCAAAATCATAGTGCCATAAAAAAAAGAAAGAAATAAAGAAAGACTCTTAACTTTTTATAAGTCGAAGGCAAAAGGTCTCACACTTCTTACAATCAGCTGTTGACGACTCGGCTAAATTATACCTCTATGTATAGATGATCAGGAAACACATTGTTAAATAATAATATACATCGGATAAAGTACAGTCGAAGCTACTGCTATGTCTAAAATACACAGACCTAGCAGTCAGCTGGTGCACACACACACATAGAACCAGAGCACCTAGAAGACGCAGAGCCAACAGTAAACATTACATGGATGGAATAACAACAGACCGGGGACATAGAAATAGAATGTATAGAGTCTACATGCACCACCAAAGGACAGGCCCATGCATTTGCTAAAGTGTTAAATGTGATGTTACAACGAGTGTGTGTGTGTGTGTGTGTGTGTGTGTGTGTGTGTGTGTGTGTGTGGTCATTATATACACTTGAGACGATGTTGACGCATCAAGCACATTCTTTTCCACGGCGACAGCGCCTCTACACATTCCATTTCTATGAATCAGGTTTTTTAAATTCTTTTTTTTACGATAATCGAAAAAGGGTGAAATGACTCCGTACTTAATAGTATGCATACTTTAATAGTATAATATTTCTTTGTCATATAATTCTCAATAAATTACATTTATATACGCTTCATTTATAAACACACTGTGTAGCAAACGATATACCTATTTATCCACAAGTGTCTCGTCGGCTGAGTGACGCGCGTGATGCTCAGAGGGGGCGGGATCTCGTGTGTGTCCCCCCCCCCCCCCCACTTGAGAGGGATATCGCCCCCTGCTGGCCAAGCTGAGAGGGATCTCGCCCCCTGCTGGCCAAGCTGAGAGGGATCTCGCCCCCTGCTGGACAAGCTGAGAGGGATCTCGCCCCCTGCTGGCCAAGCTGAGAGGGATCTCGCCCCCTGCTGGACAAGCTGAGAGGGATCTCGCCCCCTGCTGGCCAAGCTGAGAGGGATCTCGCCCCCTGCTGGACAAGCTGAGAGGGATCTCGCCCCCTGCTGGACAAGCTGAGAGGGATCTCGCCCCCTGCTGGACAAGCTGAGAGGGATCTCGCCCCCTGCTGGACAAGCTGAGAGGGATCTCGCCCCCTGCTGGACAAGCTGAGAGGGATTCGGAGGTCTTCACGTTTGTGCGTGAGTGAGGCACAGCTCTCTCGCAGGAACCAGAGAGAATATTCACCAGGACGACGACTAAGAGAGAAAACAGTCAAGAGAGAGAGAGAGCGGGTGGATCCAACCGAGAGAGGAGAGGCTCGAGTATCGTGTCGGATATGTCCCTTTTACACCCCCCCGCCCCCTGCCCCCCGTCCCCCCGTCCCAAAACGGGATTCTTCGTTAGAAGTGGGTTC
>NC_140168.1:333554-337309 GCF_963971535.1 Notolepis coatsorum
TGGGGATAGGTACGCAACATCCTCGCAACACCCTCTGCGACATCTGCAACCATGTTGTGGCGTAGTTGCTCGAGCATGTCGAGCCCCCGAGAGCCCCATGTTACTGACCAGACACTCTATATCAGTTATCGCTGTCAGAATGTAGAGCTATTTAACACTTTGAACAAAAAAAACACCACTTACAGCACCTTTAATTGATATCTTATCTGGGATATTTAGCATTTTTTAAATGGGAAAAACCAAAGACCTCTTGAAAGAAATATCCCACGATAAGAAGAGCACAACAATATAATATTGAAGAGAGGGGAAAAAAGGGTTTTATTCCACCTATCTGCCTTTTTATAATAACTTTAAATATCCCCCGTGAGTCACTCTGTCTCCGTTAAGAAACGATGAGATATGCATCAGCCCAAGACACGGCAGTCGAGGAAGAAAAGGTGTCCGCTTTCCGACGTTGCAATTTCCCTCCAGTGCTGATAACATTTGCGCGGCGGCTGTGATTGAGCGCAGGTAGATAGATGCAGCGGAAAAAACAGAGAGAGAGAGAGCGAGAGAGAGAGAGAGTGAGCATGAAGAATGATGGACTCAGTGGTGCAGAGATGGGCGTTCATCACATTCCTTTTTTTTTTGATCCACTTTTTCTCCCATTTTTCTATTTTTCTCCCATCCCAATTTCGTATCATCCAATTCAACCCTCCCCTGTCACGAACGCTGTTTCTTGCCTCCCACAAGCCGGCTGCAATGTGGACTAAGTCATACATAGCACAAGTCCCCTCCGGTACTTGAGGTAACAGCAGTCGCATCTTTTCACCTGCGCAGCTCGATCTCTCAGTGTCGAGGAGTAACGCGTGGGAGGCTCACGCTGCCCCCGACACTTCCTGATTCTACTGCGCAGGCGCACCAACCGACTTGTAGGAGTCGCTTGTTCACAACGTTCGATCCCCACCCTTCAGTTTTCCCTCCCCGTAATACGGCCAATGTGTATTACTGCGGACGACCAGCTAAACTGAAAACAATGTGGAGAGCTGGATTCGAACACGCGAATCCTAGCGTCTCCACACTGGTGGCGAGTGCCTTGCCCACTACACCACCTAGCCGCCCTGGCGTTCATCACATTCCTATGAGCGGACGACTCATAGGAATTCACTCTGTCCTCGTCTTAAGGATCGGAGAGGGGATGCCGGTGAACGCACGCACGGAAATTTGTCACCCACTGATCCTTGTCGTTGGGGCGTTTTATTTATTTAAAAAAGAAAATGTGGGTCTAAATCTGTATGGTTAACGTGTGCGTTCAGTGGCATGTTGAGGGAGGGGGGGGGGGGTTTAAAGGAGCTGTAAGCGGTATTTATTTGTTTTCAGAGTATCTGGTCAGTAACATGGGTCTCCCAGTCCCTCCTGGATCTGCAGTAAACACACAGAGAATACATTTCCTGGTATCCCGTTCCCACTTCATCCAATCAGGAGAGAGAACCCTACATACTTTTACTTGTTTCAAGAAATCTTGCCAAACCAGCTTTTCTTACAGCACTGGCAGATTATTTATATTTGTTTAAACATATTTGCTTAAAACTAGTTTATTTAAATGTTTTCAGCGTGGAGGTCTCTTTCCTGATTGGATAAAGTGGGAACAGGATACCAGGATATTTATTTTATGTTTACTGCAGAGTGGAGGGACTGGGAGACCCATGTTACTGACCAGACACTCTATATCAGTGATGACTGTTTACTGCAGAGTGGAGGGACTGGGAGACCCATGTTACTGACCAGACACTCTATATCAGTGATGACTGTTTACTGCAGAGTGGAGGGACTGAGAGACCCATGTTACTGACCAGACACTCTATATCAGTGATGACTGTTTACTGCAGAGTGGAGGGACTGAGAGACCCATGTTACTGACCAGATACTCTATATCAGTGATGGCTGTTTACTGCAGAGTGGAGGGACTGGGAGACCCATGTTACTGACCAGACACTCTATATCAGTGATGACTGTTTACTGCAGAGCAGGAGGGACTGGGAGACCCATGTTACTGACCAGACACTCTATATCAGTGATAACTGTTTACTGCAGAGTGGAGGGACTGGGAGACCCATGTTACTGACCAGACACTCTATATCAGTGATGACTGTTTACTGCAGAGTGGAGGGACTGGGAGACCCATGTTACTGACCAGACACTCTGTATCAGTGATGACTGTTTACTGCAGAGCAGGAGGGACTGGGAGACCCATGTTACTGACCAGACACTCTGTATCAGTGATGACTGTTTACTGCAGAGCAGGAGGGACTGGGAGACCCATGTTACTGACCAGACACTCTATATCAGTGATGTCTGTTTACTGCAGAGTGGAGGGACTGGGAGACCCATGTTACTGACCAGACACTCTATATCAGTGATGACTGTTTACTGCAGAGCAGGAGGGACTGGGAGACCCATGTTACTGACCAGACACTCTATATCAGTGATGTCTGTTTACTGCAGAGTGGAGGGACTGGGAGACCCATGTTACTGACCAGACACTCTATATCAGTGATGACTGTTTACTGCAGAGTGGAGGACTGGGAGACCCATGTTACTGACCAGACACTCTATATCAGTGATGACTGTTTACTGCAGAGTGGAGGGACTGGGAGACCCATGTTACTGACCAGACACTCTATATCAGTGATGGCTGTTTACTGCAGAGTGGAGGGACTGAGAGACCCATGTTACTGACCAGACACTCTATATCAGTGATGACTGTTTACTGCAGAGCGGAGGGACTGGGAGACCCATGTTACTGACCAGACACTCTATATCAGTGATGGCTGTTTACTGCAGAGTGGAGGGACTGAGAGACCCATGTTACTGACCAGACACTCTGTATCAGTGATGGCTGTTTACTGCAGAGTGGAGGGACTGAGAGACCCATGTTACTGACCAGACACTATATCAGTGATGACTGTTTACTGCAGAGTGGAGGGACTGGGAGACCCATGTTACTGACCAGACACTCTATATCAGTGATGACTGTTTACTGCAGAGTGGAGGGACTGAGAGAGTAGACCCATGTTACTGACCAGACACTCTATATCAGTGATGACTGTTTACTGCAGAGTGGAGGGACTGGGAGACCCATGTTACTGACCAGACACTATATCAGTGATGACTGTTTACTGCAGAGTGGAGGGACTGGGAGACCCATGTTACTGACCAGACACTCTATATCAGTGATGGCTGTTTACTGCAGAGTGGAAGGACTGAGAGACCCATGTTACTGACCAGACACTATATATCAGTGATGGCTGTTTACTGCAGAGTGGAGGGACTGGGAGACCCATGTTACTGACCAGACACTCTGTATCAGTGATGGCTGTTTACTGCAGAGTGGAGGGACTGGGAGACCCATGTTACTGACCAGACACTCTGTATCAGTGATGACTGTTTACTGCAGAGCGGAGGGACTGGGAGACCCATGTTACTGACCAGACACTATATATCAGTGATGACTGTTTACTGCAGAGTGGAGGGACTGGGAGACCCATGTTACTGACCAGACACTCTGTATCAGTGATGACTGTTTACTGCAGAGTGGAGGGACTGGGAGACCCATGTTACTGACCAGACACTATATATCAGTGATGACTGTTTACTGCAGAGTGGAGGGACTGGGAGACCCATGTTACTGACCAGACACTCTGTATCAGTGATGACTGTTTACTGCAGAGTGGAGGGACTGGGAGACCCATGTTACTGACCAGACACTCTGTATC
>NC_140168.1:337509-373148 GCF_963971535.1 Notolepis coatsorum
GGGACTCACTGTGGTCAGGGACCAGGGTTAGTGTTAGTGTTAGGGGACTCACTGTGGTCGGGGACCAGGGTTAGTGTTAGTGTTAGGGGACTCACTGTGGTCGGGACCAGGTTAGTTTAGGGGACTCACTGTGGTCGGGGACCAGGGTTAGTGTTTAGTGTTAGGGGACTCACTGTGGTCGGGACCAGGGTTAGTGTTAGTGTTAGGGGACTCACTGTGGTCGGGGACCAGGGTAGTGTTAGGTGGGACTCACTGTGGTCGGGGACCAGGGTTAGTGTTAGTGTTAGGGGGACTCACTGTGGTCGGGGACCAGGGTTAGTGTTAGTGTTAGGGGGACTCACTGTGGTCGGGGACCAGGGTTAGTGTTAGGGGGACTCACTGTGGTCGGGACCAGGGTTAGTGTTAGGGGGACTCACTGTGGTCGGGACCAGCGTTAGTGTTAGGGGGACTCACTGTGGTCGGGACCAGGGTTAGTGTTAGGGGGACTCACTGTGGTCGGGGACCAGCGTTAGTGTTAGGGGGACTCACTGTGGTCGGGGACCAGCGTTAGTGTTAGGGGGACTCACTGTGGTCGGGGACCAGCCCCAGGCGGGTCGCAGCAGCAGGTGGACCTTGGTGCCGCCCGCCTGGATCAGCTCGATGGCCCGGGTGTGTGTGATGCCCTGGGTGGCCTCCCCGTTGATCTCCACTATCTGGTCTCCAACCTGCGAGGCGGGGGAGGCAAGCGGTGAGTTACGGACACGGCACTACGTACACCTGACCTTGACCTTTGTCCTGTGGCTGTTGGTTTCTTGTTTCCCGTTTCCCACACCTGTTTTTATACACCTGTTTTTATACACCTGTTTTATACACCTGTTTTTATACACCTGTTTTTATACACCTGTTTTATACACCTGTTTTTATACACCTGTTTTATACACCTGTTTTATACACCTGTTTTATACACCTGTTTTATACACCTGTTTTATATACACCTGTTTTATACACCTGTTTTATACACCTGTTTTATACACCTGTTTTTATACACCTGTTTTATACACCTGTTTTATACACCTGTTTATATACACCTGTTTTATACACCTGTTTTTATACACCTGCTTTATACACCTGTTTTATACACCTGTTTTATACACCTGTTTTATACACCTGTTTTATACACCTGTTTTATACACCTGTTTTTATACACCTGTGTTTGTATACCTGTTTTATACGCCCGTTTTATACACCGTTTTATACACCCGTTTTATACACCTGTTTTATACACCTGTTTTATACGCCCGTTTTATACGCCCGTTTTATACACCCGTTTTATACACCTGTTTTATACACCTGTTTTTATACACCTGTTTTTATACACCTGTTTTTATACACCTGTTTTTATATACCTGTTTTATACACCTGTTTATACACCTGTTTTATACACCTGTTTTATACACCTGTTTTATACACCTGTTTTATACACCTGTTTTTATACACCTGTTTTATACACATGTTTATATACCTGTTTTTATACACCTGTTTTATACACCTGTTTTATACACCTGTTTTATACACCTGTTTTATACACCTGTTTTATACACATGTTTTATACACCTGTTTTATACACCTGTTTTATACACCTGTTTTATACACCTGTTTTATACACCTGTTTTATACACCTGTTTTATACACCTGTTTTATACACCTGTTTTATACACCTGTTTTTATACACCTGTTTTATACACCTGTTTTATACACCTGTTTTAATACACCTGTTTTATACACCTGTTTTATACACCTGTTTTTATACACCTGTTTTATACACCTGTTTTATATACACCTGTTTTATACACCTGTTTTATACACCTGTTTTTATACACCTGTTTTATACACCTGTTTTATACACCTGTTTATACACCTGTTTTATATACACCTGTTTTATACACCTGTTTTTATACACCTGTTTTATACACCTGTTTTATACACCTGTTTTTACACCTGTTTTATACACCTGTTTTATATACACCTGTTTTATACACCTGTTTTATACACCTGTTTTATACACCTGTTTTATATACACCTGTTTTATACACCTGTTTTATACACCTGTTTTATATACACCTGTTTTATACACCTGTTTTATACACCTGTTTTATACACCTGTTTTATATACACCTGTTTTATACACCTGTTTTATACACCTGTTTTATACACCTGTTTTATACACCTGTTTTATACACCTGTTTTATACACCTGTTTTATACACCTGTTTTATACACCTGTTTTATACACCTGTTTTATACACCTGTTTTATACACCTGTTTTATATATACCTGTTTTATACACCTGTTTTTATACACCTGTTTTATATACACCTGTTTTATACACCTGTTTTTATACACCTGTTTTATACACCTGTTTTATACACCTGTTTTATACACCTGTTTAATACACCTGTTTTATACACCTGTTTTATACACCTGTTTTATACACCTGTTTTTATACACCTGTTTTATATACACCTGTTTTATACACCTGTTTTATACACCTGTTTAATACACCTGTTTTATACACCTGTTTTATACACCTGTTTTATACACCTGTTTTATACACCTGTTTTATACACCTGTTTTATACACCTGCTTTTATACACCTGTTTTATACACCTGTTTTATACACCTGTTTTTATATACCTGGTTTATACACCTGCTTTTATACACCTGTTTTATACACCTGTTTTATATACCTGTTTTATACACCTGTTTTATACACCTGTTTTTATATACCTGTTTTATACACCTGTTTTATATATCTGCTTTATACACCTGTTTTATACACCTGTTTTATACACCTGTTTTATACACCTGTTTTATACACCTGTTTTATACACCTGTTTTATACACCTGTTTTATACACCTGTTTTATACACCTGTTTTATATACACCTGTTTTATACACCTGTTTTATACACCTGTTTTTATACACCTGTTTTATACACTGTTTTATACACCTGTTTTATATACCTGTTTTATACAGATATATGTTCCTGTTTTATATACACCTGTTTATACACCTGTTTTATACACCTGTTTTCATACACCTGTTTTATACACCTGTTTTTATATACCTGTTTTATACACCTGTTTTATACACTGTTTTTATACACCTGTTTTATACACCTGTTTTATACACCTGTTTTATACACCTGTTTTATACACCTGTTTTATACACCTGTTTTATACACCTGTTTTATACACCTGTTTTATACACTGTTTTTATACACCTGTTTTATACACCTGTTTTATACACCTGTTTTATACACCTGTTTTATACACCTGTTTATACACCTGTTTTTATACACCTGTTTTATACACCTGTTTTATACACCTGTTTTATACACCTGTTTTATATACCTGTTTTATACACCTGTTTTATACACCTGTTTTATACACCTGTTTTATACACCTGTTTTATACACCTGTTTTATACACCTGTTTTATACACCTGTTTTATACATCTGTTTTATACACCTGTTTTATACACCTGTTTTATACACCTGTTTTATACACCTGTTTTATACACCTGTTTTATACACCTGTTTTATACACCTGTTTTATATACACCTGTTTTATACACCTGTTTTTATACACCTGCTTTATACACCTGTTTTATACACCTGTTTTATACACCTGTTTTTATACACCTGTTTTATACACCTGTTTTATACATCTGTTTTATACACCTGTTTTATACACCTGTTTTATACACCCGTTTTATACACCCGTTTTATACACCTGTTTTATACACCTGTTTTATACACCTGTTTTATACACCCGTTTTATACACCCGTTTTATACACCTGTTTTATACACCTGTTTTATACACCTGTTTTTATACACCTGTTTTATACACCTGCTTTATACACCTGTTTTTATACACCTGTTTTATACACCTGTTTTATACACCTGTTTTATACACCTGTTTTTATACACCTGTTTTATACACCTGCTTTATACACCTGTTTTATACACCTGTTTTATACACCTGTTTTATATACACCTGTTTTATACACCTGTTTTATACACCTGTTTATACACCTGTTTTATACACCTGTTTTTATACACCTGTTTTTATACACCTGTTTTATACACCCGTTTTATACACCCGTTTTATACACCCGTTTATACACCTGTTTTTATACACATGTTTTTATACACCTGTTTTATACACCCGTTTTATACACCCGTTTTATACACCTGTTTTTATACACATGTTTTTATACACCTGTTTTATACACCTGTTTTATATACCTGTTTTATACACCTGTTTTATACACCTGTTTTTATACACCTGTTTTATACACCTGTTTTATACACCTGTTTTATACACCTGTTTTATACACCTGTTTTATACACCTGTTTTATACACCTGTTTTATACACCTGTTTTATACACCTGTTTTATATACACCTGTTTTTATACACCTGTTTTTATACACCGGTTCATATTTGATCACGTTTTTATTATTATTACTGGTAGATATGATGTACTTGAATTTTTATGATGCGCTTACTTTAAAAAAATAAATGTATTCATGATACGGACATAATTGTGTATTTGTCTGTATGTCTGTATGTGTGAGCTATGAGATACCCTGCATTTCCACAAGGGGATGAATAAAGTATCTATCTATCTACAGTCTGGCATAATCTTCCTGGACCTTTACTTTGAAAACGCCTGTCAGCACATTCAGGGAGTGACAGACAGACAGACAGACAGACAGACAGACAGACAGACAGACAGACAGACAGACAGACAGACAGACTCACGTGGATCCTGCCATCCTGGAGAGCAGGCCCGTCCTCAGCCAGACGCAGGATGAACAGCCCCATGTTGTACTCCTTCCCTCCTCGCAGGCTGAAGCCAAACCCCCGAGAGCTGCGCTCCAGCTCCACCACGAAGCAGCCCTGTGGGGTGGCAGTGAGAGGGTTAACACAGCCCTGTGGGGTGGCAGGGAGAGGGTTAACACAGCCCTGTGGGGTGGCAGCGAGAGGGTTAACACAGCCCTGTGGGGTGGCAGGGAGAGGGTTAACACAGCCCTGTGGGGTGGCAGTGAGAGGGTTAACACAGCCCTCCCCCCCTCCCTCCCCCCCTTCCCTCCCCCATCTCTCTGAGTGCCTGTCTCCTAGCGCTGACTAAGGTGATGGATGCCTTGGGGTCTTGGCCAAGATTGCAGTGACTGCTCTACATGCACCACCGAGGCCATGGATCAGCTACTTACCGTCGTCTGTCCGTGGTCCTGTCAACTGATGTGTCAACGCGGTTTCATTGCTCGGTTAAGTACTTCTATTCTATTCACATAATATGCTTACTTCATATATCTACTCTATTCACATATATGCTTACCACTTGTATCTATTGCTATGTCCGCCCACTACAATCACACAAGCTGTCTAACGTCTGTCCCGTCTCCCTGTCCCCCTGTGAGTTGCTGTCCTAGAGTGCTGACCGGAGTGTCGGACGTCCCGTGATGAAGGCCGGGAGGTTGCGACCCTCTCTGCGTGCCCTCCTGTCTCCCTGTCTCCGGCTGTCCCTGAGCAATGACCGGAGTGTTGAATGTCCCGTGATTAAGACGGGGAGGACGCGACCCTCTTTGCGCCGCCCCTGTGCCTCAAATAGATTCGCTATCAGCTCTATCTTCAATCTTTCAAAATGTACAGTTGCTATTGCATGCACTCATCTGTATTTCACCACACACATGAGTGCATGCTTACCAACTGTCCGTCTGCAACACTACTATCACCGACATCTAAGAAGGGAGATCCCCCCTTGAACGGCCCTTCTAAGGTTTCTCTCCTCCACACTGCCTGTGGAGCATTTTTCCCTATTGTTAGGTTTTAGTGAGTTTTTCCTTACCTTCGCGTGGGGTACGTCTGGGAGTGCTGCATTCTTTCATTTATTTGCATTTATTTTAAATTTGTTGGACCTTATGGTGTTCTTGTTCTGTTCTTGACTTATTGTTATGTTTTCTTCTTGACTTGTTTAAAGAAGACCTGTACGGCCCATGGGGACATTAACGTGTGTTGTCGGGCCTTATGAATACATTTGATTTGATTTGATTCTGTGGGGTGGCAGCGAGATGGTTAACACAGCCCTGTGGTGTGGCAGGGCGAGGGTTAACACAGCCCTGTGGTGTGGCAGGGCGAGGGTTAACACAGCCCTGTGGGGTGGCAGTGAGAGGGTTAACACAGCCCTGAGGGAGGGAGGGGGGGGGGGGAGGAGGGCGGAGGAGCCACGTCTCTGGTAACTCTCAGTCGTCGCCCCGTGTGAAGTTCTCGAATTGACGAGTCGTTGCGCTTAACAGTCGTGATTTCAATATGTGTGATATACACTCGTTTGAACTCAATAATAGACACGCTGGAGTCACAGTTTCACACAGACAGACAGACAGACAGACAGACAGGCAGGCAGACAGGCAGACAGACAGACAGACAGACAGACAGACAGACAGACAGACAGACAGACAGACAGGCAGGCAGGCAGGCAGGCAGGCAGACAGACAGACAGACAGACAGACAGACAGACAGACAGGCAGGCAGGCAGGCAGACAGACAGACAGACAGGCAGGCAGGCAGGCAGGCAGGCAGGCAGGCAGACAGACAGACAGACAGACAGACAGACAGACAGGCAGGCAGGCAGGCAGGCAGGCAGACAGACAGACAGACAGACAGACAGACAGACAGACAGACATACAGACAGACAGACAGGCAGGCAGGCAGGCAGGCAGGCAGGCAGGCAGGCAGACAGACAGACAGACAGACAGACAGACAGGCAGGCAGGCAGGCAGGCAGACAGACAGACAGACAGACAGACAGACAGACAGACAGACAGACAGACAGACAGGCAGGCAGGCAGGCAGGCAGGCAGGCAGACAGACAGACAGACAGACAGACAGACAGACAGACAGACAGACAGACAGACAGACAGACAGACAGACAGACAGACAGACAGTGTCTCACCTGCTTGGGGCCTGATGTGATGACCTCCCCCGCTGGAAGAGACTTGTACTCCTTCCTCTCCTCGGAGTCACTACTCCTGCAACGCCACACACACACACACACACACGCACACGCACACGCACGCACACACACGCACGCACGCACGCACGCACACACACACACGCACACACACACACACACACACATTTAGTGTTGCACAAATACTACTGTCTACCCATATACTCTGCATGACAGCATGTACAACAGTGCTGTATATACCGTTAGTTGGACAATGCCTAGGCTAACCGGCCATGTCCGCTTCCATTCATTGTGCTAAGCTAGGCTAACGTGCAGCCAGATAGCTTTCTACTGAACGCACAGAGAGGAAACTGGTCTCTATCTTCTTGTCTCTCTCTCTGGAGAAGACGGTAAGCTCATTTCCCAATGTGTTGCCGTGTTCCTTTAAATAAAATGTATGGAAAAACATGCAGAATAACACGTGACCAGTACTACAGCCAGCTTTACGTACTGTGGTGTGAACGACCGCATTACGAGCTTACGTTGCATTATTTGCGTCTGGCTCACGCCCCCCCCCCTGCAGAGCTCGTAACTCCTCCCACTTCGTTACAGCATCATCATCATCATCATCGTCTTCATCCGTCTGGTGTTTTCATTGTTGCCACTTAATTCCCTCAGAGAGGTGCATTTGTCCCGGACCGACCCGACGCGTCGCTGAGCTCATCACCGGGCCGGTGTCGTGGCCGGTCAGCGGCCGGTCAAGGCTCTAACAGAGTCGTCCTCGTGTTTCACTACAGACTCCTGTCTGACCGACAGCCTCCACTCATTACTGTATTACCCTGTATTTCACTGTCGTACACATTTACTATCATGTACACTATTCTGTTTTGTGTTTTTGTGTTTACATGTAATGTATTGTATATTGTATACGTGCACTTTATTATGTTCTTGTGTGATGTACCGCACATTTTAAATGTTATTGCTGTCATCTTGGCCAGGTCTCCCTTAAAGGAGATCTTGTATCTCGATGGGACTTCCTGGTTAAATAAAGGAGATCTTGTATCTCGATGGGACTTCCTGGTTAAATAAAGGAGATCTTGTATCTCGATGGGACTTCCTGGTTAAATAAAGGAGATCTTGTATCTCGATGGGACTTCCTGGTTAAATAAAGGAGATCTTGTATCTCAGTGGGACTTCCTGGTTAAATAAAGGAGATCTTGTATCTCAGTGGGACTTCCTGGTTAAATAAAGGAGATCTTGTATCTCGATGGGACTTCCTGGTTAAATAAAGGAGATCTTGTATCTCAGTGGGACTTCCTGGTTAAATAAAGGAGATCTTGTATCTCAGTGGGACTTCCTGGTTAAATAAAGGAGATCTT
This sequence comes from Notolepis coatsorum, assembly GCF_963971535.1. NCBI lineage: Eukaryota > Metazoa > Chordata > Actinopteri > Aulopiformes > Paralepididae > Notolepis > Notolepis coatsorum. Next base: position 345,882 of record NC_140168.1, read on the forward strand.
GTATCTCGATGGGACTTCCTGGTTAAATAAAGGAGATCTTGTATCTCGATGGGACTTCCTGGTTAAATAAAGGTAAAAAATTTTTTAAAAAGCCTCGACTTATATTCCTGCCTCTCTCTGATTCAGACGGCGTGTCTGAGATTAGACCGGGGGGGGTCCAGACTTCTGAGGGGGCGGACGGGGGTGAGCGAGGGGGGGGGGAGGAGGAGGAGGAGGGTCGAAGGGAAAGAGAGGAGGAGGAGGAGGAGGGGTCGAAGGGAAAGAGAGGAGGAAGGGGGTCGAAGGGAAAGAGAGGAGGAGGAGGAGGAGGAGGAGGAGGAGGATGAGGAGGAGGAGGAGGAGGAGGAGGAGGAGGAGGAGGAGGAGGGGGGGGGGGTGGTGATGTTGTAAACTCCTGGCTGTGGTAATGGATTAAAAGTGTGACACAGGTAATGTAGCTTAAGGATGAAGATCAAAGAGGGAGCGAGACTAGAAGCTACAGTACACCGCCTCCCCATTAATCCTCTCTCTCTCTCTCTCTCCCTCTCTCTCCCTCTCTCTCCTCCGCATGGCTCTCTCTCTCCCTCTCTCTCCTCCGCATGGCTCTCTCTCTCTCCTCTCTCTCTCTCTCTCTCCCTCTCCTCCGCTCCGCATGGCTCTCTCTCTATCTCTCTCTCCCTCTCTCTCCTCCGCATGGCTCTCTCTCTCTCTATCTCTCTCTCTCCCTCTCTCTCCTCTGCATGGCTCTCTCTCTCTCTCTCCCTCTCTCTCTCATCCGCATGGCTCTCTCTCTCTCTCTCTCTCTCCCTCTCTCTCTCCTCCGCATGGCTCTCTCTCTCTCTCTCTCCCTCTCTCTCTCCTCCGCATGGCTCTCTCTCTCTCTCTCGGTCTCTCAGAGACTCTCTCTCTCCCTCCCTCTCCCTCCCCCCCTCCCTGTCCCCACCTCCCTCCCTCTCCCTCCCTATCCCCCCCTCCCTCCCTGTTTCAACAAATGTATTCACACAATGGATCACCATCCACACGTTATTGAAGACTCCAGTAAGTAGGCACTATGTACGTCTAACTTTTCATAACCATTTTTGACCGCAGCAATATGCGCAAAATAATGTTCTACGCTAAATGCGTAAATGTGCGCTATGTGCCTAAAGTCAAGACCCGACAGTGCGAGCGTTTCACTAAAATAACGTTAGTAGGCTATAATAATAATCAATTATGTTCTGTCCGTCATCGATGCAGAATCGTCTGCGTCGCGTGCGTGCGTGTGTGTGCCTGTGTGTGTGTGCGTGCGCGTGCGTGCGTGTGCATGCGTGTGTGTGTGTGTGTGTGTGTGTGCTCCTGCACCTCTCCTGGTGGCCACTGGGAGGCTGCTGGCCGACGGCCCGGTGCAGCGCTGATGGACTCTGCTTGGCTGAGCTGGTGCCAGAGGGGGGGGCACTGTCTGTACACACACAGTACACACAGTACACACATTACACATCAAAACGATGACACGGCTGTCAGCTCGCTCACAAAAGAAAAATAAATGGAATTGGACATTTCTATCTCAACTGATGACCATTTGTTTGAAGGTTCTCCTCCCCATAGACACCAATGTGTTCGCACTCTAAAAATACGATGATTTTTTAGCTTTTCCCCCCCTTCTGTTCCGATCGCCACCGAGGCCACAATATCGCACACAACCCTTCACCTACTCCTTGAAGTGCTCATCTGCGCTTCACAACGCTTCATCTCTTATCGTTTGCTTTTAATCATCGTGACAATGCAGTCATGCATCTGCCCTCATTGAAATACATTCAAAGTGAAAGTGCAGATCATTAGACCACGCCCCCTTAGGCCACACACCCTTAGTCCAAAAAAATTTCAAAAACTCGGAAAAATCTGAAAAGTCTAAAAAAAATTTAAAACTCGGAAAAATAAGAAAAAATCCAAAAACTCTGAAGTCAGAAAAATTTCAAAAACGCGGAAAAGTCCAAAATATTTCAAAAACTCTGAAAAATCTGAAACATTTCTAAAACTCGGAAAAGTCCAACAAATTTCTAAAACTCGGAAAAGTCAGAACATTTCAAAAACTCGGAAAAGTCCGAAAATTTTTATAAAATCTGAAAAGTCTGAAAAACTTCTAAAACTCGGAAAAGTCAGAAACATTTCAAATGGTCTTCAAATGGTCTATGTTGACCACTCCCCCGATCCTTAGGCCGCGCCCCCTTTTTGTATCCTTTGAACTGTTTGTCATAGAGACTCGCGAGAGACCCTCTCCCGTTGGCCGGCGGTGCACAGGCGTCACCCACACTTTCACAATTTCCCCCGCACGGAATTGTCCGCGGAGCTAATGATGCTAATGATGGAGCATCGCCGTCGGTTGTGTGATAATAAAGGGCTAACCTTCTGTATTGTCACAGTGAAAGGGTTAACCGGCTGTCGTGTGGCAGTGAAAGGGTTAATGTGTACTGTCCCTTTAAAAATAAACTGAACCCTCACCGTCCTCAGGCTCCACCCTCAGGGTGACGGAGGTGCCCGCCTCCTTGATGAGCTGGACGATGTCGTTGTGCGAGAGCTCCATGATGGACCGACCGTTGACCGCCGAGATGCGGTCGCCGACCTTCATCTGCCCGGTGCGGTCCGTGGGGCTGCCGTCGATGATGCGGCCGATCTTGTGAGGGATGACTGTGGGGGGGGGGGGGGGTAAGACAGATGAGTCGTCAGTGGGGGAAGAAGTTACACGCTCCCTTTATTTAAAGGAACACGCCAACTTTTGGGGAAATTTGCTTATTTGCCATCTACCCTGGAGTTAGACGAGCGGATACCCATCTACCTGGAGTTAGACGAGCGGATACATCTACCTGGAGTTAGACGAGCGGATACCCATCTACCTGGAGTTAGACGAGCGGATACATCTACCTGGAGTTAGACGAGCGGATACATCTACCTGGAGTTAGACGAGCGGATACATCTACCTGGAGTTAGACGAGCGGATACATCTACCCTGGAGTTAGACGAGCGGATACATCTACCTGGAGTTAGACGAGCAGATACATCTACCTGGAGTTAGACGAGCGGATACATCTACCCTGGAGTTAGACGAGCAGATACATCTACCTGGAGTTAGACCAGCAGATACATCTACCTGGAGTTAGACGAGCAGATACATCTACCTGGAGTTAGACGAGCGGATACATCTACCCTGGAGTTAGACGAGCGGATACATCTACCTGGAGTTAGAGGAGCAGATACATCTACCTGGAGTTAGACGAGCGGATACATCTACCTGGAGTTAGACGAGCAGATACATCTACCTGGAGTTAGACGAGCGGATACATCTACCTGGAGTTAGACCAGCGGATACATCTACCTGGAGTTAGACCAGCGGATACATCTACCTGGAGTTAGACGAGCGGATACCCATCTACCTGGAGTTAGACGAGCGGATACATCTACCTGGAGTTAGACGAGCGGATACATCTACCCTGGAGTTAGACGAGCGGATACATCTACCTGGAGTTAGACGAGCGGATACATCTACCTGGAGTTAGACGAGCGGATACCCATCTACCTGGAGTTAGACGAGCGGATACATCTACCTGGAGTTAGACGAGCGGATACCCTTTTTGTTCTCTGTGCGTGCATTAAGGCTTAGGGAACAGCCGCAACGTTAGCCTAGCTTAGCGTCATTCACTGGGAGTAGGTGTGCCAGTGTAGCCTCGTTCCCAACAGTCACGAAATACACTCCAAATACAACTCCGAAACTTTCCTGTTAACCTGTGTATTTACCTGTTTATAACGCTATATCACTGCACCATGTACCATCGTTATCTAGCTCTCTGTACCACACACACACACACACACACACACACACACACACACACACACACACACACACACACACACACACACACACACACACACACACACACACACACACACACACACACACACACACACACACACACACACACACACACACACACACACACACACACACACACACACACACACACACACACACTGGCGGAGTCAGTGGTCCCTGCCTGCTTCAAGAGGTCTACCATCATCCCTGTGCCGAAGAAACCCTCCCCAGCATGTCCAAATGACTACAGACCGGTGGCACTCACCTCTGTGGTCATGAAATGTTTCGAGAGGCTGGTCAAGGACCACATTTGTGCCTCCCTCCCCAGTGATATGGACCCTATGCAATTTGCATACAGGACAAACAGGTCCACCGACGACGCGGTCTCCCAGGTACTGCACAGCACCCTCTCGCACCTTGACCGTCAGAAGGGGGGCTATGTGAGACTGTTGTTCATTGACTACAGCTCAGCGTTCAACACCATAGTCCCCACCAGACTGGTGGACAAGCTGATCGAGCTAGGTCTGAGCTCCGCCCTGAGCGCCTGGGTACTGGACTTTCTGAGCGAAAGACCCCAGGCGGTCAGGGTGGGGGGTCAGACCTCCAACACCATCACCCTGAGCATCGGGTCCCCCCAGGGCTGTGTTCTGAGCCCCCTGCTGTACTCACTCTACACACACGACTGTGTGGCCAAGTTCAGCTCCAACTCCATAGTGAAGTTCGCAGATGACACGGTGGTGGTGGGGCTGATCTCGGACAACGACGAGAAGGCCTACCGGGAGGAGGTGGAGGTACTGGAACGCTGGTGCCAGGACAACAGCCTGCTCCTGAACATTGGCAAAACCAAGGAACTGATCGTGGATTATAGGAGAGGACAGCAGGAGACACACACACCACTGATGATAAACGGGGCTACCGTGGACAGGGTGAGCAGCTTCAAGTACCTGGGGGTCCACATCTCAGAGGACCTGACATGGTCAACACACATAGGCACAGTAGTAAAGAAGGCGAAACAGCGTCTCTACCACCTGAGACAGTTAAGGAAGTTCAGAGTATCGGGGAAGATACTCCAGTCCTTCTACTCAGGAGCTGTAGAGAGCATCCTGACCGGAAACATCACTGCCTGGTATGGAAACAGCACGGCACAGGACAAGAAGGCCCTACAGAAAGTGGTGCGCTCAGCCGAGCGTACCACGGGTATTGCACTACCCCCCCTGCAGGTTCTATACAACAAGAGGTGCAAATCCAGAGCCTGCAGGATAATGAAAGACCCTCACCACCCCAATAACAGCCTGTTTCAGCTGCTGAGGTCAGGCAGACGCCTGCAAATCTCAGCTACTAGGACAGAGCGGTTTAGGCTCAGCTTCTTCCCCCAGGCCATCAGAGCCATGAACAATGTACATTGAGTGCTCAGAACATTGAACTGTCCACACACAAGCACACATGAACACACACACGACACGCACACTGTGCACGCTCACACACGAGCAGCCACTTAACACTTTAACATGAGCGGGCACACACTCATGTCGCACACACGCACACTTATGGCCAAAGGAAAGGTCACTTTAAATTAGAATAACAGGAACAGTGTATTGCACTACCAAAGCTAACTAGCATGTCACACATGCGCTGTAAATAACTATGTACAGATACCGAGATGTCACTCCATGTTACCTGCTATCTGTTACTGCACAATGTTGTTTCTTCTTTTGATTCTATTATATGTACCACTGTATTGCACATCGTTGCGGGCAAGACCACCCGCATTTCATTGTATACCTGTATGCCGTGACAATTAAAACTCTTGACTTGACTTGACTTGACTTGACACACACACACACACACACACACACACACACACACACACACACACACACACACACACACACACACACACACACACACACACACACACACACACACACACACACACACACACACACACACACACACACACACACACACACACACACACACACACACACAGGCCTCAGCAACAGACCCCGGTGCACATCAGCCACAGTTATCGCTCGGTACCAAACACTTCAATTATGGCAAAAAACAAATAGATAATACTGAATTATTCAACGCTTATGCAATTATCTTATGCAACAATAACATTTCACCAGAAGCGCGAGGCTTTTTGTTTGTGTCGGTCGACTGTTACCTGTCTGCTCGCTGCCATCGCTCCACAATTGATGACAACACTTAGCACTTACTCCCTGTCCGTTATTCAGTAGGCAGGGATGTAAAGTACTTGAGTAATTGTACTTCGTTACAATACTTATATCTTAGTCTTATATTTTTACCCTGTAAGCACTCTGAGATTTGGTTTCCAAATGTAGAGTGCACTATAAATCCAATGTATTATTATTATTATTATTATTATTATTATTATTATTATTATTATTATTATTATTATTATTATTATTATTATTATTATTATTCATTATTACAAATACATTTGATTTGAAAATAGAATCAGATCCGGGCCACTGTGTTAGGCCGCAGTGTGAACGCAGCCTCACTCACCTCCGGGGGGGGGCTTGTTCTTGGAGGTGAGGATGGGTTAGTGTTAGGGTGCAGTGTGAACGCAGCCTCACTCACCTCCGGCGGGGGGCTTGTTCTTGGAGGTGAGGATGGGTTAGTGTTAGGGTGCAGTGTGAACGCAGCCTGACTCACCTCCGGCGGGGGGCTTGTTCTTGGAGGTGAGGATGGGTTAGTGTTAGGGTGCAGTGTGAACGCAGCCTCACTCACCTCCGGCGGGGGGCTTGTTCTTGGAGGTGAGGATGGGTTAGTGTTAGGGTGCAGTGTGAACGCAGCCTGACTCACCTCCGGCGGGGGGCTTGTTCTTGGAGGTGAGGATGGGTTAGGGTTAGGGTGCAGTGTGAACGCAGCCTGACTTGGAGGTGAGGATGGGTTAGGGTTAGGGTGCAGTGTGAACGCAGCCTGACTCACCTCCGGCGGGGGGCTTGTTCTTGGAGGTGAGGATGGGTTAGGGTTAGGGTGCAGTGTGAACGCAGCCTGACTTGGAGGTGAGGATGGGTTAGGGTTAGGGTGCAGTGTGAACGCAGCCTGACTCACCTCCGGCGGGGGGCTTGTTCTTGGAGGTGAGGATGGGTTAGGGTTAGGGTGCAGTGTGAACGCAGCCTGACTTGGAGGTGAGGATGGGTTAGTGTTAGGGTGCAGTGTGAACGCAGCCTGACTCACCTCCGGCGGGGGGCTTGTTCTTGGAGGTGAGGATGGGTTAGTGTTAGGGTGCAGTGTGAACGCAGCCTCACTCACCTCCGGCGGGGGGCTTGTTCTTGGAGGTGAGGATGGGTTAGTGTTAGGGTGCAGTGTGAACGCAGCCTGACTCACCTCCGGCGGGGGGCTTGTTCTTGGAGGTGAGGATGGGTTAGGGTTAGGGTGCAGTGTGAACGCAGCCTCACTAGATGGGTTAGTGTTAGGGTGCAGTGTGAACGCAGCCTGACTCACCTCCGGCGGGGGGCTTGTTCTTGGAGGTGAGGATGACGAAGCCGAAGCCCTCCGTCTCTCTGCGCTGCAGCGTGACGTCGAAGCACTCGGGCCGGGAGGAGGGCGGGGGGGCGGGCTGCGGGGTGCTGGGGGGGGGCATCTTGGGAGAGCCGTTGACCAGGGCGCAGGACACCTGCTGGGGCTGAGGTCGCTCCTCCTCCTCCCCCCCTCCGTCTGACGAGGAACAAGAGGACAGTCGTTAAGAACAGGGAGGGCAAATGTTTTTATATAATTATAATTATTATCTTTTTTTAGACATGATTTATTCAAATGGCATAGTCCACCTCTGTGAGAAGGTCTAAAACATAAAGAAAGTCTAAACATTAGTTTTTAGTGCTGAAATAAAGAAATAATCATTTTGTTGCAGCAACTTCCTGTAATCACTTTGACCCGACTATAATTCATTATAATCAATCATGCAAAACGGCCCTTTGAGCTCAGAGAGGAGCGTAAAATAGCAGAGAGAACGCTTGCGCTGCTTTAGCCTCATTGAATTCCTAAAAGGCGACGGCGCACCCATCGTCCTTTTGGTTAAAAACTCAAAAGTCCCAAACGGAGAGAATAATACGACTCCACGCGGCTGTAGTCGAGACTTGGGGCAACGTTTAGATGCAAACACCTCACTGTTGGTTCCTATTGAAGGAGAGTAGCCGTTTGAATGAAACACGGCAACGCCATTTTGACAGGCATTTCTGCAACAAATCATTAAAGGACAAAAGGCATTATGCGTGCACAGGGGTCGGCTACAATCTGAGTGGTTGTTTGTTCTACCAATCGAAAGTATTGTCCGGCACTTTGGCTTTTTGTGATGGGAGGAGTCGAAACTATCTTGAATACCATTGTGGGCGGAGCTCCCGTTTTGATGACATCACGGCAGAACCTTTGACCTTCCTACCCTGAAGCAGCAGTGGATCCAGACTCTGTATAAAAACTACCCCCCCGACTCTGGGAGCGGTGCCATCAACCGTACACACGCCTCGCGCCGGACAAGGAAGGGTCTGTTGTCGGATAACAAACGGCGTTCGAGAGAGGAACTGTCGTTTCCGCCACATTTTCTCATCTTCACAAGAATAACAACAACAACAACAACAACAGTCACCCGCCAAGTCTCTCAAGAAATATGCTATTCTCCCGATGCGTCTGAAAGTAATCAAGTCAACAAACACTTGATCAAAGCCAGACACAGATCCGGCGCGGGACACTGTTCCAGGAATAGGTCGACATGTTTCTCTCCTTGATCCATCCTCAGGAGTCGCTGTTCATTAGGCGACCGACCGCCTCTGCCTTTTGTTCTGCAGAGTTTCTGTTTCTCCGCGGCCGGGCATCTTTCTTTTATACGCTTTGAAATATACGCAGTCCTTCCCGCGATTGATGCTTCGATCAGGCGACTCGATGGAGTGTGTTGTTTCAAATCATTTGAAGAAGTCAGTGCCTGTGCTGTTCGGCCCTACGAGCGGTACCCCTCGACATGTGAGTTTGTACCACTATATCTGTACCCCTCGACATGTGAGTTTGTACCACTATATCTGTACCCCTCGACATGTGAGTTTATACCACTATATCTGTACCCCTCGACATGTGAGTTTGTACCACTATATCTGTACCCCTCGACATGTGAGTTTGTACCACTATATCTGTACCCCTCGACATGTGTGTTTGTACCACTATATCTGTACCCCTCGACATGTGAGTTAGTACCACTATATCTGTACCCCTCGACATGTGTGTTAGTACCACTATATCTGTACCCCTCGACATGTGTGTTTGTACCACTATATCTGTACCCCTCGACATGTGAGTTAGTACCACTATATCTGTACCCCTCGACATGTGCGTTTGTACCACTATATCTGTACCCCTCGACACGTGCGTTTGTACCACTATATCTGTACCCCTCGGAAGTAACCACTACACCTCCCTATAGACCAGGAAGTAACCACTACACCTCTCTATAGACCAGGAAGTAACCACTACACCTCCCTATAGACCAGGAAGTAACCACTACACCTCCCTATAGACCAGGAAGTAACCACTACACCTCCCTATAGACCAGGAAGTAACCACTACACCTCTCTATAGACCAGGAAGTAACCACTACACCTCCCTATAGACCAGGAAGTAACCACTACACCTCCCTATAGACCAGGAAGTAACCACTACACCTCCCTATATACCAGGAAGTAACCACTACACCTCCCTGTAGACCAGAAAGTAACCACTACACCTCCCTATAGACCAGGAAGTAACCACTACACCTCCCTATAGACCAGGAAGTAACCACTACACCTCCCTATAGACCAGGAAGTAACCACTACACCTCCCTATAGACCAGGAAGTAACCACTACACCTCCCTATAGACCAGGAAGTAACCACTACACCTCCCTATAGACCAGGAAGTAACCACTACACCACCCTATAGACCAGGAAGTAACCACTACACCTCCCTATAGACCAGGAAGTAACCACTACACCTCCCGATAGACCAGGAAGTAACCACTACACCTCCCTATAGACCAGGAAGTAACCACTACACCTCCCTATAGACCAGGAAGTAACCACTACACCTCCCTATAGACCAGGAAGTAACCACTACACCTCCCTATAGACCAGGAAGTAACCACTACACCTCCCTATAGACCAGGAAGTAACCACTACACCTCCCTATAGACAGAGCTCTGGGCAGTCGGTGTAGAGCCGTATGCAGAGTGTTGTCGGTGGGTATACACACAACACAACACACAACACAGCTCGGCGCGGCTGCTGTTGAAACAGAAATCTCTTTCTTCTCGTCCTTTGAGATGTAAATCATCACCGTGCTCTTGATCTAATCTCCGCTGCTCTTCACACAATCCCAATCATCTCCCCGCCAGACAAACAAACCGCATTGAATTGCATTTTGATTGGGTTGTTTTGTGTCGTCCCCCCCGACACACACCTCTGTGTCCCTCTGCCTCTCTGCAGCACAAATATGAATCTTTCATAGACTCAATTACCCCGTCCCACGCACATTTAGAGAATGAGTATACATCCCACATCGCCCTTTTTCTCAGAGGTTTTCTTTTAGTAAACAATGAAAGAATCTGCCAGAAATCATCTACATTTTCTTTTTCCAAGGACAGTGGGATTCCTTTTAATGCGGTTTCTTTATTGCAACTGAAGGCTGAGAGGGAGACACATGAGAGAAGGTTCCTTATTGAGACAGTAGGAAGGCTGAGAGGGAGACAGAGTAGAGAAGGTTCCTTATTGAGACAGTAGGAAGGCTGAGAGGGAGACAGAGTAGAGGAGACAGGAGAGAAGGTTCTTTATTGAGACAGTAGGAAGGCTGAGAGGGAGACACAGGAGAGAAGGTTCCTTATTGAGACAGTAGGAAGGCTGAGAGGGAGACACAGGAGAGAAGGTTCCTTATTGAGACAGTAGGAAGGCTGAGAGGGAGACAGAGTAGGGGAGACACAGGAGAGAAGGTTCCTTATAGAGACAGTAGGAAGGCTGAGAGGGAGACAGAGTAGAGGAGACAGGAGAGAAGGTTCTTTATTGAGACAGTAGGAAGGCTGAGAGGGAGACAGAGTAGGGGAGACACAGGAGAGAAGGTTCTTTATAGAGACAGTAGGAAGGCTGAGAGGGAGACAGAGTAGAGGAGACAGGAGAGAAGGTTCCTTATTGAGACAGTAGGAAGGCTGAGAGGGAGACAGAGTAGAGGAGACACAGGAGAGAAGGTTCGTTATTGAGACAGTAGGGAGACTGAGAGGGAGACAGAGTAGAGGAGACACAGGAGAGAAGGTTCTTTATTGAGACAGTAGGAAGGCTGAGAGGGAGACAGAGTAGGGGAGACACAGGAGAGAAGGTTCGTTATTGAGACAGTAGGAAGGCTGAGAGGGAGACAGAGTAGAGGAGACACAGGAGAGAAGGTTCGTTATTGAGACAGTAGGGAGACTGAGAGGGAGACAGAGTAGAGGAGACACAGGAGAGAAGGTTCCTTATTGAGACAGTAGGAAGGCTGAGAGGGAGACAGAGGAGAGAAGGTTCCTTATAGAGACAGTAGGAAGGCTGAGAGGGAGACAGAGTAGAGGAGACACAGGAGATAAGGTTCCTTATTGAGACAGTAGGAAGGCTGAGAGGGAGACAGAGGAGAGGAGACACAGGAGAGAAGGTTCTTTATTGAGACAGTAGGAAGGCTGAGAGGGAGACAGAGTAGAGGAGACACATGAGAGAAGGTTCTTTATTGAGACAGTAGGAAGGCTGAGAGGGAGACACAGTAGAGGATACACAGGAGAGAAGGTTCTTTATAGAGACAGTAGGAAGGCTGAGAGGGAGACAGAGTAGAGGAGACACAGGAGAGAAGGTTCTTTATTGAGACAGTAGGAAGGCTGAGAGGGAGACAGAGTAGAGGAGACACATGAGAGAAGGTTCTTTATTGAGACAGTAGGAAGGCTGAGAGGGAGACAGAGGAGAGAAGGTTCCTTATTGAGACAGTAGGAAGGCTGAGAGGGAGACAGAGGAGAGGAGGAGACAGTTCTGGTGGGTACAGGCCCGGGCCAGAAGGGGTCCACCACGTGGTCCCAGATACAGGCCCGGGCCAGAAGGGGTCCACCACCACGTGGTCCCAGAGCCAGAGGGGGCTCATACCCACCAACACGTCCTCGCTGAGCGCTGCCAGCAGTAACCAGTGTACCCACCCTCAGCAGACCCACCTGTCGGTGCCAGCAGTAATCAGTGTACCCACCCTCAGCAGACCCACCTGTCGGCGCCAGCAGTAATCAGTGTACCACCCTCAGCAGACCCACCTGTCGGTGCCAGCAGTAATCAGTGTACCACCCTCAGCAGACCCACCTGTCGGTGCCAGCAGTAATCAGTGTACCACCCTCAGCAGACCCACCTGTCGGTGCCAGCAGTAATCAGTGTACCACCCTCAGCAGACCCACCTGTCGGTGCCAGCAGTAATCAGTGTACCACCCTCAGCAGACCCACCTGTCGGTGCCAGCAGTAACCAGTGTACCACCCTCAGCAGACCCACCTGTCGGCGCCAGCAGTAACCAGTGTACCACCCCCAGCAGACCCACCTGTCGGTGCCAGCAGTAACCAGTGTACCACCCTCAGCAGACCCACCTGTCGGCGCCAGCAGTAACCAGTGTACCACCCCCAGCAGACCCACCTGTCGGTGCCAGCAGTAACCAGTGTACCCACCCCCAGCAGACCCACCTGTCGGTGCCAGCAGTAATCAGTGTACCACCCCCAGCAGACCCACCTGTCGGTGCCAGCAGTAATCAGTGTACCACCCTCAGCAGACCCACCTGTCGCTGCCAGCAGTAATCAGTGTACCACCCTCAGCAGACCCACCTGTCGCTGCCAGCAGTAATCAGTGTACCACCCTCAGCAGACCCACCTGTCGGTGCCAGCAGTAATCAGTGTACCACCCTCAGCAGACCCACCTGTCGCTGCCAGCAGTAATCAGTGTACCACCCTCAGCAGACCCACCTGTCGCTGCCAGCAGTAATCAGTGTACCACCCTCAGCAGACCCACCTGTCGGTGCCAGCAGTAACCAGTGTATCCACCCTCAGCAGACCCACCTGTCGGTGCCAGCAGTAATCAGTGTACCCACCCTCAGCAGACCCACCTGTCGGTGCCAGCAGTAATCAGTGTACCCACCCTCAGCAGACCCACCTGTCGGTGCCAGCAGTAACCAGTGTACCCACCCCCAGCAGACCCACCTGTCGCTGCCAGCAGTAATCAGTGTACCCACCCCCAGCAGACCCACCTGTCGCTGCCAGCAGTAATCAGTGTACCACCCCCAGCAGACCCACCTGTCGCTGCCAGCAGTAATCAGTGTACCACCCCCAGCAGACCCACCTGTCGCTGCCAGCAGTAATCAGTGTACCACCCCCAGCAGACCCACCTGTCGCTGCCAGCAGTAATCAGTGTACCACCCCCAGCAGACCCACCTGTCGCTGCCAGCAGTGACCAGTGTACCACCCTCAGCAGACCCACCTGTCGGTGCCAGCAGTAACCAGTGTACCACCCTCAGCAGACCCACCTGTCGGCGCCAGCTTCCTGCGCACCGTCAGCATGACCTGGCCGTTGCGCGCCGCGTTGGTCATCAGCTCCAGCACCTGCTTGTGGGACTTGCCCTTGACCGCCACGCCGTCGATGCACAGCAGCTCATCCCCGGCCCGCAGGCGCCCGTCCTTCTCTGCCGCGCCGAGGGGCACGATGGCACCGATGTACACCTGCGGGCGGAGGAGGGGGGGGAGAGGAGGATTAGGCGCTGGCACAACGCGGTACCACCCGGCACGTTAATCCACCGTCTGGGCGGAGAGCCAACATAACAAACGGCAGCGTGGGGGACCTGGACTCCTGTATGAAGCGTGGGATTTAGCCACGCCTGGACGGTAACACGGATGGGATTTAGCCACGCCTGGACGGTAACACGGATGGGATTTAGCCACGCCTGGACGGTAACACGGGTGGGATCTTGCTGTTCTCGCATAAAGCACTGTAATTTAATTTCCTTTAATTTCAAACCTTTATTTATAAACAGGTAAACACCTCATTGAGACAGAGTGTCGTTTACAAGAGCGACCTGCTCCACCAAACAAACACAACGAACACATAAAACAAGTTCCAGACAAAACGAGACAAGTAGCACAACTAGACGTCTAAGAGAGGCTCAGATCGAGATCCATTTAATTAAGAACAAGAACAGGCCCCGCCCCCACGGCTGCCCTCTCAATATTGCGTATAAGACGTTTAAAATCTCCAACGGGAATTAGGTTTCGGGAGCCTCAGTTCCTTCTGTAATCAGTTCCACCGAAACAGGGTCAGAACGACTCTGTTTCTGCAGCATGAGGGACGACAGGTGAGCGGGGAACAAACCGAGGAGAGGTTTATAGCTGAAGCAGCACCAGTGTCCTACAGAGTGTAGAGACGTCCACTTCAGAGGTGAGTAGAGGGCACCACGATGTGTGAGGGGACGGGCACACTGGAGGTCGACCAATTTAAAGAAATGGCAGTTACTAGTTTCTTTAATAGTTGTCATACAGAAGTACAGAATACTTTTATACAAAATGCTTCTTACTGTTACGCTCCAGAGACTGTGCTAGACAAGATAAGATAAGTATGAAATAAAATAACATAGTATAGTATGTAAATTAGAAGTAAAAAATGAGGTCACAGTGTTCAGTATAGACATATGTACAATGTTCGATGCAGAATAGAAGTAACTGAGTTACCATATAATATACAATACTATGCAGTGTACTAATATACAATACTATATAGTGCAAGGCAGAAATGGGATGAGGTGCAATTTAGGTACAATTTACAGTAAGGTGTACGAGTTGTAGTGCAAATCCTTTACCAATAAATATAAAGTGTGTTTGTGTGATCTAAAGTGTGGAGAGTGGGTGCTGCAGTGTGTTGTTTGTTTAAAGTGAGTGTGTGCGTGTGGGTGTGTGTGCTGTGTGCATTTGATGGTTGCTGCATAGTGTTATTGTTCGTTTAGCAGCCTGATGGCCTGGGGATAGAAGCTTCTTCTGAGTCTTTCTGTGCTCGCCTTAAGACTGTACGGTCTAAACACAGTTACTGTACGGTCTAAACACAGTTACTGTACGGTCTAAACACAGTTACTGTACGGTCTAAACACAGTTACTGTACGGTCTAAACACAGTTACTGTACGGTCTAAACACAGTTACTGTACGCTCTAAACACAGTTACTGTACGGTCTAAACACAGTTACTGTACGGTCTAAACACAGTTACTGTACGGTCTAAACACAGTTACTGTACGGTCTAAACACAGTTACTGTACGGTCTAAACACAGTTACTGTACGGTCTAAACACAGTTACTGTACGCTCTAAACACAGTTACTGTACGGTCTAAACACAGTTACTGTACGGTCTAAACACAGTTACTGTACGCTCTAAACACAGTTACTGTACGCTCTAAACACAGTTACTGTACAATCTAAACAGTTACTGTACGGTCTAAACACAGTTACTGTACGCTCTAAACACAGTTACTGTACGCTCTAAACACAGTTACTGTACGCTCTAAACACAGTTACTGTACGCTCTAAACACAGTTACTGTACGCTCTAAACACAGTTACTGTACGGTCTAAACACAGTTACTGTACGCTCTAAACACAGTTACTGTACGCTCTAAACACAGTTACTGTACGCTCTAAACACAGTTACTGTACGCTCTAAACACAGTTACTGTACGCTCTAAACACAGTTACTGTACGCTCTAAACACAGTTACTGTACGCTCTAAACACAGTTACTGTATGGTCTAAACACAGTTACTGTACGCTCTAAACACAGTTACTGTACGGTCTAAACACAGTTACTGTACGCTCTAAACACAGTTACTGTACGCTCTAAACACAGTTACTGTACGCTCTAAACACAGTTACTGTACGCTCTAAACACAGTTACTGTACGCTCTAAACACAGTTACTGTACGCTCTAAACACAGTTACTGTACGCTCTAAACACAGTTACTGTATGGTCTAAACACAGTTACTGTACGCTCTAAACACAGTTACTGTACGGTCTAAACACAGTTACTGTACGCTCTAAACACAGTTACTGTACGCTCTAAACACAGTTACTGTACGCTCTAAACACAGTTACTGTACGGTCTAAACACAGTTACTGTACGCTCTAAACACAGTTACTGTACGGTCTAAACACAGTTACTGTACGGTCTAAACACAGTTACTGTACGCTCTAAACACAGTTACTGTACGCTCTAAACACAGTTACTGTACGCTCTAAACACAGTTACTGTACGGTCTAAACACATTACTGTACGGTCTAAACACAGTTACTGTACGCTCTAAACACAGTTACTGTACGGTCTAAACACAGTTACTGTACGCTCTAAACACAGTTACTGTACGCTCTAAACACAGTTACTGTACGCTCTAAACACAGTTACTGTACGCTCTAAACACAGTTACTGTACGCTCTAAACACAGTTACTGTACGCTCTAAACACAGTTACTGTACGCTCTAAACACAGTTACTGTACGGTCTAAACACAGTTACTGTACGCTCTAAACACAGTTACTGTACGCTCTAAACACAGTTACTGTACGCTCTAAACACAGTTACTGTACGGTCTAAACACAGTTACTGTACGGTCTAAACACAGTTACTGTACGCTCTAAACACAGTTACTGTACGCTCTAAACACAGTTACTGTACGGTCTAAACACAGTTACTGTACGGTCTAAACACAGTTACTGTACGGTCTAAACACACAGCCGTTGCTAAAGATGCACCAAAGCTACGGAACAAAGTGTGTGGTGCACCCTAACCCGGCCCCCAGCCCCCTAACTGGTGCACCCACCGGCTGCTCGGGCCCCTCTCCTCCCAGCACCCGGAAGCCGAAGCCAGACTCCTGGTTCCTCTTGATGAACACGTCCAGGTCCTTGGTGTTGGGCGCTGGAGGGCAGAGGAGAGGAGGGTCAGATAAAACACAATAAAGCCAAGGCTCGTTTCCATTGTGGTCCATACATGGAACATAAAAGGCACAGAAACACGACTGGACATGTACACGAGACAGGACACCCTAAAGATAAGTACAATAACACCTAACCAGGGCGCTCTAGTAGCACACCATGTAACACGCTGCGTCGAGAAACGGCCGACCCGGGTTCGACTCCCGGACCAGGCGTCCTTTGCTCTGTCTCCCATTTCCTCCTCTCCCTCTCTCTACCGGACTGCCCGGTAGTACAAACCAATACAAATCTACAAAAAACATATACAAAAATATATATATATAACACCTAACCTGAAAATTCATACAGTCAACTAATGTTAAAAGAAAATCCGCAAACCCTTAAAAGCAACTCATGATAAAGTTATGATAAAAGAGATAAAAACCATATTAAGACCAATTTGAGTTGCTGCTGAGCCATGTTTTTAGGGCGGATTTAAATCCGAGAGGGGAGTTCAGGAGTTTCTTTCAGTACACTTTAAAAACCAGTAGCATGTTAAGCTGGTGTACCCTTTCCTCAACCCTGAGCCTCCCAGACTGATGAAGTGGGCTGGTGTTAGGTGAGTCCCAGACTGATAAAGTGGGCTGGTGTTAGGTGAGTCCCAGACTGATAAAGTGGGTGTTAGGTGAGTCCCAGACTGATAAAGTGGGCTGGCGTTAGGTGAGTCCTGTTAAAGTGGGCTGGTGTTAGGTGAGTCCCAGACTGATAAAGTGGGCTGGTGTTAGGTGAGTCCCAGACTGATAAAGTGGGCTGGTGTTAGGTGAGTCCCAGACTGATAAAGTGGGCTGGTGTTAGGTGAGTCCCAGACTGATAAAGTGGGCTGGTGTTAGGTGAGTCCCAGACTGATAAAGTGGGCTGGTGTTAGGTGAGTCCCAGACTGATAAAGTGGGCTGGTGTTAGGTGAGTCCCAGACTGATAAAGTGGGCTGGTGTTAGGTGAGTCCCAGACTGATAAAGTGGGCTGGTGTTAGGTGAGTCCCAGACTGATAAAGTGGGCTGGTGTTAGGTGAGTCCCAGTCTGATAAAGTGGGCTGGTGTTAGGTGAGTCCCAGACTGATAAAGTGGGCTGGTGTTAGGTGAGTCCCAGACTGATAAAGTGGGTGTTAGGTGAGTCCCAGACTGATAAAGTGGGCTGGTGTTAGGTGAGTCCCAGACTGATAAAGTGGGCTGGTGTTAGGTGAGTCCCAGACTGATAAAGTGGGTGTTAGGTGAGTCCCAGACTGATAAAGTGGGCTGGTGTTAGGTGAGTCCCAGACTGATAAAGTGGGCTGGTGTTAGGTGAGTCCCAGACTGTTAAAGTGGGCTGGTGTTAGGTGAGTCCCAGACTGATAAAGTGGGCTGGTGTTAGGTGAGTCCCAGACTGATAAAGTGGGCTGGTGATAGGTGAGTCCCAGACTGATAAAGTGGGCTGGCGTTAGGTGAGTCCCAGACTGATAAAGTGGGCTGGTGTTAGGTGAGTCCCAGTCTGATAAAGAGGGCTGGTGTTAGGTGAGTCCCAGACTGATAAAGTGGGCTGGTGTTAGGTGAGTCCCAGACTGATAAAGTGGGCTGGTGTTAGGTGAGTCCCAGACTGATAAAGAGGGCTGGTGTTAGGTGAGTCCCAGACTGATAAAGTGGGCTGGTGTTAGGTGAGTCCCAGACTGATAAAGTGGGCTGGTGTTAGGTGAGTCACAGACTGTTAAAGTGGGCTGGTGTTAGGTGAGTCCCAGACTGATAAAGTGGGCTGGTGTTAGGTGAGTCCCAGACTGATAAAGTGGGCTGGTGTTAGGTGAGTCCCAGACTGATAAAGTGGGCTGGTGTTAGGTGAGTCCCAGACTGTTAAAGTGGGCTGGTGTTAGGTGAGTCCCAGACTGATAAAGTGGGTGTTAGGTGAGTCCCAGACTGATAAAGTGGGCTGGTGTTAGGTGAGTCCCAGACTGTTAAAGTGGGCTGGTGTTAGGTGAGTCCCAGACTGATAAAGTGGGCTGGTGTTAGGTGAGTCCCAGACTGATAAAGTGGGTGTTAGGTGAGTCCCAGACTGATAAAGTGGGCTGGTGTTAGGTGAGTCCCAGACTGATAAAGTGGGTGTTAGGTGAGTCCCAGACTGATAAAGTGGGCTGGTGTTAGGTGAGTCCAGACTGTTAAAGTGGGCTGGTGTTAGGTGAGTCCTGATAAAGTGGGCTGGCGTTAGGTGAGTCCCAGACTGATAAAGTGGGCTGGTGTTAGGTGAGTCCAGACTGATAAAGTGGGCTGGTGTTAGGTGAGTCCCAGACTGATAAAGTGGGCTGGTGTTAGGTGAGTCCCAGACTGATAAAGTGGGCTGGTGTTAGGTGAGTCCAGACTGATAAAGTGGGCTGGTGTTAGGTGAGTCCCAGACTGATAAAGTGGGCTGGTGTTAGGTGAGTCCCAGACTGATAAAGTGGGCTGGTGTTAGGTGAGTCCCAGACTGATAAAGTGGGCTGGTGTTAGGTGAGTCCCAGACTGATAAAGTGGGCTGGTGTTAGGTGAGTCCCAGACTGATAAAGTGGGCTGGTGTTAGGTGAGTCCTAGACTGATAAAGTGGGCTGGTGTTAGGTGAGTCCCAGACTGTTAAAGTGGGCTGGTGTTAGGTGAGTCCCAGACTGATAAAGTGGGCTGGTGTTAGGCGAGTCCCAGACTGATAAAGTGGGCTGGTGTTAGGTGAGTCCCAGACTGTTAAAGTGGGCTGGTGTTAGGTGAGTCCCAGACTGATAAAGTGGGCTGGTGTTAGGTGAGTCCCAGACTGTTAAAGTGGGCTGGTGTTAGGTGAGTCCAGACTGATAAAGTGGGCTGGTGTTAGGTGAGTCCCAGACTGATAAAGTGGGCTGGTGTTAGGTGAGTCCTGATAAAGTGGGCTGGTGTTAGGTGAGTCCCAGACTGATAAAGTGGGCTGGTGTTAGGTGAGTCCTGTTAAAGTGGGCTGGTGTTAGGTGAGTCCCAGACTGATAAAGTGGGCTGGTGTTAGGTGAGTCCCAGACTGATAAAGTGGGCTGGTGTTAGGTGAGTCCCAGACTGATAAAGTGGGCTGGTGTTAGGTGAGTCCCAGACTGTTAAAGTGGGCTGGCGTTAGGTGAGTCCCAGACTGATAAAGTGGGCTGGTGTTAGGTGAGTCCCAGACTGATAAAGTGGGCTGGTGTTAGGTGAGTCCCAGACTGTTAAAGTGGGCTGGTGTTAGGTGAGTCCCAGACTGATAAAGTGGGCTGGTGTTAGGTGAGTCCAGACTGATAAAGTGGGCTGGTGTTAGGTGAGTCACAGACTGATAAAGTGGGCTGGTGTTAGGTGAGTCCCAGACTGATAAAGTGGGCTGGTGTTAGGTGAGTCCCATACTGATAAAGTGGGCTGGTGTTAGGTGAGTCCCAGACTGATAAAGTGGGCTGGTGTTAGGTGAGTCCCAGACTGATAAAGTGGGCTGGTGTTAGGTGAGTCCCAGACTGATAAAGTGGGCTGGTGTTAGGTGAGTCCCAGACTGATAAAGTGGGTGTTAGGTGAGTCCCAGACTGATAAAGTGGGCTGGTGTTAGGTGAGTCCCAGACTGATAAAGTGGGCTGGTGTTAGGTGAGTCCCAGACTGATGAAGTGGGCTGGTGTTAGGTGAGTCCCAGACTGATGAAGTGGGTGTTAGGTGAGTCCCAGACTGATAAAGTGGGCTGGTGTTAGGTGAGTCCCAGACTGTTAAAGTGGGCTGGTGTTAGGTGAGTCCCAGACTGTTAAAGTGGGCTGGTGTTAGGTGAGTCCCAGACTGATAAAGTGGGCTGGTGTTAGGTGAGTCCCAGACTGATAAAGTGGGCTGGCGTTAGGTGAGTCCTGTTAAAGTGGGCTGGTGTTAGGTGAGTCCAGACTGATAAAGTGGGCTGGTGTTAGGTGAGTCCCAGACTGATAAAGTGGGCTGGTGTTAGGTGAGTCCCAGACTGTTAAAGTGGGCTGGCGTTAGGTGAGTCCCAGACTGATAAAGTGGGCTGGTGTTAGGTGAGTCCCAGACTGATAAAGTGGGCTGGTGTTAGGTGAGTCCCAGACTGATAAAGTGGGCTGGTGTTAGGTGAGTCCCAGACTGATAAAGTGGGCTGGTGTTAGGTGAGTCCCAGACTGATAAAGTGGGCTGGTGTTAGGTGAGTCCCAGACTGTTAAAGTGGGCTGGTGTTAGGTGAGTCCCAGACTGATAAAGTGGGCTGGTGTTAGGTGAGTCCCAGACTGTTAAAGTGGGCTGGTGTTAGGTGAGTCCCAGACTGTTAAAGTGGGCTGGTGTTAGGTGAGTCCCAGACTGATAAAGTGGGCTGGTGTTAGGTGAGTCCCAGACTGATAAAGTGGGCTGGTGTTAGGTGAGTCACAGACTGATAAAGTGGGCTGGTGTTAGGTGAGTCCCAGACTGATAAAGTGGGCTGGTGTTAGGTGAGTCCCAGACTGTTAAAGTGGGCTGGTGTTAGGTGAGTCCCTGATAAAGTGGGCTGGTGTTAGGTGAGTCCCAGACTGATAAAGTGGGCTGGTGTTAGGTGAGTCCCAGACTGTTAAAGTGGGCTGGTGTTAGGTGAGTCCCAGACTGATAAAGTGGGCTGGTGTTAGGTGAGTCCCAGACTGATAAAGTGGGCTGGTGTTAGGTGAGTCCCAGACTGATAAAGTGGGCTGGTGTTAGGTGAGTCCCAGACTGATAAAGTGGGCTGGTGTTAGGTGAGTCCCAGACTGATAAAGTGGGCTGGTGTTAGGTGAGTCCCAGACTGATAAAGTGGGCTGGTGTTAGGTGAGTCCCAGACTGATAAAGTGGGCTGGTGTTAGGTGAGTCCCAGACTGTTAAAGTGGGCTGGTGTTAGGTGAGTCCCAGACTGATAAAGTGGGCTGGTGTTAGGTGAGTCCCAGACTGTTAAAGTGGGCTGGTGTTAGGTGAGTCCCAGACTGTTAAAGTGGGCTGGTGTTAGGTGAGTCCCAGACTGATAAAGTGGGCTGGTGTTAGGTGAGTCCCAGACTGATAAAGTGGGCTGGTGTTAGGTGAGTCACAGACTGATAAAGTGGGCTGGTGTTAGGTGAGTCCCAGACTGATAAAGTGGGCTGGTGTTAGGTGAGTCCCAGACTGTTAAAGTGGGCTGGTGTTAGGTGAGTCCCAGACTGATAAAGTGGGCTGGCGTTAGGTGAGTCCAGACTGATAAAGTGGGCTGGTGTTAGGTGAGGGGTCCAGCTAGGGTCCTCAGAGCGTTCCTCCTATTTCTGAACGAGGAAATTCTAAATAAAAATTAGTTTTTTTGATCGACCTTGGTAATCACTTTTTGTGGCATTTTTTCATTCGAAAGTTTGTTATTTAAAATAAAGCCGTATATACAGGTGCAGCTCAATACATTAGAATATCGTGGACAAGTCCAACCATTTATTTCAGTAATTGAATTCAAAAAGTGAAACACTCATGTGTTATAGAGTCATTACACACAAAGTGAAATATTTCAAGCCTTTATTTGTTATAATTTTTATAATTATGCCTTACAGCTCATGAAAACCCAAAATTCTGTATTTCAGAAAATGTGAATATTGTGGAAAAAGTTCAATATTGTAGACTCACAGTGTCACACTAATCAGATCATTAACTGAAAACACCTGCAGAGGTTTCCTGAGCCTCAGTCTGGTTCAGAGAGCGACACAGTCACAGGGAACACTGCTGACTCTTCCACAATATTCTAATCTATTGAGCTGCACCTGTATATATATATATATTTGTTAGGGTGTTGTGAGACGATAAAAGAGGTACTACTTGAGAGGAGCGCAGACTCACGCTTGCTGTCCTGTATCGCTTTAGACTTGAGGTAGAGTTCCGAGGGGTCCGGTTTGGGCGAGGAGGAGGCGGAGCGCAGGGCGCTGGGTGGGAAGGGGAGGGGCTGGGGAGCCTGCTCCGGGGGGGGAGGGGGGCTCAGGGTCTCCGTGCTGGTGGTGGTCTCCGGTCGCTGCGCCGTGGGCTGGGGCTGGGCCACCGGGGGCGCTGTCTGCTGGGGCAGCGGGTGGGACGTCTGCTGGGACATGGCGTGGGCCATAGGAGCCGTGCACTGCAGAGACACACAACACACAGGGGCCATGAAGGGTTAACACACAACACACAGGGGCCATGAAGGGTTAGGGTGCAGAGACACACAGGGGCCATGAAGGGCAGACAGAAACAAGCTACGGACCGTGAGAGAGAGTGGCAGCTGAGCCCGTGGCGGTCTTCATTTTATCGCAACTCACTTTCGATGCTCCAAGGTGTTTTAACTAGGGATGTTCCATATTGGCTTTTCTTTTTAATCTTTTTCCCCCTCCATTTTCCTCCGATTTTCTCCCATCCCAATGTTAGTCGTTATGCCAATTCCCAGTCCCTTCCTGGTCGCTGCGCACTTACCTCCCACAGTGGGTCTGGGAGAGTGGAGGCTACCACGTGCTTCCTCCGACACACGTCTAGCCAATCACCGCTTCTTTTCACCTGGCAGCGCGGATTCTCATTGAGAGGGCGTAGCGTGTGGGAGGATCACACTACCCCCCTTAGATCCTATCCGCGCTTAGCAGGCGCCCCGACCGAACTGTAGGAGTCGCTGTTTACAACGACCCGGACCCACCCCGCCAGCTTCTCCCACCCTCTAATACAGCCAATTGTATTAGTGTGAACGGCCAGCCAAGCTGGTGACAACCCCGGAGCTGTGAGCTGGATTCAAACAGGCGAATCCAGCGTCTCCGGGGTTGGTGACGAACGCAATCTCCGTTACGCCACCTGACCGCCCTCGATATTGGCTTTTTTACCGATACCGATATACTGATATTGTCCAACTCTTAATTTCCGATACCGATATCAACCGATACCGAAATATGCAGGGTGTCCCCCCCCCCCCCCCCCCCCCCCCCCCCCCAAAAAAAACTTCAGGTAATTAACATTACATATCTCTTGTCGTGGAATTAACACAACATTATGCATACTTTTGACAATAAATAAAATCAGAATTTGTTCTTACTTGCTTGCCTGGGTAAATAAAGGTTAAATAAATGTTAAAAAATATATATATATATATTTTTTTAAACCGATACCGATAATTTTCGATATCATATTTTAATGCCAATATCAGCCGATAATATCGGACATCCCTAGTGTTAACCCTTTCACCGCCGCACTACCAAACGGTTAACCCTTTCACTGCGACAATACACAGAAGGTTAACCATTTCACTGCCGCACTACAGAAGGTTAACCCTTTCACTGCCACACAACAGCAGGTTGACCCTTTCACTGCCGCACTACAGAAGGTTAACCCTTTACCTGCCCCGTCTTGTTTCATGTACCACTGTGTTTACAGTTTGGCTCGGCACCGAGGAACGGAGGATGTATTTATTTATCTTGTCTGGGTCTTCATTTTATCCACAGCAGAAACACGGTGAGACGCTGGAGGTTTAACTCGTAAACAACCTGAACGTCAGCTCCTCTCTCCTACTTCCAGAGTCGAGCCTTAAGGAACAAACACCCCGAGGACAAGCTGTTGAACACGGCTTAACACCCCCCCCCCCCCCCCCGCGCGCGGGAAGATGTCAAGTCGACGTCACATTTACCTGCAAGCGAGCGTCCGGGAGAGAGAGACGAGGCGAGTGTCGTTCTAACGTGAGCTCCTTGAGTTAATGAAGCCGCACACAGAGTACAGTCGTACACACAGACAGACAGACAGACAGACAGACAGACAGACAGACAGACACAGACACAGACACAGACACACACACACACACACACACACACACACACACACACACACACACACACACACACACACACACACACACACACACACACAGCCGAGTACAGTAGTACAGTCTGGCGCTCGTGGATATGAACCAGATGAAGTCGTAGCTTTATCCGCTCAATTATTGATCTGGTATTCCCGTCCAGAGCCTCACACACATTACTTCACGCTCAGAGCCCCGTGGAGCTGAGCAGAGCTCGACACAGTAGGTGCAGCCTGGGGTCGAGCCATCGGTGAACAACGACCAATTTATTTTACAAAAAAAAAACAATGCCGATGCCCATAATCTAATAAGCATTTCACTGTAATGTACATGTACCTTATACGTGACAAATTAAAAACAAACTTGAAACTTGAGTATGGCCCCCAGTGATGTCATCGGGGACATTGAATCCTTGTGTTGTGTTCATTTTTCTTTTTTTATATATTTATTTTATAAATAGCAACACCTTGTCTTACAGGGACTGCTACCTCATCGTGTCACTGAGCTGTAACTAACATGTAACTAACATGTAACTAACATGTAACTAACATGTAACTGGTGGCCACAGTCAAACTAATTTACTTTCAATCACTCTAAACTAAACAAATGTGTGCAAAACCGATTTAAGTTTTTTTTGGACGTGTGTGCCTTCAACTCACCGGTTTCAACGATTTCACAGGAGATGTTTGACCTATAATCAGAAAGAGAGAGAGAGAGAGGGAGAGGAGAGAGAGAGAGAGAGAGAGAGAGAGAGAGAGAGAGAGAGAGAGAGAGAGAGAGAGAGAGAGAGAGAGAGAGAGAGAGAGAGAGATGCAGA
This sequence comes from Notolepis coatsorum, assembly GCF_963971535.1. Taxonomy (NCBI): domain Eukaryota; kingdom Metazoa; phylum Chordata; class Actinopteri; order Aulopiformes; family Paralepididae; genus Notolepis; species Notolepis coatsorum. The sequence goes on from NC_140168.1 coordinate 371,246, forward strand.
GAAAACGGTATTAGTATGGAAAGGATGGGGGGGGGATTCAATCATAACACACCATTTATCACTGAGGACAGGTTGGACCGTCTTGAGGGGAGAAGCTCTACTTATATATTATTAGCATCTTCCTCCGTTCCTCTAAACCCACTGGCCTCGCCCGCTGGTGCCCGCGCCCTCTAAACCCACTGGCCTCGCCCGCTGGTGCCCGCGCCCTCTAAACCCACTGGCCTCGCCCGCTGGTGCCCGCGCCCTCTAAACCCACTGGCCTTGCCCGCTGGTACCCGCGCCCTCTAAACCCACTGGCCTCGCCCGCTGGTACCCGCGCCCTCTAAACCCACTGGCCTCGCCCTCTGGTGCCCGCGCCGCCCCGCGCTCCACAGGGCGGGCATAGTAATAAAGCTTAACGCTCAAAGCCCCAAAGGATCTCTGTTTAACAGTAACTGTATATTTGCATATCTTGTATGTCACAAATGTAACAGTACTGTATACCTGTATGTCATAAATGTCATGATATATATCTGTATATCTGTATGTTGTGTATGTCATAAATATCACTTTGAATTGAAGATGGGGGACCCTGATGTAAACAAGACGAAAGTCTTTCTCTGGTCTGCATCCCCTTAACAATTGTGTGTATTGAGCCGTACTGTCTTGTACCCATTCTGCAATCTGTTAATACAGTTTTCATTCAATCAATCAATCGATCCCCGCCTGCTGTGGAGTTATGGCGCGCCTCGGCCTCTAGGTGGCAGTATAATCCAGCAGCAGAATGGCTTGCATGTATTGGAAAACACAGCGGGTAGCAGGCCCCCCCCCCCAGCCGTAGAAAGACTTCATTAGGTGGATGGCGTTTGCCATGTTTGCTATTCTAATGAAGTAAACACTGTTATTGTAGCCTTTCATAACCTGTTCCTGCAAGGTCACATCGTTATTACAAGGTCAAGAGAGGTGCCGCAAACATGGATTTATATACAACTGCATATAATCCTTCTATATATCTATTTATACACCTGCTTATAATCCTTCTATATATCTACTTATACACCTGCATATAATCCTTCTATATATCAACTTATACACCTGCATATAATCCTTCTATATATCTACTTATACACCTGCATATAATCCTTCTATATACCTATTTATACACCTGCATATAATCCTTCTATATATCTACTTATACACCTGCATATAATCCTTCTATATATCTACTTATACACCTGCATATAATCCTTCTATATATCTACTTATACACCTGCATATAATCCATATAATTCTGTATAACGTGCAATAATGCTGTATATACCATGTGTATATATATATATATAAAAAATATATAAAACCCTCAGCTCAGAACTAGGCAAAATCTGCATATGGCTCGCTGATAACAAACTATCATTACACATGGGCAAAACAGAGTCCATTCTCTTCGGTTCAAATAACAAACTCAGCAAGACCGACGGCTTCTCAGTTACAGTGGGTGACAATATTGTCACAAGGAAAGAAGATATTACCTACCTGGGTTCCATCCTAGAGGCAAATCTTTCCTGTGACAAAATGGCATCCAATGTAATAAAAAAAGTCAACCAACAACTCGTTTCTTGTACCGGATCTCCTCTCTGGTAAACAAGAATACCCTGAAGACTCTGGCAGGAGCACTCATTCAAGGGTACTACGACTATGCTTGCACCTCATGGTACCAAAGCACCTCAAAGGCGCTAAAAACAAAATTACAAACATCTCAAAACAAACTGGTCAGACTACTGCTTGACCTTACTCCTAGAACCCACCTCACCCCTGCCCACTTTGACAACCTAGGATGGCTTAGAGTAGACGACAAGAGTACAGCAACTTGCAATGGGCCTGGTCTACAAGATACACTACACGACCAAGGTACCCATGTACATGT
>NC_140168.1:373348-385848 GCF_963971535.1 Notolepis coatsorum
GGTTCCATCCTAGAGGCAAATCTTTCCTGTGACAAAATGGCATCCAATGTAATAAAAAAAAGTCAACCAACAAACTCGTTTCTTGTACCGGATCTCCTCTCTGGTAAACAAGAATACCCTGAAGACTCTGGCAGGAGCACTCATTCAAGGGTACTACGACTATGCTTGCACCTCATGGTACCAAAGCACCTCAAAGGCGCTAAAAACAAAATTACAAACATCTCAAAACAAACTGGTCAGACTACTGCTTGACCTTACTCCTAGAACCCACCTCACCCCTGCCCACTTTGACAACCTAGGATGGCTTAGAGTAGACGACAAGAGTACAGCAACTTGCAATGGGCCTGGTCTACAAGATACACTACACGACCAAGGTACCCATGTACATGTCAAAATACTTCCCAAAGGTCAGTGAATACCACGATCACAACACCAGAGGGAGCTCCACAAATCATGTTAAACCCAGATTCGGCTCAAACAAGGGACTAAACACGTTTCGCAATTATGCCACATCAATGTGGAACGCCCTACCCAAAGCTGTAAAGGAATGTGAATCACTACCCACTTTCAAAAACACTCTCAAAAAACACCTAAGGGAGACTGCAACTCGAAACTGGCCCCTGTAAATGTCCGAACACAACCCCCTCCAATGTACAGTAAATTACCAAGTATGGTCTTGTCAATAATCCAATGTACAGTGTTGTTTGTACAGTTGTACAGTGTCCCCCACCCACCCCTCCTACCCCAACCCCCCCCCCCCCCCACTCCTACCCAACCCCCCCCCCCCCCCCCCACACTCCTACCCAACCCCCCCCCCCCCCCCACCCACCCAACCACCTCCAATGTACAGTCCCCACCCACCCCCTCCTACCCACCCCCCCCCCCCCCCCCCCCCCCTCCTACCCAACCCCCCCCACCCACCTCCAATGTACAGTCCCCCCCCACCCCCACCTACCCAATCCAATGTACAGTTTCTACGCCTAATGTATATACTCTTTTCTTTCTGGACTCTTTTTGTATCACAAACAGTACTGTAATTGCAAATCTGGTATGTCATAAATGTATAGATGTAGCAGTACTGTCTATCTGTATGTCATGTATGTCATATTATATGTTACGATGAATTGAAAATGGGGGACCCTGATGTAAACAAGACGAAAGTCTTTCTCTGGTCTGCATCCCCCTTAACAATTGTATGTATTGAGCTGTACTGTACTGTACCCATTCTGCAATCTGTTAATAAAGTTTTCATTCATTCATTCATTCATTCATATATATATATATATATATATATATATATATATATATATTATTATATATACTGTATCTATCCATATCTGTCTGTACATACCTGCATATAATCCTTTTTACATATCTGTAGTGATACATATCTATATCTGTACATATCTCTTACCTACTCTTACTAGTTACACTGCTGGCCAGTATGACTTACTACCATAGTGTCTTTATACCTGTATCACTGTACATATTAATACTGTTACAAAGGGTCAGATTAAACCGAATATATATATTTATTGCCTGAGATCCCATGTATACTATTTGTATATCGTTTGATATCCCTTGTATATTCCTTGTACAATATGCACGGAATATCCCTTTAGTCTCCAGGACAGACCATAATATTCATTCTCCTATTGGAAGCGATCCCCTGGCGCCAGGTACCGAGTAAAGCCTTGCCCCCCTCGAGCTGACTTAAAAGCTACCGCCGGGACTTGCCCAGGCATGCCCGCTTTCGCCCACGGCTACGAGACCGAGAGGCGACAGAAATGAGATAGGCACTATTTGTCCGCCGTGGATATAAATATGGCGCAAGAATACAGAAACCCCCCTTGCAGTTCCTTTTCAGTTCGCCTTCAGTTCAGTCTGGTTCATTACCGAGTAAAGCCTTACCCACTACGCAACGTGCGGTACAGCAGGGCTCGTTATTGCCCCAATATAGTCTCGTGTTATCCTAAATACGTCTGTTTGTCGTATCGTTCTCTATTTTATTAGTAAACCTTCATTACGAGTCAAAGACCACGTGGAGTGAGTAATTGTGCGTCGACATAGAGCACTTATTGCCCGTGCTAATAGGATAGACCAACGTCAAGTTCAACTCTGAACACCGCGCACTACCGCGCAACACGGAGGATTTACCCCGCCAGCAGAGCCACTTTTCCCGGCAAGGATTATTCTTCAGTGCTTTGGACTGTGGCGGCTGGAGCAGAACCGTCTGCCCCGCTGCTGCTGTGGGAACTACACATCTACCGTGAGGACCTCCACTCGAGTCCGTCTCTGCCGGAGCAGAGACCCCACGGCGTTACCTGCGTGGCGCGCACCCTGGGACCAGCAGCTGCTTTCCCCGCTGAGCCAGGGAGTAAAGACTGCTCCCCCTGCAGGTGCCTCGCTGAGGACCAGTGGACTAATTGACTTGCATAGAGCTTTGGCCCCCTCTGCTGGCTTACAACCGGTAGTACACCCTATCCCAGAAGATCCATAGATCTAATTACTTAATATCCATTATTGATTTACATGCACATTCTATTTGCCTTATAAGCGCAACTAAGTAATGTAATCTAATCCCTTTTATGTAATAAATATTCTAACCGAGTATTCTGTGTGGAAAACCGTGTTATTGTCGAGTGTTCTAATCTAATAATACTTATGTACAGTATTGGCCAGAAGTACATAGACGGTAGTGATTAATGATATCAGTACTTGATTAATACAGTCAGGGAATTGTACCCCTCAGTTACAAATACTATATCTATATCTGTACATATCTCTTACCTACTCTTACTAGTTACACTGCTGGCCAGTATGACTTACTACCATAGTGTCTTTATACCTGTATCACTGTACATATTAATACTATATCTATATCTGTACATATCTCTTACCTACTCTTACTAGTTACACTGCGGGCTAGTATGACTTATTACCATAGTGTCTTTACACCTGTATCACTGTACATATTAATACTATATCTATATCTGTACATATCTCTTACCTACTCTTACTAGTTACACTGCTGGCCAGTATGACTTACTACCATAGTGTCTTTATACCTGTATCACTGTACATATTAATACTACAACTCTGTACATACATCTGATTAGCACTATTACTCAGTAGTACTAATTTATATATGTTATACCCAGTTTAATCACCTGTACATTGTACTGTACTTACTGTACTTGTGCTGCATGACGACAGTACATTAGAATCTGATCTAATATGATAGTATTGGTGACGACATGAGAGGGCATGGCTCTGACCCACTCTCTCTGTGAGCAGCGTTATGAAACACCAGCCCATGTTACATCCCTATTGGTCCTCTGTGACGATCCCTAATGCACACACACACACACGCGCGCACACACACACACACACACACACACACGCAAACCTAGCATGCACGAACGCACACACACACAAACTCACAGTGCAAGCATGCAGACACACAGATACACACCTAGCATGCATGCACACGCACACACACACACACAGAGCAGGGAAGTCAACAGCAGCGACCCCCACATCCTGACAGTCGGCACCAGGCCTTGAGGACACGCCCCCCCCCCCCCCCAGAGCTCAGAGCAGAGCGGGTGGGATCGGTGTGATAGGTGTGAGAGGTGTGATAGGTGTGAGAGGTGTGATAGGTGTGATAGGTGTGATAGGTGTGAGAGGTGTGAGAGGTGTGAGAGGTGTGATAGGTGTGAGAGGTGTGAGAGGTGTGAGAGGTGTGATAGGTGTGATAGGTGTGATAGGTGTGATAGGTGTGATAGGTGTGATAGGTGTGATCGGTGTGATCGGTGTGATCGGTGTGAGAGGTGTGATAGGTGTGATAGGTGTGATAGGTGTGAGAGGTGTGAGAGGTGTGAGATGTGTGATAGGTGTGATAGGTGTGATAGGTGTGATCGGTGTGATCGGTGTGATAGGTGTGATAGGTGTGATAGGTGTGATCGGTGTGATAGGTGTGATAGGTGGGATCGGTGTGATAGGTGGGATCGGTGGGATCGGTGTGATAAGTGTGATAGGTGGGATCGGTGTGAGAGGTGGGATCGGTGTGATAGGTGTGATAGGTGGGATCGGTGTGATAGGTGGGTTGGGTGTGATAGGTGTGAGATGTGTGAGATGTGTGATATGTGTGAGATGTGTGATAGGTGTGAGAGGTGTGATAGGTGTGATAGGTGGGATAGGTGTGATAGGTGTGATAGGTGTGATAGGTGTGATAGGTGTGAGAGGTGTGATAGGTGTGATAGGTGTGAGAGGTGGGATCGGTGTGATAGGTGTGATAGGTGTGATAGGTGTGATAGGTATGAGAGGTGGGATCGGTGTGAGAGGTGTGATGGGTGTGATAGGTGTGATAGGTGTGAGAGGTGTGATAGGTGTGATAAGTGGGGTGGGTGTGATAGGTGGGGTGGGGGTGGGGGTGATAGGTGGGGTGGGTGTTATAGGTGGGGTGGGTGTGATAGGTGGGGTGGGTGTGATAGGTGGGGTGGGTGTTATAGGTGGGGTGGGTGTGATAGGTGGGTCTCCAGGGTCTCGGCTGCCAGGCTGCACTGCGGTGAAGGAGAAATGGAACCAGCCCTTCAGAACCAGTGACAGCCTCCCTCCCCTATGAAGTGGAGGGCAGGGCAGCGATTAACCCCCCCACCCCCCCCCCCCCACCCCCCGCCCCCGGCTGCCTCTGTAGCTGATGGCATCAAAGATATTACTTTAACCATCCAGGCATGTCTTACCCTCTCCCCCTTATTCTCCGTCCGTCAGTCTCTCTCTCTCTCTCTCTCTCTCGCTCTCTCATTCCTTCTGTCTCTGTCTCTCTTCCTCTCTCTCGCCCTCCCTCTCTCTCTCTCCATCTCTCTCTCCATCTCTCTCTCTCTTCTCCCTCTCCCTCTATAAACCAGCAGGAGAATGAATCTCCACCACTCTCGTTAAGTCCATCCTAGCATGCCCGCCCCCCTAAACCTGCCACACTCCCTGTTTAGTCAGGTGCATGGTGGGAGGGCACGGACCCAAGCGTGAAATTGCTTTATTAAACACGGGAGGATCTGTGTGGCCGAGCAGAGGGACCGGGCCCGGCGGGTCTACGTCACTCAGAGCAGGACAGTCCACTACACTGATCGGGTTGGCCGTCACGTCACCAGGCAGCCGTGGAGCTGGTCAGAGCAGAGCAGAGGCTACAGCTCGTCTCACCGCTCTCTCTGGTGTTTAATCACTCCGGTCTAAATGGACTTATGCATTTATGTAACAGCTTTCATCCAAAGCGCTTTACAACAGCGGCACGGTGGTGTAGTGGTTAACACTGTCGCCTCACAGCAAGAAGGTCCAGGGTTCGATTCCCGCTTGGGGACCAGGTTTCCATGATGCCAGGTATCTCCCAGGCCTCTCTGTGTGAAGTTTGCATGTTCTCCCCCCTCTGTGCTCGCAAGGGTTTCCCCCCGATAAGATAAACCCAATGGAAAAACATGCACAACAGATCGCTAACGCTGTGGCGTCCTTGACGAAGACGGACAGGAGCACTTGGATTGGTCCCCGGGGCGCGGCTCACGTTGACGCCCTATCTGCTCCCGGCTGCCCATGGGGGGGGAAGGACGACGGGATGGGAAAAGTGCAGAGAGACATTTCATCGGCAACTCAGTGCATGTGTGTGTGTGTTCCTGTGGGTCGCCCATCTCGCGGGTGTGTGTGTTAAACTGCATGACAAATAAAGACTTCTAGTCTAACAATTATTATTAGTGTGGGTGACCTGGGAAGCCAGGTTGCAACCCACACTATTAGAATCTATACTCTTTTTATTTATTTCTTTATTCCACCGATTTTGCAAACACAACTCCTGCCAGAGCGTTCGCGCCCCATACACGTGAAAGGTATCAAAACGACCGGCTTGCTCCAAGTCACAGCGCTATTGCTTTTCGGAAAGTTTCACCGCACCGTTTGGCTACAAATCGACTTTAAACAGGAACATTTCGGTCCCATTGGAAATGCATTGCAAGTTAGAGTGCAGGAGCTGAAATAAAACATTTTCCACTACCTTGGGTAAATTGCGACACTGATCTCAATTTTGGACGTAGAAAAAAAACACATCAAAACGATGACACGGCTGTCGGCTCGCTCACAAAAGAAAAATAAATGGAATTGGACATTTCTATCTCAACTGATGACCATTTCTTTGAAGGTTGTCCTCCCCATAGACACCAATGTGTTCACACTCTAGGAATAGGCTGGTTTTATCGCTTTTTTCCCCTTCTGTTCCGATAGTCACTGCGGCCACAATTGTCAACGGAATGCCACAATATCGCACACAACCCTTCACCTACTCCTTGAAGTGCTCATCTGCGCTTCACAACGCTTCATCTCTTATCGTTTGCTTTTAATCATCGTGACAATGCAGTCATGCGTCTGCCCTCATTGAAATGCATTGTATCGAAAGTGCAAGTCATTCATGCCTAATTAGGTAACAGGTGTGTGGCTCATGGCCCATGGCTACAGCTGACCTGCCAATGACCTCTCATGGACTTAACCCTTAATCGCCCCTCTGTGTAGCAGTACTGAATTGCTTGACAGCGCCCTCTGTCTTGCGGGTTGTGTCATTGTACTCAGTAGGGATGTCCTCGATGTAGACCACTCCCCCGATCCTTAGACCACGGCCCCTTAGGCCACACCCCCTCAGTGTATCTCTTGAACCGTTTGTCGTAGAGACTTGCGGGTTGTGCCATTGGACTCGGTAGGGATATCCTCTTTCATTGGTCGATGTTGACCACTCCCCCGATACTTAGACCACGCCACCTTAGGCCACACCCCCTCAGTGTATCTCTTGAACCGTTTGCCGTCGAGACTTGCGGGTTGTGCCATTGGACTCGGTAGGGATATCCTCTATCATTGGTCGATGTTGACCACTCCCCCGATCGTTAGACCACGCCCCTTAGGCCACACCCCCTTAGTCCTGAACATTTTTAAAAACTCAGAAAAACCAGACATTTTTTAAAAACTCGGAAAAGTCCAAAAAATTCTAAAAACTCTGAAAAGTCAGAAAAAAAATAAAAAATCCGAAAAGTCCGAAAAATTTTTACAACTCGGAAAAGTCCGAAAAATAAAACAAAAATCCGAAAAGTCAGAAAAAATTTAAAAAAACTCTGAAAAGTCTGGACATTTTTTAAAAACTCGGAAAAGTTTAAACTCTGAAAAGTTTTTTAATACGTTTTTTTTTTGCCCACCGCCAGCTCCTTGAGGAGTGAGAGGTGTAATAGGGGGGGGGGGAGGGGTCGCTCACCTCCGCGGAGCACCAGCAGGGTGACCTCGCTGCCCACCGCCAGCTCCTTGAGGATGTCCACCACCTGGGCGTGGCTCAGCGTCTGCACGTTGCGTCGGTCCACCTCCTTGATGACGTCTCCCTTCAGCAGGCCGCGGCACCACTGGGCGTCCAGGATCATCTTCACCTTCTGGCCCAGCGGGCAGTCTGCGATGGCGAAGCCGAACCCCCCGGGGCCCTTCACCAGCGGCACGCCCACCAGCTCGGGCTGCAGCAGGGTGGGGGCGTCCGGGGGCCCCTCCGCGGGGGTGGGGGGAGGGTGCTGCTGGGGGCAAGTCAGGTCAGGTCAGTTTTAATCGTACAGCACATTTACAAACGACTAAAAGCTCGATTACAATTCTTCAGGCAACGATTCGATGCATCGTGAAATCTCTTCATTTGACCACGATTCGATTAGATCACTTTTCTATCAGTTAATTCCCCCAAAAATGTTGAATACACAAACGTGGCACTGATTCACTCAGCATGGATGGACTATAGGTCAATAAAAACAATACACACAAAAAAAAAAAAAAAAAAATTGGGATTAATTTAGATTATAATCGATTCTAACATTTTCAAACCGCTGCAGTTGAATCGTCCCGTTAGAATCAATGCATCGTTACACCCCGACTAAAAGCCAAACCAAAGTGCTTCACATGATAAAAACACATACAATGCAATACAAAATACACTAAAATTACAGAAAAAGGTATTGTACAGTACATTTAAGAAAGCAAGGGCAAAGTGCAATATAAAAAGAGACAGGAAAATTGGATAAAAAGTCCAGAGTAACAGCGGACGTCACATGCAAGTGGAAGGCTAGCTCTGGTCCAGGGCCCGGGGGAAGAGGTGTGTTCTGAGCAGTGATTTAACACTTTAAGGACCAGCCACGAGTTTATATGTGTTACGGTGCCATGCGTTGTGGACCAGAGCCACGAGTTAACTTGTGGCGAGTTGTTATTGTTTTATTCCATATTAATAACGCTATTAACGTCCCCAATCGACTTGCAGGACCTACCCGCATATTTGATTTTCGAAACATGCAATACCGGCCAGATCCGCTTAGGGGCGCCATCGCTCCACTGCAGTATCATTGAGGGCGATTGAAAAAAAAGAATGTTTACTGTCTGTGGGCGTTTCATATGAGCCTCGATCCCAGCCGAACACCCTCCATCTTTGATCCCGTTACCGAACGCAGATTTCAGCCTGGAATAATGGGATTTATGATCAGCCAATGGACATATCGATCTACCAGATTCCGATGACTAATGACAAAATGCTGCCGGCGATCACATGGCCTGACGGTAGGACACTATTCCCTCAAATTACAGCTGGATTGGACATTGTTTTAAAACGCAACGTGATCGATCAGTGAAAATGGCTACTTGAACGCACACTGTATTGCTAATCAATAATAGTAATCGGCGTCCCCCGCCGCCCCCATTTCATCCATAGATGCTCTGTAATAGTCCGGATGCTACGCAGTTTGTTTTATTTCATTCGTATACATACAGCAGAAATGGCGTTTGATATAACATGACTAGCCTTTTAGCCTATTATCTAGCTCCCCAGAAAAAAGATGAGGCGAAAACTGCGACAAACCTTATATTCACGGCGCTATAAAATGACAACCAACCGATGGATTTTTATTTTCTTTAAGCCATTATGAAGGCACGGTTTATGCACTCAAGTGACAATGAGAATGGACAGATAGCAATACTATAAAGTATATATATAGCTGTTAGAAAGTACATCGGTTTGTTGACAAAGCGTTGTCCTCCAGCCATATATTACACTGCAAGCCGTGGTCGTCAATGTGTTAAACACCTCTAGGTGGTGCTGGTGTTGTTGGTGATGGTGGTGGTGGTGGTGGCGCCCTCCGTTGGTCATGGGCGGCGCGGCGGCCGTCTGCCTGGGGAGGGTGCCGCCTCCTCCGTCCGGCTGGGCGTAGTGGAGGTCCTGCGGGGTGGGGGGGGTGGGCGAGGTGGCCTCCTCCCCGCTGCTGGTGGCGGTGTCCTCGGGCAGGGGGTACCCGCGGCACAGGGCCATGTCCACGTACTGGTTGACCGGCACGGCCTGGAACATCTGCACCACGTCGGCGTGGGTCTTGCCGAGCACGCAGGCCCCGTTGATGTCCACGATCACGTCTCCTGAGAGAGAGGGGATAAATACATGTATCGTTGATCAAATAAATTAAATTGATCCACAGTTTATCCATCTCCCTGATCATCAACAGCTGTTATATATGTGTGGGGAGAAAAGTCAGTGCACAGCATTAGCTGCACAATATGTAGATGGTTGTCACACAATAAGAGAACAAGCCCTGTAAATACATGTATCTGGGCGGCTACATCTGTACAATTACTACCCGATTGAATGATTATTTTGTCATTTAATCCGTTTCTGTTGATTGTTTCTGTTACTGCTAATGTTATGGCATTTTTGATTGCTTATATGTGTTATTGTTTGGACTTGCTTTGGCAATAAGTACGTTGATATTTCATGCCAATAAAGCCTCCCTCTCCCTCCTCTCCTCTCTCCTCTCTCTCTCTCTCTCTCTCGTCTCTCTCTCTCTCTCTCTCTCTCTCATCTCTCTCTCTCTCCTCTCTCTCTCTACTCTCTCTCTCTCTCTCTCTCTCTCTCTCTCTCTCTCTCTCTCTCTCTCTCTCCTCTCTCTCTCTCCCTCCCTCTCTGTCTCTCTCTCTCCTCTCTCACTCCCTCTCTCTCTCTCCTCCCTCCATCTCTCTCTCTCTCTCTCTCTCTCTCCCTCTCTCCCTCTCTCTCCCTACCTCTCTCTCCTGGCACTAATTTGGTGTTTGTTCTCTGCGATTGTCTGGTTGTGGATACGATAATCTATCCTATCTATAATCTATAATGCGGCCCTGGCCAGAGACACATGCCAGTGCTACTGACACACGTGTAGGCCAAAATAAAATAAACACACACGTACCGAGCGCGCTAACATGATGCAGCTAGCTAGCTCTCTGGGGGCTTTTATAGGAAGCAGATTGAAGGCGGCTATCTATATATAGCACACAGGGTCCACGCGTTTGAGGATATATGGACGTGCTTTTCGATAAGCACGCTTTCATGGTACAGTACTCTGCCCACGGAAGGGCAATGCCAGCCTATAGAAGCAAATGAAATCTCTAATATATGGAGCCATATAAAATCTGGGGCCGTCAACCATAAACTGAACATGCACGTTATTGATGGATGTTTTTTACTGTCGAGGAGGGGAGGGGGGAGGGGGGAGGGGGGGGAGGGGGGGTAAGGCTAAGTGCAGTTCATAAACATTTTGTCCTTGTTTGATCAGGCGATGTGACATTCACGGTTAAGTGTGTGTGTGTGTGTGTGTGTGTGTGTGTGTGTTGTGTGTGTGTGTGTGTGTGTGTGGTCTATGCAACTGCCTTCCTCCTGGCCATCTGTTGACGCCGAGCGTGTGTGTGTCTGTCAGCATGTGTGATGTGCACGTGTGATGTGTGCATGTGTGCGTTATGCTTAAATATGTAAACGGTAAACAGACTTCATTTATATAGCAGCTTTTATGCAAAGCGCTTCACACATTCATTCACACATTCACTCACTCACTCACTCACTCACAGACGGCGGAGGCGACCATGCAAGGTGCCCGACCTGCTCATCGGGAGCAGTTAGGGGTTAAGTGTCTTGCTCAAGGACACATCGACACGCTGCCCGGGAATCAAACCGAGAAGCTACGGATTACCACACGACCCTCACCTGAGGAGATCTTGTTGTCATGTGACCTCACCTGAGGAGATCTTGTTGTCATGTGACCTCACCTGAGGAGATCTTGTTGTCATGTGACCTCACCTGAGGAGATCTTGTTGTCATGTGACCTCACCTGAGGAGATCTTGTTGTGTCATGTGACCCTCACCTGAGGAGATCCTGTTGTCGTGTGACCTCACCTGAGGAGATCTTGTTGTCGTGTGACCTCACCTGAGCAGATCTTGTTGTCGTGTGACCTCACCTGAGCAGATCTTGTTGTCATGTGCGGCCGGCCCGTCCAGGAGGACGTTCTTCACCTGCAGGAACTCGTCGGGTCGGTCTCCTCCGATGATGGTGAAGCCGAAGCCCTGGGGGCTCTTCCTCAGCGCCGTGCGCAGGATGGGGCCCTGCAGCTGGGCCGGGTCCCGAGTGAAGCCCCCTGGACCTGGGGCTGGGGCTGGGCCTGGGGCTGGACCCGGATCTGGACCTGGACCCGGATCTGGATCTGGGGCTGGGCCTGGCTCCTCTGGTGGGTGGGTAGAAAGAGAGAGAGAGTTAAAAGAGAGTTGAAAAAGGGGAGGCACAGGAAAACCTGGCTCCCTGCAGAGCAAAGGCTGTGCTGTCATTGCATCCTCAGTGAGCCTGAAACTGAGTGGCACTTCCTCACCAAATGTGAAAAATATAAAGATATTAGAGAAACGCATTTAAATTTTTTTTAATTAATAACAAAAGGCTTTCTCGCACTACCAGATACAGGAAAACGACCAGTCCTACTAGGGGAGGACTCAACAAGCTGTGAGCTAGCAGCAGCCTATGTTGCTGCCTGCCATAGACTGAGGGACAGTGAGTGACAGTCACCTGACATGTTTACGCCGTAATATTTGATGTTTTATTTTACGATGATATTTTGTATGTACTTATATCTGTTTGTAATCCATGTTTATGTTTAATATTGCTTTGGCAACATGTAGAAGTACGTCAGAGAGAGAGAGAGAGAGAGAGAGAGAGAGAGAGAGAGAGAGAGAGATGAGAGAGAGAGAGAGAGAGAGAGAGAGAGAGAGAGAGAGAGAGAGAGAGAGAGAGAGAGAGAGAGAGTGAAGAAGAGATTTGGAAGAATAAATGCACAGTTCCTTTACTTACAGTAAGTAAAAGTAGAATTACCCAGATAAAATAGTTCTCTGGTAAAAGTAAAAGTAGAAATACCAGATAAAATAGTACTCCCAGAAGTAGTAGTAAAAGTAAAAGTCCTACTAAAATTCTACTTGAGGAGTATTCGATTGAATGTACTTGAAAGTAAAAATATGCATTCTACATGGTGTTTGTGTATTCTACATGGTGTTTGTGTATTCTACATGGTGTTTGTGTATTCTACATGCTGTATTCTACATGGTGTTTGTGTATTCTACATGGTGTTTGTGTATTCTACATGGTGTTTGTGTATTCTACATGGTGTTTGTGTATTCTACATGGTGT
>NC_140168.1:390848-393348 GCF_963971535.1 Notolepis coatsorum
GTGGTGGGTACAGCTCACTGTCTGGGTGGTGGGTACAGCTCACTGTCTGGGTGGTGGGTACAGCTCACTGTCTGGGTGGGTACAGCTCACTGTCTGGGTGGGTACAGCTCACTGTCTGGGTGGGTACAGCTCACTGTCTGGGTGGGTACAGCTCACTGTCTGGGTGGGTACAGCTCACTGTCTGGGTGGGTACAGCTCACTGTCTGGGTGGGTACAGCTCACTGTCTGGGTGGTGGGTACAGCTCACTGTCTGGGTGGTGGGTACAGCTCACTGTCTGGGTACAGCTCACTGTCTGGGTGGGTACAGCTCACTGTCTGGGTGGTACAGCTCACTGTCTGGGTGGGTACAGCTCACTGTCTGGGTGGGTACAGCTCACTGTCTGGGTGGTGGGTACAGCTCACTGTCTGGGTGGGTACAGCTCACTGTCTGGGTGGGTACAGCTCACTGTCTGGGTGGTACAGCTCACTGTCTGGGTGGGTACAGCTCACTGTCTGGGTGGGTACAGCTCACTGTCTGGGTGGGTACAGCTCACTGTCTGGGTGGTGGGTACAGCTCACTGTCTGGGTGGGTACAGCTCACTGTCTGGGTGGGTACAGCTCACTGTCTGGGTGGGTACAGCTCACTGTCTGGGTGGGTACAGCTCACTGTCTGGGTGGGTACAGCTCACTGTCTGGGTGGGTACAGCTCACTGTCTGGGTGGGTACAGCTCACTGTCTGGGTGGGTACAGCTCACTGTCTGGGTGGTGGGTACAGCTCACTGTCTGGGTACAGCTCACTGTCTGGGTGGGTACAGCTCACTGTCTGGGTGGTACAGCTCACTGTCTGGGTGGGTACAGCTCACTGTCTGGGTGGGTACAGCTCACTGTCTGGGTGGTGGGTACAGCTCACTGTCTGGGTGGGTACAGCTCACTGTCTGGGTGGGTACAGCTCACTGTCTGGGTGGTACAGCTCACTGTCTGGGTGGGTACAGCTCACTGTCTGGGTGGGTACAGCTCACTGTCTGGGTGGGTACAGCTCACTGTCTGGGTGGTGGGTACAGCTCACTGTCAGGGTGGGTACAGCTCACTGTCTGGGTGGGTACAGCTCACTGTCTGGGTGGTGGGTACAGCTCACTGTCTGGGTGGGTACAGCTCACTGTCTGGGTGGTGGGTACAGCTCACTGTCAGGGTGGGTACAGCTCACTGTCTGGGTGGGTACAGCTCACTGTCTGGGTGGTGGGTACAGCTCACTGTCTGGGTGGGTACAGCTCACTGTCTGGGTGGTGGGTACAGCTCACTGTCTGGGTGGGTACAGCTCACTGTCTGGGTGGGTACAGCTCACTGTCTGGGTGGTGGGTACAGCTCACTGTCTGGGTGGGTACAGCTCACTGTCTGGGTGGGTACAGCTCACTGTCTGGGTGGGTACAGCTCACTGTCTGGGTGGGTACAGCTCACTGTCTGGGTGGGTACAGCTAACTGTCTGGGTGGGTACAGCTCACTGTCTGGGTGGGTACAGCTCACTGTCTGGGTGGGTACAGCTCACTGTCTGGGTGGGTACAGCTCACTGTCTGGGTGGTGGGTACAGCTCACTGTCTGGGTGGTGGGTACAGCTCACTGTCTGGGTGGGTACAGCTCACTGTCTGGGTGGGTACAGCTCACTGTCTGGGTGGGTACAGCTCACTGTCTGGGTGGGTACAGCTAACTGTCTGGGTGGGTACAGCTCACTGTCTGGGTGGGTACAGCTCACTGTCTGGGTGGGTACAGCTCACTGTCTGGGTGGGTACAGCTCACTGTCTGGGTGGTGGGTACAGCTCACTGTCTGGGTGGTGGGTACAGCTCACTGTCTGGGTGGGTACAGCTCACTGTCTGGGTGGGTACAGCTCACTGTCTGGGTGGTGGGTACAGCTCACTGTCTGGGTGGGTACAGCTCACTGTCTGGGTGGTGGGTACAGCTCACTGTCTGGGTGGGTACAGCTCACTGTCTGGGTGGGTACAGCTCACTTGGTGGTGGAGACACAGTGAGCTGTTCATTTGTAAATTAAATTGGAATATGCACGTGGCTCGGTGCCCCCCCCCCCCCCCCCCGTCTCTCAGACATCTTTACTGCACTATAACATGGTGACTTTGTTGTATGTAAATCATGGCTATCAGATTTCTATTCACTGCCGAGACAGTTCTATCTCATTCGATAGAGACTCTTGTGATGGCGGTGGGCAGTTAAAGTACTGGGGGGGAGGGGGGGGCGACAGTGGCTCAGGAGGTAGAGCGGTCGTCTGTTTAATCAGAAGGTTCCCGGTTCGATTCCAGCTCCTCCGGGGCAGCGTGTCCCTAAACCCCGGTGTTAACCCTAACCCTGACCCCCGGTGTTAACCCTAACCCTGACCCCCGGTGTTAACCCTAACCCTGACCCCCGGTGTTAACCCTAACCCTCGAGTGAGACGGTAACTGCCCGGTGAGGCAGGTCGGCAACGGGTGAACGTGTGAGTGACCAGAATCTAACCTCTTAACCAAAACGGGGCAA
>NC_140168.1:398348-400646 GCF_963971535.1 Notolepis coatsorum
CTGAATTTGACTATGCAGGCCGGGGGGGGGGGGGGGGGGGGGGGGCATGATGATGCAATCTAAGCAGAGTAAAGGGCAATTCAGATGCCGTACAGGAGAGGAGACAAACACAACCTGGCTACTGACATGCTGTATATGCTGTATATATATATACATATATATATATATATATATATATATATATATATATATATATATACATATGTCATATATATATCTGTAGTACATACCTGCATATAATCCTCTGAACTTTACCTCAAGTGGCCATACAGGACAGCAAGGTACACTCTCTTTTTCAGCTCATAACACCCTAAAATATATATATATATACTGTATGTATAATACATGTGTCCATATCTGCCTGAATATCCCTCCATATAATCATTCTATATATGTAACAGTTGTGACAACGTCACCTCAAACTTCGATGCCCCGAGGGAGTTTCGAACACGGGTCTCCCACACCGCAGGCAGCAACACAGACCGCTATACCAAGAGGTGAACTCACTGCTTTGTAACGTGTCTATGTGTCTTTTGAGGGTGAGAGTGAATTTAACCCACAGCACCGCTACTCACCCCAGCCCTTTGTGACTGTATGATGCAATAATGCTGTATATACTGTATATATATATATATATTTATTCTTACCGTATATATATCCACATCTGTCTGTACATACCTGTATATATAATAATTTCTTTTGTAACCACTTTTTCTCCTTATTTTTCTATTTTTCTCCCATCCCAATTTCGTGTTTCCAATTCTCCCCTCCCCTGTCTTGAACATTGCTCGCATATGCCCCCCACTGGTCGGTCGTAGGGAGGATAGAAGCCTTGCATCACGTGTCCCCTCCGGTACACGAGGAGGCAGCCTGTCACATCTTTTCACCTGCCAGCGCGGACTCTCATTGGCGAGGAGTAACGTGTGGGAGGCTCACACTACCCCCGCTACTTCCTGTGTCTCACACAGCTGTAAACATAGATATATATAGAACACTAGATAGCTTAAGGCGGAGTAACCAGCGTCGCTGAACCGCCGCCATCTTGCCCCAGTCAGCCTTGAGTGAGGGTGAGTGAGCTGCACCGACAAAAATACTCATAACTCGCTGAAATATTGACGGATTTACAAACGGTTTGGTTTATTACAAGCATTATTAACGTGGCTATGATTCAAGCAGTTTGTAAAAAAAACATCTTTAAAAAAAAACATTTTTATAAGTATGCAGTATCATAACTACATCTTTGATGTTTATAGCACACCAACCCGTTTGTAAATCCGTCAATATTTCAGCGAGTTATGAGTATTTTTGTCTGTGCAGATCACTCACTCTCACTCAAGGCTGACTGGAGCAAGATGGCGGCCCTACGACGACGTCGCTCTACATTGGCCGGCAGCGCGGGTAAGCTATCTAGTGTTCTATATAGATATATATGGCTGTAACCCCTCCCCCCCTCACACAGCTGTAGCCCCCCCCCCCCCCCCCCCCCCCCCCCCTCACACAGCTGTAGCGCCCCCCCAGGCGACACAGAGAGATGCACTCACTCCACGTAGTAGGTTCCGTACTGCAGGTCCTCGATCTTCTCCCAGCCGTAGGGCAGCTCTGTGGAGGAAGAGGAAGAGGAAGAGGAAGAGGAAGAGGGAGATGAAGATGCAAATCACTACAGCCAGCCGCTGAGGTGGAGCGGGATGGAGGTACAGTACACTCGTCTCCACTGGGCTGGTGTGCGTGCGCACACACACACACACACACACACACACACACACACACACACACACACACACACACACACACACACACACACACACACACAGACACACACACCTAGGTAACCAGCGGCATTCAGCGCGATGTGTGTTTTTAGCTCAGCGCGCATCGTAGTTAAGGAGGGAGAGGTAGGAGGGAGGGAGGGGAGGGAGGGGAGGGAGGAGGGGAGGGAGGGAGCGATGGGAGGGAGGGAGGGAGGGAGGGAGGGAGGGAGGGAGGGAGGGAGGGGGCGAGGGAGAGGTAGGAGGGAGGGAGCAAGGGGAGGGAGGGAGGGAGCAAGGGGAGGGAGCGAGGGAGGGGATGGATCGATGGGAGGGAGGGATGGGAGGGGAGGGAGGGAGGGAGGGAGGAGCTGTGAAGCTGCAGAATAATAGCCTCGTCCTCCAGCGCTGTGTGTGTGTGTGTCTGTGTGTGTGTGTGTATCTGTGTGTGTGTCTGTGTGTGTGTGTGTGTCTGTGTGTGTGTGTGTGTGTGTGTGTGTGTGTGTGTGCGTGCATGCGTGTGTCTGTGTGTGTGTGTGTGTGTGT
The DNA here is from genome assembly GCF_963971535.1 of Notolepis coatsorum. Lineage (NCBI taxonomy): Eukaryota > Metazoa > Chordata > Actinopteri > Aulopiformes > Paralepididae > Notolepis > Notolepis coatsorum. The sequence continues at coordinate 400,640 of NC_140168.1, forward strand.
GTGTGCG
>NC_140168.1:400846-418346 GCF_963971535.1 Notolepis coatsorum
AGACAGACAGACCACACAGGGACGTCGACATGCATTAATTATGACATTGAAGAACGCAGTGCCCCATTAACCCTTTCACTGCCACACGACAGCCGGTTAACCCTTTCACTGACACACGACAGCCGGTTAACCCTTTCACTGAGACACAACAGCCGGTTAACCCTTTCACTGACACACAACAGCCGGTTAACCCTTTCACTGCCACACGACAGAATGTTAAGGGGGCTGCATGACTGCAGCGTCGCACACACACACAACTGACACACAACTGACACACAACTGACAGACAACTGACACACAACTGACACACAACTGACACACAACTGACACACAACTGACACACAGCCCCCCCCCCCACCACACCAGACAGCCCCCTCTCTCTGCCACCCTACAGGAGAACAACAGGGTGCAGCTGTGACAGCGCCCCCTACAGGAGAACAACAGGGTGCAGCTGTGACAGCGCCCCCTACAGGAGAACAACAGGCTGCAGCTGTGACAGCGCCCCCTACAGGAGAACAACAGGGTGCAGCTGTGACAGCGCCCCCTACAGGAGAACAACAGGGTGCAGCTGTGACAGCGCCCCCTACAGGAGAACAACAGGGTGCAGCTGTGACAGCGCCCCCTACAGGAGAACAACAGGGTGCAGCTGTGACAGCGCCCCCTACAGGAGAACAACAGGGTGCAGCTGTGACAGCGCCCCCTACAGGAGAACAACAGGGTGCAGCTGTGACAGCGCCCCCTACAGGAGAACAACAGGGTGCAGCTGTGACAGCGCCCCCTACAGGAGAACAACAGGGTGCAGCTGTGACAGCGCCCCCTACAGGAGAACAACAGGGTGCAGCTGTGACAGCGCCCCCTACAGGAGAACAACAGGGTGCAGCTGTGACAGCGCCCCCTACAGGAGAACAACAGGGTGCAGCTGTGACAGCGCCCCCTACAGGAGAACAACAGGGTCAATCAACGACGAACCCCTCGATCCTAAAGTGTCGTCATGTGCTGTGTATAATAATAATAATAATAATAATAATAATAATAATAATAATAATAATAATAATAATAATAATAATAGCTTCATTTTATATAGCGCCTTTCAAAAGACCCAAGGTCGCTTTACATGGGGGGGGGGGGGGGGGGGGGTAACAAAGTAACAAAGTATGTGTTTTTTGCATAGTGTGTGTGTGTGTGTGTGTGTGTGTGTGTGTGTGTGTGTATAGCACAGTGTGTGTGTGTGTGCGTGTGTGTGTGTGTGTATAGCACAGTGTGTGTGTGTGTATAGCACAGTGTGTGTGTGTGTGTGTGTGTGTGCGTGTATGTGCATAGTGTGTGTGTGTGTGTGTATAGCACAGTGTGTGTGTGTGTATAGCACAGTGTGTGTGTGTGTGTGTGTATGTGTGTGTGTGTGTGTGTGTGTGTGTGTGTGCATAGTGTGTGTGTGTGTGTGTGTGTGTGTGCATAGTGTGTGTGTGCGTGCGTGTGTGTGTGTCTGTGTGTGTGTGCATAGTGTGTGTGTGTGTGTGTGTGTGTGTGTGCATAGTGTGTGTGTGTGTGTATGTGCATAGTGTGTGTGTGTGTGTGTGTGTGTGTGTGTGTGTGTGCATAGTGTGTGTGTGTGTGTATGTGCATAGTGTGTGTGTGTGTGTGTGTGTGTGTGTGTGTGTGGTGTGTGGTGTGTGGTGTGTGTGTGTGTGTGTGTGTGGTGTGTGGTGTGTGGTGTGTGTGTGTGTGTGTGTGTGTGTGTAACGACAGCAGTAACAGTAACACACACTAACAGTAACACACACCTGGCTTCACGCTCTTCAGACGCACCGGCTCCCTGAAGTGCCGGATGACGGCCAGCGTGTCTCGGTGGGTCAGTCCGCTGACCGGGGTGCCGTTCACCTCCAGCAGCACGTCCCCGGCGGCGGGCAGCCTCCCGGCGTGGCACAGCAGCGTCATGCCCCCCCCTCCTCGGCCCCCTCGGGCCCCCCCCCCCTGAGGGCCCAGCAGGTGCGGGAACTCCCCCAGCTCTGCGCCGCCGCCCACCTCCACCCCCACCCCCCCCACCGGGACCCCCGCGGCGGCCCCCCCCCAGGACACCGTGCACTCCTGCACCTTGCCGGACCAGTGCTTCTTCTTCTTCAGAGTTTTGGACATGTTGACGTCTCTGGTGAATATAGAATAATAACAATAATAATAATAAAAAGCCCCAAAACGGTTGTTTTCCTTTAACGCGAGACCGAGACGCGCCGACGGTGAACAGAGAGCATCTCAGACGGGACTCCGGGGTCGTTTATTAATCCATCCTTCTTCTTTCACAACAAAGCCGCGCTGCTCCGCGGGAGGAATAACAATAATAACAATAATAATAATAATAATAATAATCCTTCTTCTTCCACGGTGTGACGATGATCCACGCGTGTAGTCCGTCCAGGGGGGGTGGGGGGGGGGCCTGCGTCAGCTCTGTGTGTCGCAGAGAGGGGGGGGGGGGTGATATAGGGTGGGGGGGGGGGGTCTCAATCCCGCACTTCACGCAGCCGCCCGTGCCATCCTCATCATCATCATCCTCATCATCAGGGAGAAGAAGTCTTCAGCAGAGAGAGAAACACCAGAGAACTTAGTCAGAACAATAACAGATCGGTTCCAAAAGCAACTTAAATCCACCCCGACGTCTTTACGCGCCGCGCGCCTCTCTGTGCCAAGAGCTCCGTGGAGACGGCTCCTCTCAGCGCACCTGTCCGCGCGCCCTGCTCCTCCCCCGGGGCGCCGTCAGCGTCCTGCCCGGCTCCTCCCTGGGTCCCTGGTACCGGAGACAACACGCACCTGGCCCGGCTCCCTGGTACCGGAGACAACACCCACCTGGCCCGGCTCCCTGTCCCTGGTACGGTCGGTACCGGAGACAACACGCACCTGGCCCGGCTCCCTGGTACCGGAGACAACACGCACCTGGCCCGGCTCCCGGCTCCCTGGTACCGGAGACAACACGCACCTGGCCCGGGAAGTGGGTTCTATCTACACGGCTCTCCGTTCCTCGTCCAGCTCAGTGCGCACCGGAGCCGTGCCGTGCCAACCCGGTTCCACCGAATCTACAAGAACTGAGGCGTGTGATGACGATCCTCCCGATCACGCGATACTCGATGATAATAATAATAACTTTCTGATCGTTTCTTTACTGTGTTGTTGATTTCCTGACTGCAGCCTGCAGGGCTCCTCCTCCAATCCGGAGAGAGAGAGAGAGGGGGGGTGATGACGCGCCACCACCGCGAATGGACCAATGGGTGAATAGTACGGGGGCGGGTCCTCGGCGCGTAATCTGGTCCAATCGGGAGGTGCTCGTTTGTTTGACTCTCCCCGGCTTGTCGGCCGGGCGGGGGTCCAGGTCCTTCCGGCTGTGTGGAGACAGGGCTCCCTCTAGTGGCCGACAGGAAGAGATGCAGCTACATGTTGTAAACACAACTGTGGAGCCAGGGATAGAATTAACTTTTGACACTTAGTTTATACACTTTTTAACACTATACCATATTTCTATTTATTTATTTATTACAAAAACAGTTGCACCACTACATACATACCTAATTTTAGCATTTTTGCATTTACCTCATTGTTTGCATTTTGTACTTTAGGTTGTACTTTAGTTTGATTGATTGATTGAAAACTTTATTAACAGATTGCAGAATGGGTACAGTACAGTACAGCTCAATACACACAATTGTTAAGGGGATGCAGACCAGAGAAAGACTTTCGTCTTGTTTACATCAGTGTAACTGAGGGGTACAATTCCCTGACTGTATTGAGAGTATGGTATCATTAAACCACTACTTAGTTATGTACTTTAATTACTGGCCATACAGTACACAGTATATCTGGTGAACACCCACACAAGAATACGGCTTGACAAAGAAAGTTCTATTTAGAGGTATTTATTATTAGAGCAGCAACAATAGGTTACAGAATGAGAATTATTGGTCGCGCTTGTAAGGCGAAGAACACTTAAGTAAGTCAAGAGCGTAAGTCCATGAGCATAATAAGATGGGTATAACTGACGCCACCTGTAGCATAAGAATTACATAAGGCACACTCGTAGTCAGCTGGAGATACTAAGGGGTTCCCTCCGGTTGTAAGCCAGCAGGGTAGAGGAATGTTCGGGAGCAAAGTCTGGATCAACGCGGAATAACGAGGCTCCAGATACAGGAGCCAGTGCAGTAATCCCTTGGTCCGTAGACAAAGCAACAGCTATACTCCAGTATGCACGTCAGCATGGATGAAAGCTAGCCAGCCTCTGTGGGTCCTAGAGGCGGGCTCGATGGTGCTCCTCACAGGGTAGATCCCACACAGCAGTGGGGTAGACGGTTCTCTGCTCCAGCAGCCACAGTACCAAAGCAATATAATCCAGCCGGAAAAGGCTCTGCATTCGTCGGTGTAGGTTCTCCGGTGTACATATCCAACGGTTCTCAAGTCAAGTCAAGAGTCAAGATGTGATACAACAACGTCGCAATTGTGTGCATGTGCCAAGTCTCCCAAGAAGCTAGACTGATGCTGTATGAGTGTAGACTGATGCTGTATGAGTGTAGACTGATGCTGTATGAGTGTAGACTGATGCTGTATGATACCGATACCGATATTTGTGGCAAAAAAAATATTTATATTTTTTTCTTTTTCTTTTTCTTTTTTGTAATATTTTTTTGTTTGTACCTTGTGTACACGGAATATATTCATTTTATTTTTTATTTTTATGAAACTACTGTATATTTGTGTTACAAATTGTGCTCACCGATATGAACATAGGCCTCTTTACTTACTTAAAAAAAGGAAACATCAAGAAATAGCACTATCTCTCTCCCAGTATGTTCTGCAGGGCTGCAGCTAGATACTAGTTCTCCCAGTATGGTCTACTGGCTGGGCTGCAGCTGGATACTATTGTCTCAACCAGAGCTCTCAAGCAGTCTCAACCAATGAAATTTTGATTGACAGTCGATTCTGCCAATTACGTCACACACCGCTTGCACCGGCCTCTGCTGTTACCACCAATCGGCAAGCGTTTATTCGTTTTTTACTTCCGGCAATGCCGCCATTGATCTGCTTGCGAGAGCACAACAAACTTACCGTAGCTAATACGTTAGCTGCCCGCCGACCAGCGCTCCACAGGATGACCAAACGAGACATAATGATTTTACTGCAACAAATGTTATAATAAAACAAAGCCTTTCTATACATATACATCTATATATTTGTCTGATTGAAAACTTTATTAACAGATTGCAGAATGGGTAGCTGGGTACGGAATGAGCAACGGAATGGAACTGAGCTATGAACGGAGTAATGCCTTGCTTGCTTGCTATGTTCGGGTAAATAATATGCTGATGTTATTGAACGTGTAACACTAACTATATAACGTTAATGCCACAAAACGAATGCCTTGTTAATCATAAGTAGTAACTTTGATGCAGTAGCTTGTGTGTGTGTGGGGGACTGGGGACGGCGGGCGTTGTGCAGGTAGGTCGCGAGTGAACTTTTTTTTGTCTTTTGACGCTACACAAATTGATGGATATTTATCGGCTACTGCCATCGGCACATTCGAGCTTATCGGCCGAAAGGCCGATTGCAGTCAACAAGGCACTTATCGGCCGATACCGATACCCGACCGATACATCGGTGCACACCTACTACAGACCCCAAGTCTGTTAGGACAGCAGACTCGGTTGGCACTGCTCAAAACTTACCTTTTTAAAATAGCTTTTAAATGAATTATTATCTTTATTTCATTGTCTTATTTTTCTTTATTTCTATACATTTTACTTAAATATTTTATTATAATTTGTATCATTGTTTTATGTAGTTTTTTTATCATTATATGTGTTAACGGTTTGCGGTCGCGGCTCACGGCGCCGTGATGAAGTGACGTCATCAGTTTGTGACACTCTGTACCGAAAACGTAGTCCATTTCCGGGTTTTTTTCAGCGTGGCATTATGACGTGGCCTTGAAACTACACGCTACTTTTTATTTTGTGTTGATAAACCAATAAATGACTGAACCAGGATAATTTCAATTCGATGCTAAATAAACTTGCCAGATTTAATTTTACATGCGTTACATTTTTATCAATATCTTGGCCATGTTTTGTGCTAGAATGAAACGGAAAAGATTGGGAGGAAGTGACGAAGGAGGCGGAAGTTTACTGCCAGAAAAAAAGTGTAGAAGAAGCCTGCACATGAGCGAGAAATTCGTCCACTAGATAATTTCTGTCGGACAGTTAGTAGTTCGACTTTTATAACAGTAGTAGTAGCAGTAATAGTAGTGGTAGTAGTAGTAGTAGTAGTAGCAGTAGTAGTAGTATTAGTAGACATTTTAGTAGTAGTAGTTTGAGCTATCCTGTGCTAACGTTGACGATCCATCTTTTGTTGGTGATGGTGACTACAACGAAAGGTCCACTGATGATGACAACAATGAAAGGTAAAGACACTTATTTTGGACTTGGATTGCTTTTGTTTTAGTCAGACTTGTTGGGAAAGGCAAAGAAAGGCTTTCACATGATAAGTGCACATGATGAATGCACATGTACAGGATAAGTGTACATGATAAGTGTGCATCAAGAGAGTCCTTGTTGAATGTTGAATGTCTACAGTGAGGAGCAGAAGGAGCAGAAGCCCTGCCTTCAACCAGTTCAGTGAGACATGGAAGGAGGGCTAACCAAGACAGGTGAGAGACTTATTATTATTATTATTATTATTATTATTATTATTATTATTATTATTATTATTATTATTATTATTATTATTATTATTATTATTATTATTATTATTATTATTATTATTATTATTAGTGCTTTTGTTTTAGTTATTACTCTGTTCATAAAAGTTGAAAATAATGTATTTTTACATGTCATTGTCTACAGCAATGATTTGCCTGGGACATCTAGGGGGCAGGGCGTGCCCAAGCCAGATCCAGGTCAAGAAATGACCCAGACAGGTGAGAGACTTATTATGGATGTTTATTGCTTTTTTATTATTACTAGGTTTGCAGACTTTGTACGCAATATATACAGAATGGAATATTGAGTGTATATACAGTGTGTGTGTGTTGTATGAGCAGTGTTTTATATGTACAATGTGTGTGCCATTTATGTGCAGACATGATGAGCAGCCTGCTCCAGGCCGACGCAGGACAACCCAGGCCAGGCCAAGACGTCCAGCCCAGGCAGGAGATCAGGCAGGAGATCAGACGCCCTGGAAGACCGACAGTGATCCTGATCCAGCCCCTCAGCCCCTCCGGTTCATGCCGTGCAGACCCCCAGGACCGCAGCTAGACCCCCATGCCACGTATACACAGGTAACACCTGTCAAAAGGCGTTACAGTTTGACAGGTGCAATTTTTTTTTTGGATACGCCTCAGGCATCCTGCACTCTATATGACTGCACTCTAGTCATATGTGTACTGTATATATGTATATTGAATATCCCACAATTTAATTATTTAATTATTTTTTACTTTTTTACCGTAAAACTTTTTTTTTTACTTTTTTTTTGTAAAAAAATTACCTTTACTGACTTTTTGTAAAAAAAAAAGCATGCTGGTGATCATTTCCAGTTGAGAATCAAAATTTCGTCTGTGTTTATTACCTGTGTATGGAGAAAATAATGCTTTGTAAATTGAATTCTGATCTGTTCTCTTTTGTTTATGTAAATATGCTACCTGCGGGTGCATTTCCACTGTTTTATATCCTTGATTTGATATGTTTGCATTGGTTCATACTAAAAAGAACACATTTTCTCAATCCGATTTTGTGTTTTGTGTTGTACATTATGCAGTATACAGTATATACAGTATTATACAATATGAAAACTAACTGTCAGGTCATATATGTGAGGCTGTGCTGAAAAAAAAGATACCAAACATACCATGGTAAAACATTTTAAAATGGGAATTATACAATTTAAATCAAAATTAGCCAAAACATTGAAATATCCCAGGACCTGGAAGAGTTTTAATGTCAACATATTATTTAAATTATTCAAATTGACTCAACCCATGTTCCGTTGTGATGTCACAATATGATGTCATAATAAAACATTCTAGAACATTTGTGATGTCACAGTAGGATGTCATAATTGAACATTCTAGAACATTTGTGATGTCACAGTATGATGTCATAATAAAACATTCTAGAACATTTGTGATGTCACAGTATGATGTCATAATCGAACATTCTAGAACATTTGTGATGTCACAGTATGATGTCATAATCAAACATTCTAGAACATTTGTGATGTCACAGTATGATGTCATAATAGACATTCTAGAACATTTGTTTGTACAGTATATATTCAACAATTCTCTCAGAAGTACTCAGATGCTTTTGTATTGTGATTGTATGACAAGAGGAGCAGAGAAGAAGGAGACAGAGACGATAGAAATGTGTTTTGAAGATGAGAAGGAGAAGAAGAAGAGTGTAAACTTTCTCAAGTGTGGGCGAAGCAAGAATTGTGGAGGGCAGTAATACGCCACGATGCGTCTACACTGCCGGAAATTCAAATAAGAAGAAGAAGAAGAAGAAGTACTCAGATCTCAGAAGACAAGTGAAGATATCACTTGTTGTTTCCGGCTACTTGTCTGTAAGCTTGAATATATTCTGTAGATACAATTTAAAATCCCCACATGGAAAAGGAAACAATGTCCTGTACAATCCTTAATGAGCTGCGTCTGGAGGGAAGGCTCTGTGATGTGGTTATTAAAGTCAACAGCACTGAGTTGAATGCCCACAAGGCCCTCCTGTGTGACTGCAGTGACTATTTCAGGTAAGTTTAGCTTGGTTCAGGTTAGCTTGGTTCAGGTTAGCTTGGTTAGTAAACAGATACCATACTGTACTTTTACTGCTGTATGAGTGTAGACTGATGCTGTATGAGTGTAGACTGCTGTATGAGTGTAGACTGATGCTGTATGAGTGTAAGTGCTTACCCTACAGACCCCAAGTCTGTTAGGACAGCAGACCCGGTTGGCACTGCCCAAAACTTACCTTTTTAAATGAGCTTTTAAATGAATTATTATCTTTATTTCATTGTCTTATTTTTCTTTATTTCTATACATTTTACTTAAATATTTTATTATAATTTGTATCATTGTTTTATGTAGTTTTTTTATCATTATGTGTTCTTTTTTAATGTCAACATATTATTTAAATTATTCAAATTGACTCAAACATGTTCCGTTGTGATGTCACAATATGATTTCATAATAAAACATTCTAGAACATTTGTGATGGCACAGTATGATGTCATGATAGAATATTCTAGAACATTTGTGATGTCACAGTATGATGTCATAATAGAAATTCTATAACATTTGTGTACAGTATATATTCAACAATTCTCTCAGAAGTACTCAGATCTCAGAAGACCAAGTGAAGATATCACTTGTTGTTTCCGGCTACTTGTCTGTAAGCTTGAATATATTCTGTAGATACAATTTAAAATCCCCACATGGAAAAGGAAACAATGTCCTGTACAATCCTTAATGAGCTGCGTCTGGAGGGAAGGCTCTGTGATGTGGTTATTAAAGTCAACAGCACTGAGTTGAATGCCCACAAGGCCCTCCTGTGTGACTGCAGTGACTATTTCAGGTAAGTTTAGCTTGGTTCAGGTTAGCTTGGTTCAGGTTAGCTTGATTCAGGTTAGCTTGGTTCAGGTTAGCTTGGTTAGTAAACAGATACCATACTGTACTTTTACTGTAAACAGATATTATACTGTACTTATACTGTAAACAGATACTATACTGTACATCTACTGTAAAAATATAATATACTGTACTTCTACTGTAAACAGATACTATATTGTACTTCTACTGTAAACAGATACTATACTGTACTTCTAATGTAAAAAGATACTATACTGTACTTCTACTGTAAACCAATACTATACTGTACTTCTACTGTAAACAGATACTATACTGTACTTCTACTGTAAAAAGATACTATACTGCACTTCTACTGTAAACAGATACTATACTGTACTTCTACTGTAAACAGATACTATACTGTACTTCTACTGTAAATAGATACTATACTGTACTTCTACTGTAAAAAGATACTATACTTCTACTGTGGTAAGACCCTATACTTCTACAGTGAAAATATAGGGCTGTCCCAGACTAAGGATTTGGATAGTCGACTATGATTGGCCAAAATGTGCCGTTAGTCCACTATTAGTCGACTATAATTTTTTTTTAAAGAAAGTATAATATATCATTCCATTTGGGCTGTGGGGGGTGCTTAATGTCTGAAGGAGTCGACTGAAGGCTTCTTGTCCTCTGCAAAAGCATACAATTGGTCCACTGATGGATACATCTTGATATTTGTCTAGTCTAGTGTGTTCATTAGATGGGTGAAATCCTCTTTCAGTGCCTCTGTGCCTGTTTTCTTAGGCAGTTGGCCTCTGGTATGCGTGCCATTAGCGTTAGCCATGCTTCTAAGAGGTTGGCAGTCGACTACGGCTCCTTTCGACCGATTAGTAGACTATTCGACTAATAGGGGTCAGCCCTAATTACTACACAGGACAGAATGTTGCTTACTGTTTACTCATCAGATATCTCTATACTCTGCATCCCACAGAGCCCTCTTCACTCGCTGGAGCGACTCAGAGAAAGCAGTCTACACTATCCCTGGGGTGTCCCCGGGTATGATACAGCTCATCATAGAGTACTCCTACACACACTTTGTGCTGGTGACAGCAGAGAACGTGGAAGAGCTTCTGGTGGCTGCAGACCAGCTTCTCGTCACTGGCATAGTACGAGCGTGCTCTGACTTCCTAGAAGGCCAGCTGTCTCTGGAAAACTGTGTCGGCTTCTGGAGGTTTGCGGACATCTACTGCTGCCCTGACCTGAGGCGCAAGGCCCATCTCTTCATCGTGTGCCACTTTGAGGAGATGTTGCACGTCTCACAGGAGTTTGTGAAGCTGTCCCTGCAGCAACTGGTGGACATCATCGAGAGGGATGATCTGAATGTGAAGAGCGAGGAGACGGTGTTCGAGGCCGTCCTCTGTTGGATCGACCACTCCCGTGAGGAGCGTAAAACACACATCCCTTTGCTGTTGCCCAAGGTAACTCATTTTATTATTGTGTGTTGTGAAGGGCCAGATTAACATTGAGAATCTACGTTTTATTATTTTATATAACTTGTATATTATTTATATATATAAGCTATATCCCTTTAAGCCTCCGTTTGAATCATAGCATTATTAGCTTTCCTCATTGGACAACGCCCTTGACACCCACGGCGCCAACAATCGCGCCCCCCAGACAAGTTCAAAGACGAGTTCGGACAAGTTGAGACATGCCCTTGGCCAGCGCATTGATTCCGGACAAGAGATTCGGTTGCGCCCTAGAAAGCACTCTAAGTATATATATTGTGGAAGGCGCAAGCAGCAGCAGTTCGTCATTTAGCAGTTCGGTGTGCAGCAGTAAAGTTCGTTCGACCTAACCTAACGTGAAGTGAAGAGTTCGTCATTACAGTTAACGCAGTTCAACCTAAAGCAGTTAACCCAGTTCGTTCGGTGTGCAGCAGTAACAAGCAGTTCGTTCGTCTAGTAACTAGTGTGAACCTTAGCAAGTGTGTGTGGACTTAACGTAATTAGTATCAGAACACGAGGTGAACCTAGCAGCAGAACTATTGGACATGTGAGCATTGGAACCTACCGCGGTGTATCGTTACGGATAATTAGTAGCTCCTTAGATACGACCATGATATTGTAGAACCATTATTGGTGGATTATAGTGACTTGTGGAAACGTAGTACCGTGGAGAAGAGCATCGTTAATACCATTGTCGTTTGGATTTAACTACCCTGAAGATCTGCATCGAGCTAGCTTCGAGGACGAAGCTAGCTAGCTATCATCACTGCTGTCGGGCACTGGATTAATAGCTATTACCCTGCTATCGAGCACTTGGAATACAAGGACCGGATCCGTATGAGACCCCCTTTCTTCAAGTGACCAGCCGGAGTATCCGCCTATTCTTCAATCCTCTGGAGCTTACAACTCCGTGGAGGAAATCACCAGTCTCCAGCTATACCCTCGTTTGCCCCCCTATATCGCCAGCTCACGCCATGCAGCGTTCCGGTCTAGTATCCTTAGCCTAGGAATTATTCATTCCCACTGACTTTGATACTCTGACATTCTAATATCATTCGCCATAAAAGAGCGACCAAGTAATTCTCAGTTGTATATTTCTACATTGATAATAAAATACTGTAAACCTTATCTCTTTGTCACCGTGCCGTATATTGAGTGTCTGCCATATTTAACTGTACTGTCTGGCAAGTAATAATAATATGTAGTAGTGGTTTAATCTATCACAATCTTTAATACAGTCAGGGTTTTGTAACCCCTCAGTTACAATTGGTCCTTCGAGCCGGAGGGTATCAGTAATACTAATCATATTAATAGTAATATGGCCAGCGGCGGACACTCTCCAAACGGCTCTCCCAAACTAGAACGCCCTAGGCGCCAGTGTCAGCCCCCTCCACGCTTGGAGGACTACGCTGTAGTTCTACCTCCTAGCTTATCTAAAAAGACGTTAAGCACGGATAAAATTAATAGCTTAAGTATGCCCAACCTTATCGACCTGTCGGCCCCACTAGTAGAGACCCAAGCTGGTTTAAGCGAAACTGACTTAGCTCACGGGGGGGGGACAAGCGGGACATGACTTGACTATGCCCAACGACCACAGCGCCACCGAGATAGACCTCGGAGCGCCAGAAGATAAAGACAGCGCCTCCGAGATGGACCTCGGAGCGCGGGAGAAGATAAGAAACAGCGCCCCCGAGATGGACCTCGGAGCGCGTAAAGAGAACAGGTCAACGCCAAGCCCTGTCAACTCCAGATCACCATCATCAGCGTCATCCCCAAGCGAGGCCGACCAGAGGCTAGCGCAAGTCCTGATCGCCACGCTGACAGCTTCAACCGAAAGAGACCGCCTCCAGGGTGAGCGTGACCGTCTCCAAGCGCAATAAGAGAGTGAGCGTAACCGCCTACAGAGTGAGCGTGAACATTCTAGACTGGAAAGAGAACGTCTCCAAGCGCAACAAGAGAGTGAGCGTAACCGCCTACAGAGTGAGCGTGAACATTCTAGACTGGAAGAGAGGCGCCTCCAGGCTGAAGAAAACATCCAGCGAGACCGCGCCAATGCGAAACGCGAGGCACAGCGCGACGCAGCCAATGCCCAGCACGAACCCACGACCCCACGTACGGGGAGACTCGCCAAGGAGGCCTCTCCCCCTACGCGCATCAGTGTCACAGCCATCCATGGCATCCTACATTGGGACACCCACATTCCCAGACTTTACGCATGAAGACAGAGCGCAGTATACTGAACTGCGCATGTGTTTAGAGACCATTATGTCCGGAGTACAGGACGAGTCCTACAAATATGCCATCCTCCTCAAGCACCTCAAAGTACCCAGAGCGCACAACATAGCGCTGGCATACTCTAACTCCCAGACTCCCTACTCTGATGCCCTGGTGGCCCTCGACGCGCGTTACGGACGTGCATGGGACTATGTCATTCAGGAGATACGGGAGATTGAACGTCTCCCCCCAGCCAAAGACAATCGAGCCCTGGATGACCTATCCATTAAAGTACAATCCCTGGTAGGGATGCTCGGGTCACAAAAGGAGAAGGGGATGTACGAGTTGTACGCCAACTCCAACGTGGAGCGGATATTAGAGAAGCTCCCCCCATCCCGCCAAGAACGTTTTCGGCGGCAAAGAGATCACCGTGACCCCCACGGCCCAGAACAATCACTCCTAGACCTTGCTGACTTCCTAGCCAGAGAGGTCAGCAGCCTACGGATCGACACCTTCGCGTGGGGCGGCTCTAACCCTAAAGATGGACAGAGAAGGTTTAAAGACAACGGCAGGCCCGTCACTGTGATGCACCAGGCCGAGGCGGTGTCACGGCAGACGAGTCACAACCCCCACGCCAAGGAGAAATGGAAGGCTGCCTGCCAATACTGCGACAGTGAACACTGGCTGTCACAGTGCGACGCCTTCAAAGGACTGACTACAGCCGAAATAAGTCAGTGCCTTAAAGACAACCGCCGCTGCTTCCGCTGCGCGCACGGCCACATGGCAGCAGAATGCCGCCTTAAGAAGCGGTGTGGCAAGTGTGACGGCGCCCACCTCGAAGTACTACACGAGTGCAACAAGCGCCCACCAGGAGACCAAAGTAGGCCCATCACAGTGATGTACCAGGCCGAGTCGGTGTCACCACAGACGAGTCACAACCCTACCGCCAAAGAGGAATGGAAGATCACATGTTTTTACTGCCACGGCGGACACTGGCTGTCACAGTGCGACGAGCACAAGAAACTGACCCCCGCCGAAATGGATCAGCGGCTTAAGGCTAACACGCATGACGCCGCTTACTGCAAATCACTGAGCAAGGTCCAAAAGCAAAGATTAGCTCTACAAGGCAACTCACCAACAGAAGTGCTCCACATCGACCCCGCGTATAGGGGGAGCCCCAGAGTGCTCATCAAGGTAGTACGAGTACTCCTCACCCACGGAGACAAGGTACTCGACACCTACGCCATCCTCGACGACGGGTCGGAGAAGACACTCCTCCTCGCCTCCGCCGCGACCCAGTTGGACCTGCGGGGCCCAGAGGAGACGATGACCCTCCGTACCATTAGTCAAGACTTAAAGACAATAAAAGGTGAAAACGTCTTGTTCACCATAGCAGCGATCGACCACCCTGAGAAGCGGTACAGCATCAGCACGGCGCTCATGAGCGACGACATAGGTTTGTCACGCTACGACTACCCCATCCCACAGCTGATGGAGAAGTACGACCACCTACGCCTACTGCCCATACCGCTCATCAGCTACACCGACCCTACTCATTGGCTCCGACCACGCGGACCTCATTGTCCCAACCAAGGCGGCCCACATCGGACCCAAAGGATGCCCAGCCGCGGTTAAGACCCGACTGGGGTGGACTCTCCAGGGCCCCCTCTACGGACCTGCCAGCCAACCAACGTCCACCCGCTGCCTTTACACCAAGGTGAGCGACACAGACAACAATCTATTACAGCCCGTTGAGAGGCTATGGACACTAGACGCGATGCCCTTCAAGACCGAACGCAAGCTAGTTCTGCCCAAAGAGGACAAACACGCCATCGCTCTACTAGATCCGAAGACTACGAGAGTCAAGGTCGACGGAGTGTTCAGACACGCAACCCCACTCTTGAAGCGGACGAAGATGCCTGTGAGAGAACCGTGGGCCAAGGAGCAGGGCTGGGAAGACCCCATACCCGAGTACCTAGCTACCCCATAGAGAGAGTGGGAGGGTGAAATTGTCTCACTCCGCGAGGTGGCCATCCCGTGGAGACACCCCCCCCCTACCGTGCGACTGGAGAAGGGTCAGACAGACCTGCACGTCTTCAGCGACGCCTCAGAAGTGGCGTACGGAACAGTGACAAACCTGAGGGCTCAAGAAGAGGGAGTTCTGAACTCCACGCCCCTCAGCTACGCTCCAAGCGACGTAGCTGACCTCGAACCCATCACCCCAAACTACCTCTTGATGGGGCGGCCGGACCCGGCCCTTCCTCAGACGGTGTACAGACAGGACGAGAGGAACGGACGGAGGATGTGGAGACACAGCCAAGTACTGGCCGACCAGTTTTGGACCCGCTTCCTCCTACGCTACCTACCATCCCTGCAAGCCCGTCAGAAGTGGGCAAAAGACAGGGACAACTTGAAAGTGGATACAGTCGTAATGATAATAGACCAGTCACTACCCCGAGCTACGTGGCCGGCCGGCCGTGTGAGCAGAGTGATTACTGGTTCCGATGGGAAGCTCAGAGCGGCAGAAGTCATCGTCCAAGGGCGGACTTACACCCGACCTGTAGCTAAGTTGATAGAGCTGCCGGAGATCCCTGACTCCCCTGACGACGACCATGACCCACTGACTCTGTAGATTGTTCCAACTCCTCATAATAAAGTATGGAGAAGTTGACTGGACACTAATATTAATCTGTGCCCATTTATTTACTAATTAGGTGCGGACTAATTAGGAGGCGGCTGTTGTGAAGGGCTAGATTAACATTGAGAATCTACGTTTTATTATTTTATATAACTTGTATATTATTTATATATATAAGCTATATCCCTTTAAGCCTCCGTTTGAATCATAGCATTATTAGCTTTCCTCATTGGACAACGCCCTTGACACCCACGGCGCCAACAATCGTGCCCCCCAGACAAGTTCAAAGACGAGTTCGGACAAGTTGAGACATGCCCTTGGCCAGCGCATTGATTCCGGACAAGAGATTCGGTTGCGCCCTAGAAAGCACTCTAAGTATATATATTGTGGAAGGCGCAAGCAGCAGCAGTTCGTCATTTAGCAGTTCGGTGTGCAGCAGTAAAGTTCGTTCGACCTAACCTAACGTGAAGTGAAGAGTTCGTCATTACAGTTAACGCAGTTCAACCTAAAGCAGTTAACCCAGTTCGTTCGGTGTGCAGCAGTAACAAGCAGTTCGTTCGTCTAGTAACTAGTGTGAACCTTAGCAAGTGTGTGTGGACTTAATGTAATTAGTATCAGAACACGAGGTGAACCTAGCAGCAGAACTATTGGACATGTGAGCAGTGGAACCTACCGCGGTGTATCGTTACGGATAATTAGTAGCTCCTTAGATACGACCTTGATATTGTAGAACCATTATTGGTGGATTATAGTGACTTGTGGAAACGTAGTACCGTGGAGAAGAGCATCGTTAATACCATTGTCGTTTGGATTTAACTACCCTGAAGATCTGCATCGGGCTAGCTTCAAGGACGAAGCTAGCTAGCTATCATCACTGCTGTCGGGCACTGGATTAATAGCTATTACCCTGCTATCGAGCACTTGGAATACAAGGACCGGATCCGTATGAGACCCCCTTTCTTCAAGTGACCAGCCGGAGTATCCGCCTATTCTTCAATCCTCTGGAGCTTACAACTCCATGGAGGAAATCACCAGTCTCGAGCTATACCCTCGTTTGCCCCCCTATATCGCCAGCTCACGCCATGCAGTGTTCCGGTCTAGTATCCTTAGCCTAGGAATTATTCATTCCCACTGACTTTGATACTCTGACATTCTAATATCATTCGCCATAAAAGAGCGACCAAGTAATTCTCAGTTGTATATTTCTACATTGATAATAAAATACTGTAAACCTTATCTCTTTGTCACCGTGCCGTATATTGAGTGTCTGCCATATTTAACTGTACTGTCTGGCAAGTAATAATAATATGTAGTAGTGGTTTAATCTATCACAATCTTTAATACAGTCAGGGTTTTGTAACCCCTCAGTTACACTGTGCATTGCAATACATTAAAACAACACTAGGTTCCCTAGTACAGTGGTTCTCAAACATTTGGGTCCAAACTGTTCCCTAGCAACAGAAACCGTCTACAACCGATGTCTAAGTTGTACCCGCTGTCTGCTTGTCTCTTCCCAGGTTCGCATGGGCTTGATGAGGCCTGACTACTTGCTGA